>NC_138165.1:88580723-89162777 GCF_964165515.1 Mesoplodon bidens | reverse complement strand
CGCTGAGCCTGCGCGTCCGGAGCCTGTGCTCTGCAACGGGAGAGGCCACAACAGTGAGAGGCCCGCGTACCGCAAAAAAAAAAAAAAAAAATAATAATAATAATAATAATAATAAATAAAAAGGAAGCATCTCCCCTGAAATAAGCCTCCAATCTAGTGTGCTTGTAATTTTAATAGACATGGCAGTACCACTATCTGAGTAGGAATAGTCCCTTTGGAGCAGTTATTGTAATGGGTTTATGTAATATGCCCTTAACTGACTTAGTCAAGGATAGTTTCTTGTTAGGAATAAAGATGATGAACCCAGGGCCAGTGGTTCCAAAGCTCTGGTCCACAAACAAACTACATTAAAATGACTGAAGGGGTTAAAAACAACAGCAAAAACAACCACCTCTTTGCCATCCCCTGAAACTGGAGTTCTGACTAAATAGATGTATGGGTGGGCCTCAGAAGCAATATATTTTTTTAAAGCTACCCAGATTATGTTATGGTATGGACAAATGTTGGAACTATTACTGAAGGTTTTGTTATGGCCACCCAGATTCAGAAATTTCAGATTGAATAAGAAATGAATAAGATCATCTACTGGTACTCCAAAATCTAGCAATTAGAACATATTTTAATCAGATTTTCCCAGGTTATAGCCTGGTGTATGGTAGGCACTAAATTATTTGTTGAATGAATGAGCAAACTTTGAGTATACTTTACTATGATGTACTAAATTTAAGTGTGTGTGTAAGTATACACATGTGTAGTCTGTATTTTAATCACCTAACAGGAATCATCTCTGGGGATTGTTAGAATTTCTTTATCTAAGGAAACTGGAGTCATGATCTCATGCTGATCAGTATCCTATTCTATATCCATTTCTTTCTAGACTTATGTCCTCCTCTTCTTTAGTTGTAGAATCCCTGAGAAGGAAAAAAAAAAAAAATCACCACCTGCCTTTCAATGGTTTACATATATCCAGAGATTTTTGGCAGGGAGAATTCAAATTGCCTTTTGGACCTTATCACAAAGAAACCCAAATAGACATTCTTTTTATTCACCCATTTTTTAACTTTAAATTGTTCCCCTTAGTGTCAAGATCAAAAAGATCACCAATCTTTGGAACTGAGGAGACCATTTATATTCCAACCCAGAGAAAAATTGAACTCTTTTCATCTTTCTCTGTGTGGATCACAGGAATAATGCCAGAAATCTTAGAAAGGGTCTAAGAATAATAAAATAATAATGAAGGCATTAATGATAGTAACTAATTATAGAGTTAAAAAATAAGACAGATAAGATAAATTTAGAATAAGCTGTATTTGGTTTGAAAGAGCAAAGACCGAGTGGTGGCATGATTTTTGCCTTCAGGCTTATAGAGGCATATTTTCAGAACAATTTAAATAGTCTCTTCTAAAGAAACAAATTTATGCTTACATTTATTAGTTAATTTGTCTTGAATATGTCTTAGGTAGTTTAAAACTAATTTATATATGGGTGACCTGAGGCAATAGGATGCATGATCGGGTGGGTCTTCTGGAGCTGTTCTTTAACACAATGTAAACTCATTTGTGCTTAAGTATTGCACTGGTGTTTGTCATTAAGTTTAAGACTGTTATTAGTCAAATAAATGCTTCTTTTGCACTAACTGTACATAAGTCACTATGCAAAAATGGCAAAAAACACATGAAACATTAATTCCTGTCTTCGAGAAAGTTTATAAATAATAAAAGGAGAATTGTTTTCAAAAATGTATATTTCTCAGAGAGGGTTAAGATCTCACCAGTGGTACACACTACTTTGATTTAGTTTAATAAAATTATCTCTAACCACAATATATAATGGATAGAAACTCTAGATTGGGATCTGTTATTTACTTTAAAATATTACAATTTTTCCATCTCTCTGGGTAACACTTTTGTAATCTAAAAAATAAAGGAGTAGGAATAGGTTTTCTCTAAGTTGCTTTCTTACTTTAATAGTTTGTCCTATAGCATGTTCATGTTAGTGTGTGTACAGCCTTGGTTTGCAAGATTCCCTTAACTGGAGGATGTCAGCGTTGAGAAACTCTAGGTTCAGCCCACATACGAACTAGTTGTGTGACTGTGGTTGAGTCAATGAAAAGTTGAACCAGTTACTATACAAGGTCATTTCTAGTTTTAAATAGTCTCATAGATTAAAGGCATGGAAAGCCTAGATCATTAGCAAAAACATACAAGCAGACACATATAGGATCCTGCAAAACTAGGGGTACAAAGATTCTTACCCTTTCTCTACTAGGTAGAGAAGAATACACACACCTACACACACATTCCTGTGCATATGTCTACCATTAGTTATGGCTATAGATGGCTCATAACCAGAGGCAGCTTATGTGATTAGGTATAAATATGTACATAATTCCCCCCACATTTATTTTCTAATCATAGGGGTTTTCATCAAAATCAGGAGGAAAAAAGGAAGAGAGAGAGAGGCAAGATGGAAACTTGAAGCCTAACTACCTTTCCATTCCTCCTTTCTCCAAGCACTATCCACTGCATCATTTCCTTGGAATATGGGGCACTTGATCCTCAGTTTTGACACCATCCCAGCTCAGTGTCAGGGACTAAGCCCCAACACAGTCTTCAGGAGAAAGCTCCAAACCGCTTGCTCCTTGGAGCAACCACTCACAGAGACAGGAAACCTACTGATACAATGGGGAAAAAACAAACAAACTTATACTCTGGCTTAAGATCATTCCACATTCAAATATTGTGTCTGCCCCTTTCTAGCTGTTGACCCCATGTGAGTTGCTAAACCTTCCCAAGCTTATGTTTCCTCATGTGAAAAAAGGAAACTGGTAACTGTGTTTAAGATTGCTTTGAGATGGTAGATAACTTATTACTTCATTAGGTACTCTCTCACTACCTAATGATAGATAGATACTATCTCCTAGATAGTAGTTGCTTTTATTATATATCTAAAATGATATATTCACATGGAAAATCAAATGCATAGACTCATTTATTGTTAAGGTCATATTTATGAATACACATGTATATCCATGGTCCTACCCATTAGGGTAATCACATTTGTTATATAAAAATTTACCCAGTAGTTACTCTTCTAGTTCCTAAGAGTATTTGCTCTTCAAGGAGGATCATTTAGAGACCATCTAATCTAGTGACTTTCAAATTTTATGTTTTAGAGATAGGATTCCATGGTAGTTATTAAAAAAAAAATGTAGCTGGTATAGGGGTTAGCGGCAGAGGAGCTGGTGATTAGGGGAGGTTGAGTGGGTTGATCTCCAGATGACCTCACACACTTTTCAACCTGAATAACTCCGATAATGTATGTTTAGCTTTAATGTATTTTTTTCTGGAAGTGCTTTTTATTGTTTAAGTCACACCTCCATCACCAAAAGCAACAACAACAACAAAAACACATAGATTCAGTCCAGCCCCTCATTGGCATATGAGGACTGAACCCAGCAGGCCTTAAGTGACTTGTGGAAGGTTGTTAGTGGCCAAACCAGAGATTAAAACTACTTTTTCTGCCCTTTGTTTAATTGTTTGGTTTTGGTTTATTTTTTCCTCCCTTTCTCTTCATTTCCTTCACCTAACTCACTTTTTTGAAAAGTTTCTGGGTTGGAACTTCAGAGGTTGATGTATAGGAAACTGAAGGAGTTTTAAATTAAACCAGTTTTTAATATAATATGTTTCTGTCATATGCTCTAAAATGTTTACTAAAACATCATAGGATAAATGTAATGCATTTGTGACTGTAATTTTAAAATTGGTTATTTTGGGCAAAAGTCATCAAATGTCATATTCCATCTAGGAAATGCATGAATAAAAATGGCCATAGTCAGCATTAAATATTTTATAAGGAGACAGTTTACAGCTGTATTCAGCTACTGTATTAGAATCTCAAACTAAAAGGAAATTAAACTAATTTTTTATGTAAATGAATTGTTTTCTTAAGGAAGCACAAGGGAAATTAAGTGTATAATCATGCCTGAAACTCAGGATTTTTCCAGGAAGCAAGTTTCTCGTGTGAATTTCTTGAGGTATTTGGGAATATCACCATGAACCCTCCAAATTCCTTCTATTTTACATATCATAATGTGTGATATCCTCAAAGTTTCAGACATTTGAAGTTTTGAAGAATTAACAGACTTTTCTGAACCCTCTATTAATGGTGATTATTGTTGTAAACTATTATGACAATGGACTGTATTTTTAAATAATGACCATATCAATATCTCCAGTCTCACATGTTCCTCTACAATCTGAGCTTATCCTTCACCAACAAGAAGTGAATTCTTGAATCTAGGAAGGCTTGAATCTAGGAAGGCTTGAATCTAGGAAGGCTGTGACTGCTTTGCCTGACAGAATACCCACAAGTATTAGTGTATGACTTCCAAGGCTGGGTCATAAAACTGATGCAGCTTCCACTGTGTTCATTAAGAGCTTTGAGCCACCATGTTAGAAGTTTGACTATTTTGAGGCCATTATCTTGTGACATGCTAAGCTAAATGGAAAGGCCACATGAGGTGCCCCTGGTTGGGAGGCAGTCTTATTCTTTGACTCATTCAACCCCAGACTCCAGCCATGTGATTGAAACCATCTTGGACCCACCAGACCATCTCATCTACCAGGAAAGTACCACTGAGTTTCCTCAATGACTAGAGAAACAAAGGCAAGCCCATTTGAGTCCTGCTCAAATTTCTCACCTACAGTATTGTGGTATTAATAAAATGAAAAAGTTGTTTTACACCACTAGTTTTTAGGGTCATTTATTTCACAGTAGTGAAAAACTATTATAGATTTAGTTAACAAGTATCGATTCATTAGGCCCAACTTGGAGATTCATGGTTGATTAGGGCAGAAACATAATATCTATATCTTTTATTGGTTTGTTTAAATTTTTATTTATTTTATTTTAATTTTATTTTTTTAATTTATATAATTTAATATGCTACAAATGAGAAAATAAACAGGGTATGGGGACATAGAGTACATTAAGGAAAAGTAATTTCAAGATTCTCTTCATTTTGATTGTATTGCTTTCTTGCCTTCAGGGAGTAAGATTTTTTACTTCAAAAGTTATGAAATATTTAAGAAGAGAATTTACATCTTGCTTTACCTGCAAAGAAGACACGGGATCTTTGGAATCGACATACACATCTTTTAGTAATGACAGCAGTTTATCATTTTTTCTAGCAATTTCTCCCTTAATTTCTGGATGGCTGCTCATCTGCTCTTGCAGGAGGTTCTTGGTAGAGGGGTGCCTGGGAGCGGGGAAGGGCTTCATCCTGCTGCTTTCCCATTGCGCCCGTTTCTCTAGGTTGAAATTCCTGATTGCGTGAGTCACTGCAGCCCCCATCTCTTCACAACATGATTCTCGTAAGTTCACACCACACATGTGGTTAAACACTGGCATGGGCAACCTCCAGGATGCACTGGGCTAAAAAATTGTTTTAAATAATAGCTTTCTTGAGGTATAATGTATATACATACCATAAAACCACCCATTTTAAGTGTACAATACAATGATTTTTAGTAAATTTACTGAGTTGTGTGGAATTAACATCATCTAAAATTAACCCAATTTTAGAACATTCCCTCCCACCCACCCCCAAAAAAAGCCTTACAGAGGAATTTTAGAATATTTTCCCTAAATAGGTCCCTTGTGCCCAACTGCAGACAGTCCCTTTTCCTACCCCCAAAGCCACTTAAGTTTTACTTTTTTCTGCCTCTGTAGAACTGATGATGTGTCTTTGATCTGGTTTTGGACTCCCAGGGAGTTCAAGTCCAGAAGATCAAGCAAAACGTGTGAATCTGGAGCTTCCTTGAATACTGGGTCTGAGTTATTTTCCTGTTAGACTCTGCTTTATTCTCCAAGAGTCTCTTTAGTTTCTGAATCCGTAACATAGTTTTTAAGAGCATGAACCTTGGATTGTCTCAGTTCAAATTGTATTTTCAACACATATTAGTTGTATGTCATTGGACAAGTTACTTAACTTTTCTAATTCATAGTTTACTAATTATAAAAAGGGAAGGATGTTATCTACCACATGAGGCTGTTGTGAAGATCAAATTAAATAATGTACTTAAAGTACTTAGAATAGTACCCAGCATGGTAATAACAATAATAGTAGCTGTTATTTAATGAGTACTTATCAATTTAGCTGGTACTATACTTTACATGTATTAACTCATTTAATTTTCTCCCAAACTCCATGAATCAGGTGGCATTATTGTTCATAAATAAGAAACTGTGTACCCATGGGCAAATTACTTAATTTCTGCTTTTCTACTAGAAAGTACCAAAGCTATTAACACCCAATGAATAGTTGTTTTATTTAGCATGGGACTTACTAGGAACTTGTTTGAGTCATAGCTATTAGAATTCCTTCATTTCTCTCTTTGGAGTCTTAAAACCTGTGAATCTTTCTGTCTTCTCGGCCAAACATATCCCAACACACACACACACGCACATGCACATGCACATGCACACACACACCAATTCTTTTGGATTGGAAATGTCAATCTTAAACATGGTGGTTTCTTAATAAACACTAACTAAAAGAATGGATGAAAGAACAGATGCATCTGTGTCTTGAGGATGTCTGCAGCCAACTTTGGGAAGGGGTAAAAATCAAAGATCAGATGGCTATAGAGGCTCTGGAGATGTCTTTGGTCATGTAAAACATCATTACTCCGGAGATCCCAAAATAAAAAAAGTCAGTGTAATCTCAGACATTCTGTCTCCTTTAGTGACACAAGAATGTTTTAAAGAGTTTTTGTGACAACATATGGAAGTACTTTTTTTTTTTTTTAAGTTAAGGAGCCTAATCACTTAATCATTGTAAGCAATTCACCAAATATTTGGTCAGGAGAAAGAAAACATTTAAATTATTATATCCAATGAGCATATTTTTGATGTGTGTTATAAAACTTTTGTATGCTTGAAGACAAAGGACTTTAGAACCCTCCTTTAGCTTTAAAATGTATTATATTTCAGAATGATTTGTCAGATAAAGATAACAGTGATCTTAATACCAATGCAAGATGATAAATATGATTTAAAAGTAAGACTCATAGTATACATACTATGTATATGTAGTTTACATATAAACTTTTGCTTTTTGACTTGAAATATTTTATAGACATATTTCTTCATCAGTATTTGTCATAAAATTCATACAAGCAACTACTTTGGATACTAAAAACATCCTAATTTGGGGTCCATAGTCCCTGGTTTATATTATCATAGGTAAAGCCAGTAAGATATTAACATTTAAAAGCTTTCAGTTCTTCTATTCTCTCCAAAAGTCTATCAGAGACTCTTATTTATCACCTTGTGTAAGATATACAGCCAGAACTCTTCATCTGGCATGTCATTATTGCCAGATAATTAGGCTGATGAGATCATGGACAATTTTATTTGGAAAATATTTCTTATAAATATTTGTCAATATCTATCTCCCAAAGAAATGTGTGCTTTTAGTTACTGATGATACTTTGTTTCACACTTTTATCTCTGTGCTGCATTTTAACTCAGTTTTGGTAACATGGCTTTTGCCTACTACCTCTCCTAAGCAGCTAGTCATAGAACTTTAATACACAGGAATGATAAATTATAAAAACACATTTGCTGCTAACTCTCTGATAAACTTAGCAACAAAGAAGCAGCTGGTACTCTATTGCCTATAACTTCCTACATATTTCCCCAAAGTTCCAGCTAAACAAGAATACATTTGTGTTTTATTTTCTTCTAATTAAGTTGAAGAGAAAAACAGAGTCAGGGGTTGATGGCTTTCAGATTTAAAGCATTTCTGTTATAATTGTCAGGCAATGAATTAACCAATTTCTGAATGACTTAATCTTTTTTTTTTTATTGTTAGGTTTCTCATTTCCTTCAGTTTTATCCTTCTAAAAGGAAAGGTTTTTTTTTTTCCTTCACCTTTCAGAGAGAGAATTCATCAACTATAAGAATGAGCAAGACAAATAGATCAGCGACAAATTTTAAATATAGTCCATATAAGATTGTTTTCCAGATGTAAAATCTACAAATCTCTTTTTATGAACTATCTTTAGATTCATTTACTCTACCAAGAATCACTACAGGTTAAGGGCTCGAAGGGATTAAACAGGAGAAAGTACATTAAGAATGATTAACATGTCTCCTTCCAAAGTGAATAAAGTTTTTAACATGAAATAGCTATTCATGAATCATTCATTATTTACTTTCAGTAATTTTGGAACTAAATTGGTCTAAGCGCTGCAGATGTTATTACATTATTCTAAAGATTGGGGCCTAAGATGGGCTTTTGGTGTGCTAGTACAATTTTGCTTTTTAGATTGGTAGTGGTTACATAGGTGTGGTCACTCTGTGTTTATTCATTAAGCTGTACAATTATTATTTGCATACTTTTCTGGATGAATGTTATACCAGAATTTCAGAGGGAAAAAGAATTTCTGAGCCATGACTGAATGTTAAAGATTGGACACCTCCTCAAGTTGTCAAAGATCATCTTCCAGAATTTTGTAAAAATGAATGCAATACTCCTCATCCCATCACATGCAAATAACTAATATTACCTCAGAAAACCTGATATAAACATTATTTGCTATTGCTCTTTTATGAAGAATTCTATACTTATCTTCTCATAGCAAGGAAATAGAGTTTGTACTAAAATTCTAGTTATAGGATTCAGAAAAATGTAAGCAGGATCCACCTACTCTTTTTCCATTCATGTCTTTTAAAACTGTATTCTGGTGTTCATTAATTCACACAAAAAATGTACAGTGCCTATTATGTGGCAGAGACAGTTCCGTGAATGCAATAATATAATGAATCAAACAAAGGAAAAAAAATTCTCTGCCCTTAAGCTGTTCAGGTTTTTCTTATCATACTGATGTTAATCACTACGATTGAGTTAAATGATAAAGCTCTATGTACATTAGATGTTTTGAGAGTGAGGGCCTGATGGACTAGTCATGTTTGGTTTAGTCTGAGACATCATCACCAAGCAAATGATATCTGAACTGAGACTTCAGGGATGTGTAAGTAAAGTTTATTATTTGCTATAACAGGAAGTTCAGAGTACAGCAGGTTATTTTTCCACAGGCTTAACAGTATTATCTGCCATTCACAGTGCTGGCTTCATCTTAGGTCTGGTTACCCTTGTCCTCGTGAGACAGCTGCCAAAAGCAACTATGGAAACATACTTCTTTTTCATGTCCAACAGGAGAGGGAAAAATGTAACAATTCACTAATTCACTGAGGAGTGTCATACGCTTTTAGGCTTAGGTCATTCTGGAGATTCATATGGGTTAATACATACTTGAACATTTCAGAATTTTGTGATGAAGGTAGAAGTCAGGTGTGAGGTATGTGAGGGGTTGACTCCTGACCAGGCAACCAAGGACTTCTACCACAATGGGGACCTTAAACAGGGTAGTCAATGAATAGGCCTAAGAAAGGCAATGGTTTCCTGAAATTTTACTGACATTTAAAAAATCTGTGCATATATTCGTTTTGCTGGGGAAAGGGAGAAAATCTTTCAGTATATTTTCTATGTGGTACATGACTAAAAATTAATTAATGCTCTGGGCTTCCCTGGTGGCACAGTGGTTGAGAGTCCACCTGCTGATGCAAGGGACATGGGTTCGTGCCCCAGTCCGGGAAGATCCCACATGCCACGGAGTGGATGGGCCCATGAGCCGTGGCCGCTGAGCCTGCACGTCCGGAGCCTGTGCTCCGCAATGGGAGAGGCCACGGCAGTGAGAGGCCCACGTAACGCAAAAAAAAAAAAAAAAAAAAAAAAAAATTAATGCTCCAAAAAAATGATGCTCAGAATAATCATGATAATCTCTCACAACACTTTTACCTTATAAAAACTGCCTTATTTTATGCTAATGATGTTTCTGGTAGGCTAGCATTGCCTACATTATCATTATTATCATCATCAATATCATCATCATCATCACCATCATCATCATCATCATGCTATACTATTACACTTTGAGTGGTGAAGTAAGTTCCCCAAGGCCACACAGCTGATGACTACTAGGTTTATTAGGAATTATCACTCACTACTGAATGATTTTTCTTTACTGCTTGCCTTGGTAGAGAGCAGAGAAAGAACAATAAACATAACAGTCTCAACCCATTTCCTACACTACCTTTCCTCATTCAGATGCTTTTTAAAAGACACTATAGCAAAGTTCTTAAAATAGTCTTTGCTTTAACTCTTAGATAAAAATCAGAATTAGAAAAATAATTTTCATCAAAAGCATCTGGATGATGCCTAATTTGGAGAAAATAAAAGTATGATTAAAATTATTAAATGAGTAAAAACACAGCACATGGATCTATATATAATCATTTAGTCAAAAGAGGGCCTTTTGGTGGTGGAATGATTAAAATGCAATAATGAAAGTATTTAAGTAGTTTCTAATATGGAAATATGTAGAAAGCAATTCTTACACTTGTGTTCATTGGATAAATATTTCTAGGCTATAAAAGATTACTCTATCTCAAGTAGAAAAATTAGAATTGTTTATTTTAAATGTGAGTTAACAATCCAATTTTTATTCAATCAAGCAATCAGCTCCCTATTTTTTTTAAGTACTGATTTCAAGGTTGATATTTTTTTTCAGCAAGGCAGAATAACATTTAACAGAGATGTTAGCAAGCAGCTTGTTCAGTTTACCACATGTATAGAAAGTGATACCCTTTCTAGTGCTACATGTCCAAGTGTTTGTACTGAATGCTTCCATAATGTCAATAATGATCCACTATTCAAAATTAGATGTAGCCCTGACTTCTCAAATGCTTGAGTGATCATTTTCTTTAGTAATTGAGTTCCTCATAGAATCCCACTGCTTGATTACTTGCTCAGTAATCTAAGCATATTAATTTGAAAAGCTCCATAAACGTGTGGCCAGGATAATGGCAGTGAAGTAATTACAAGGAAATCTTTTACAACAGACTTATTTTCATCTAATAAACTCTTTCCTGATGGTTAACTGGCATGCAGTGAATGTGATATGAGTTCTAAAATGTATATGCATTAATGTATCTGTTGAGCTGGTTGAAGATTAGATATTCTAGAAGGCACTTAATAAGCACTTTGAAAAGATGTTTTTAAAATGGTGTGTGTGTGTGTGTGTGTGTGTGTGTTAGTTTATTAGGATATATGGATTTTAAGAGGAAGACAAGGTCACTGAAATTATGCTAGATGCCTTTCCTATGTTGTCACAGGTAATCCTCACATTAACACTGTATAAGAATCTACTATCCCTGTTATGCATATAAGGAAAAGGGAACTCAGATTGGTGAGATTATTTGCCCAAAGTCACAAATCTAGACCACAAGTCAGTTCTGCCTGATTCTAAACCAGTCCATTCTTCAGTTCCTGCCTCATCACAAAATGTTAGCTATCATTTTAGAGGTATATTCTAGCACTTTACATTAAGTATAAGAGCTCAAGTTTCAAAGCCCAGAGTTATCTTAGATAATGCCTCCTAAATGGAAAGGAGGACCATAAATGTTGAATCTATTCTGGGGCACTTATAAACTAGCATTGTACAAAAATATCATATTATTATATTTACTAGTTTGTTGTATCTTTTAGATGCCACATATAAGTGATATCATACAGTATTTATCTTTCTCTGTCTGACATTTCAATTAACATAATTCCCTCCAGTAGGGAGAGGGAAGAGGGGAAGGGTAATATAGGGGAAGGGGATTAAGAGGTAAAAACTCTTAGATATAAAATAATCCACAAAACTGATAGCTAGTGGGAAGCAGACGCATAGCACAGGGAGATCAGCTTGGTGCTTTGTGACCACCTAGAGGGGTGGGATAGGGAGGGTGAGAGGGAGATGCAAGAGGGAAGAAATATGGGGGTATATGTATATGTATAGCTGATTCACTTTGTTATAAAGCAGAAACTAACACACCATTTTAAAGCAATTATACTCCAATAAGGATGTTAAAAAAAAGTTACAAGGATATATTGTACAACACAGGGAATATAGTCAATGTTTTATAATAACTACGAAGGAAGTATAACCTTTAAAAACTGTGAATCACTATATTGTACACCTATTAGTTATATAATACTGTACATCGAATATACTTCAATAAAAAATTGCATTATATTTCAACTGTCAATCACAAGAAGGCAGAACTCCATATTTGTATCTATTTTTATAACAAGTACAAAGTCAGCTGACTATTAGCATTTTAGAGAAGTGATGAAGAATAGATTTCTTGGTTGGTATTCTATGAATGATACCACCAACAAATCTAATTTACTGTGAATAATTCCAAAGGCATTTCTAATACCTTATTATGCTTGAAAGATTCTGAAATTTAAGCCGAGCTGTTAGCAAGAACACAACTTTTGTTGTTTTTATTCTAAATTCTGTCCTATAAGCAGTTCAGTACCTTAAATTTCATTAGATTCTGATAAGTGAAGCCCTTATCAACTTCTATAGAGACAGATTTATTTGGTAGGCGTTTGGTTGACTTTATTACCTTAATTTGTAGCTCCTCAATTAATCTATTAATTAATTTAGTGGCTGTTTACTTCAAACACAAGGCCTTAATATGTCAAATCATACAATAGTGAAACAAAACATTGTGATAAAATAGCACATGCATAGTATCAGTAAAAGAGCACATGCTTGTAGTAGCCCACAGACTTTATGAAACGTGGATTACCGTATCAGTCTATATTATATTCTAATTATCTCATATTAAAATTCTATAATGGGAATTTTTTTTTTTTTTTTTTTTTTTTGCGGTAGGCGGGCCTCTCACTGTTGTGGCCTCTCCCCTTGCAGAGCACAGGCTCCGGACGCGCAGGCTCAGCAGCCATGGCTCACGGGCCTAGCCGCTCTGCGGTATGTGGGATCTTCCCAGACCGGGGCACGAACCCGTGTCCCCTGCATCGGCAGGCGGACTCTCAACCACTGCGCCACCAGGGAAGCCCTAATGGGAATTTTTGATATAGCTTCTGGTAACAGGGCCTATTGCTGCCTTTCATATCTGGGTTTAAAAAATACAAATGCACATACAAAAAAAAGCAAAATGAGTTTTTCATTTTATTTTGTTTTGTTACAGAGCAAGATTTTGGAGATTATTATTATTATTATTATTATTATTATTATAGTAATGTATTGGCACTGCACTGTACAATTTTCACATCACTTTATGGTAATCATTGTATTTGATTCCCACAACAACACAGGTTATATAGGGCAGGTAATCGTCATCTACCTGTGACTAAAAAGCAACCCCCAGCCCCCCACCCCTGCCCAGGGCTGGCAAAAGGTCAAAGCGAAAAGAGAATCAGGCCTAAGAAGGTTAATGATTTCTTTGCTTGTTTTTAACCCTGGTTTTCTGTGTCCCAATAATTGTCTCCTTGGTAGAATTCTCAAACCTTTTCTCTATTCTCACTACTACCCCCAAAGACTCTTACCTTTTCTTCCCCTCAAGCTCATGGGACTCAGGATATTATAGCCTAAATCTTGTTTTCTCTGACATGTAGACACATTTTCCTTTAGTCCTTTCCATGCAAAAATCCTACTGTTAAAAATTATTTTACTTTTTCCTTCCCTGTGTAGCTTTAGGAACAAATGAGGTGAGGGACTGGAGAATCGAGTACGTTTTCGCTAACTGCCCTATTTCATATTGGCTCACTATTGCTAAGGGTGGGAAAAAAGTCTAAACTTGAAACTGCATTTTATTCCCCTGAGACAGTTGGTAAGGAATTTGGTAGGCTAATTCCTGACAGCCACAGGAGAAAAAAAGAAACGAGAAAGAAAGAAATGTGTGACTGGGAAATCTGCCAGGCAGAGTTACCCAATCAGGAGATACCAGGCTTTCTTCATCCCATACAGCTGAATCCTAATCCCTAACTGCCCCCCTCACCTCAGTATACAACTCCATCACTTTCACTTGCTCAGACCAGCTCATTCATGCAGCTTGCTTATGCAGCACATTCAGCTGTATTTGTAGGATGCAGAAACAACAGCTTTGGGGCTGTATTGGAGGGAAATCCCAATGCACCTGTCTAAACGGGACATTGAGGATGCTGGGATTCCTAAACAGATCTTGAGAAGGTGAGAATATATGGTGTTCTGGCCCTTAGCTTTGCAACTCCAGATGAATTTATCTTGGTCACGTAGTTCTTTAGTGTTCTTACAGAGAAGTATGTGTTGAATGTTGTGGCTTGAGAAAAGGACTGGCATTGTTTACATAAAGAGATAAATTCTAACTTACTGTTTATTGACTTGGAAATCAATCTTTGGAAGAAAACAGGAGGCATATTACTTGAGCAGTAACATAGGCGTTTGAGCTTCAGTCTTGTCAATCATAAACTGAAAGTATTGGATAAAATGTACTTATGTGCTTCGAATTTAAAATTCACAACTTCTTGTGACAAGTAACGTACCACTTATGCTAAGTCGTTTCACCATTGGCCATGTTATATTCAGTTATAGCTAGATTCAATTTTTACATGGATTTAAGTGTTTGGGGTTGCTACAGAGATCTTTTTAAGAAAGGTTGCATTTTAAACTTGCTTGGAAATTTTGAGAAAGCTGGGCAAGTACTTATTTTAAATTAAACAAGATGAACCACAAAGCAAGACGAAAAACAAACACAAAAGTGACAGTCACAGTGATTAAAAAAAAAAAAAAAAAAAAAAAAAAACAAGCCAGAAGAAATGAAAGGTGAATTGAAGCGCCAGGGAATGTTTAATGTGGAAGGTGCCTGAAGAGGAGGAAGTCTCTTGCTTTGTTACTATTAATCATTTGAAGGCTCTGATGTATGAAAAATGAAATAGATTTGTGTTTGGTTAAGCAGAAGTGAAACTAAAAGGTAGAAATTATTACAAGTAGCTAGATTTTTGACCCTAAAAGAGGAAGAAGTTTCTAGCAGTTAGACTTGTCCCACAAAATAAACTTCCTGGAGTGGTAGTGAGTTTAACACCTGAGGTACTGGATGTAACAGACATCACAGTGACATTATAGCTAGAATCATTGCATTTGCATAAGTCTGAAATGTCTATAATCCCATGACCCTGATGCAAAGAGAATACTGAAACTACAGGGATTTGTTGCCTTGGCTTGGCTTAGCCTTGGCATGTGGCAAAATGCCAACAACTAGCAAAGCTGTGTGTACTTTTACTTCAGCTTTCTCCTTCTCCATTCTGTACTGTTGTGGGTAAGAGGCCCAGAAGTTTCAGCTTCCAGAGAGGAATATCCTGGCAAGACTTGCATGATTAAAAAAAAAAAAAAGTATTTAAAGTAGAATCTTAAAAAACACGTTTCTGTTCAGTAGGTTTACTTATTATAATGTAATAACAGTCTACTTGTGTTTAAGGCAACTCTTTTCAACTCCAATCAAGTAAGTTAGTTTCAGTTTTCCCACAAACCAAACAACTATTGTCTTGTTCCACCCTGTCAAAATGTTCTAGGTAAAATCAAATTTACAAGAACGATACCTTGTTATGTATGGTTTTTCTTTCCTTTCTGAATTTTTTGGGTCTTTTTTCTGTCTCTTTTTATAGAGACTAACTCAATTTATTTCTTAAAACATTTATTTCAGAAAAGAAATAACTAAAAATAATCCCTTTGAGGAGGAAAAAAAATCAAATTCATAAACAATAGAGTAGGGAGAAGTTCTTTCCTCATTATGCTATTTCCACATTATGCTATTAATTTTGCAAAACAAGCAAATGAAAGAAATGCCTGATTACAACAGCAATTATGTCAGAGAAATTTAAATACCCTCAATTTTAAAATGCAGCCTAAACTGAGCAGGTTTGTTGGTAGGCTGTTGAATACTTTAGGCATAAAGACTTTTTTTCATGTAGACCTGTATTTGAGTGACGCCTGTACCATTTACTAGTTGCTTGATTTTGGACAACTTATGTACTCCTTCTGAGCTTCAGTTTACTGAATTTGTAAATTAGGAATAATAAAAATACCTACTTCAAAGGATTTAATGATAATACAAATAAAAGACTTAGCCTAGGGATACCTGGATCAAGTTTAAGTATTCACTGAAAGTTGGTCATTATTTTAATTAACTTGAGGAGAATAAAGCATATAGTTTTACTAACATCTCTTTCTTGGATAGCTCCTCGTATGTGGACTTTGAAAGATAAGTGGGGAACATTATTTTAAAATGATATTGTGGCTTATATTTGTTAAAGCTCTTTTTTTTTTAATGAGTTACCTTATTCAAGGGTTTTTTGTTTTCCTCGTAGAGAAGCACAGAAGGAGACTAAAGAGAAAAAAAAAAAAATGAAAATGATGTTGGAAAAGCCCAACTGCCTTTTAAATATTTTTGATTCCTGTTCACTGGAGATTTTAAAGGAAAATGGGGCAGAGTGGAACAGTGAATATAGACATTAATAAGATAGATACCGGTCAGTATAGAGTAAATAAATGGATCTGTGGGTTATGGAAGATTGAACCCTTGTGAGGAACGATACACATTTAAGAAAAAGTACACTTTTTAAAAAAAATTTGTGATTCAGTCGTGATTTTAATTCAAAATTTAAAAAAATCTTTTTTTTCTTTAAATAGGGTTGATGATAATCTGAAGATACAGAATTCCATGTAGCATGTTCCCATGCTAGCAAAAAGAGTGAATTTACTAGAATTTTGGGTCCTTTAACACTAATCAGTCTTTAAAATACTAAGTTCTGACACAGAAAATGAGAACATTTTTTTCATGGTCAAGAATGTTGAGTAGGATCAAGGAGGAATAAGTTCTAGCCCTAGTCTTACTGCTTTATATCTGTGTGTTTTGAGACATGACATTTACATTTTAGATCTATTTCCCTCATCTGTAAAACATGAACCTGGACTGGATATGCTCTTGAAATTCTTTTCATTTAGAAATGTCTGCCATTCTAAGAATTCTTTGAAATTATATTTTTAAGGTTAGATATGTATTTTGGCCATATACTATCGTACAAAAATGACTAATTTCTCAAAATGTACTTTAAGGACCACTTGAATTAAAATCACCTGAGCTGATTGTTAGGCATACTGATTTGGGAGTAACAACCTCAGTCCCAAAGCATCATTCTTGAACGTGGTGTTTACAATCTGTGTTTTAAACAAGCTGTTCAAACAGCCCATATTCCAGGTGGCTGTTAAAATCTGAGAACAATTATTTTAGAATTAAATATCAAATATGGTTTATGATCAGTGTAAAATCTTTAGGTAAGTGTTTTTAATTTATCATAAAGCTGTTTTATTCTGCTACTTGAAGATTCTGAAAAGAAAATAATGAGAAGGGAATTTCTAATAGCTTTTTTAATCTATGTTTTTGACTGTGTTGAGTTATCCACTGGGGAAAAGCAGTTAATAAAAACAACTGTAAGTAAGTGACTGAAATATTACTTATTTTAGTACATTAAAATACTTATAAAATGTGAATTGGAACATAGAAAAACTTTCTCAGGCACTGAATAATTACTTTAAAAATGTAAAGTGCACTAACTCTAGATTTTTGAAAATATTGAATAAACAACATACTATAAGTGGGTAAGGGAACAAAAACACTCTAGATTTTAATCTAATTATCTTCAGTATAGCTGCTCCCAAATAACGTTCTCAAACCTGTAGCTGAGTCAAATAGATTAATGATAAAAAATCATTTATTCACAAACTACTAAAATAAACAAGTAGTTTTTTAAAAAATAAACAGCTTTATTGAGATATAATTTCATACCATAAATGCATCCACTTAAAGTAAGGGTCTTTTAATCACTTAAAAGTCTTCCTATTTTTAGGAAGATGCTTGCTCAGCTACTAGTCTCTCAGCTGACACCATAGATTCCAAACAAGCGATTTCACTGGACATTTTATTGACAAACCACTTTTATAAGAATGCCAGGGGCTATCTGCATGCAATTCTGTAAACGAGTGATTTTGAACTTTCACTGGGTCATTCAGGATTCTAAAGTAAATTCACCTGAAAGCTTATTTAGTGTGAATGAGAGTTGCCATGCAGCTTGATGAATGTGAAGCTGAAGAAGATTGATGATAGGAAAGGGGCATGAGAGTGGACTTCAGATGGACTTGCTTCAAGAGCATAGTCATCAGATTTGATTAAGGAATAATTTGCGGGGTTAGTCCTTGCATCTCTTTGATGCTAGATTATCAAGTGGTTCCCACTTCCCCAAAAAGAAGTTTAAGCTTCTGTAGAGTCCAAAAAAGAATCCTTATAGTGTGTGTGCATGCATGCGTGTGTGTGTGTGTGTGTGTGTTTGAGATTCTTACAGTGCATCATTCTACACTAGGTAACAGAAAAAAAAAGTCAATAAAGTTTCTCTTATTTATGAGGATACTATTGGGATAAAAATCATAAAAGGTACAAAGGAAAGAAGATGGTTTGTGATTGTTTCTTCAAGGAATAACTGTCATTTAAATCTATAGATTTCTTATACATTCTCCTGGTCAGTAGCTCACATAAATTCTTGGAACTTTTTTTAAAATTTGTACTAGTACGAATCAATATTTGGCTTCTTACTTCCTCATCTAATTAATAGTTGGAGATGCATTTATTAAAAGATTAAGAAGGATCTCATGATGCAACTGCTCTGTTAAGTCTTTGTGAGTGACTGTAAGTTTATATTTAGCTCCATATTGTACATGTGTCCACTGTGAATTCAATTATTGCCTTTAGAAAATAATTAGCTCTATGTAATGTCAGAATTTTTTTGTATTGTATAATATGTTTATCTCCTTTGGCATCAAAGTTCAAAACAGAGAATCCATGTATCAACAAAATATCTGAAATCTGACCATTGTATTTTGTACTAAGGAAAACTAAGTATAACTGTGTGTGAGCTGGCAAAGCGGCACAGACCATTTGGAACATCAAAACAGCTGTGGTTTCTACGTAGACATGGGAGGATGTTTGCATAAATCTGGAAAAAGTTTCAGACACCATGGCTGTAACATCAGACTCTTTAGAATTCTTTCATGATATTATTTATTTTGCCAACATAGAATCTATAACAAATCGAAGCTATGTGCTGCAATATCCTGTTTTTAAAGTAATTTTTAAGAAAGTTAGTAGAAGTGAGAAGTAATAATTGTATGTGTGATGTATGTGTCTGTGTGTATTTGTGTGTGTCTGTGTGTCTGTGCATACCTGTGTGTATCTTACCTAGAAACTTAGAAGCCACCTGTTAGGTTCCCATTCTTAAATTGCTAATCTTTCTGAGACTAATCTAATTAAGAGAAACCAAATTTCTAACCCAGATACTCAAAATGATGTAGGACATGCTATTTGTTATTTCTTGAGTTATTTTCTCCCAAAATGAATATTCAAATTGAGAAGATGAGAGGAGTGTAATGATATTATGTTCTTTTTTATTCTTGCCGTCTTATGTGCAATGATAGTAAAGTAGGATCAAATATTAAAAGAGCTACAGGCTTATAATTAATAAGCATTTTCTACAATTCTTGCCTATTATTCTTAGAATTTATTTTATTTTGGTGTGTAATGTATAATGTGTACTGTGTAATGGTCAAAGCTCCTGTATTTTTCATGACTTGAGAAATCTCAAAGTACCTAAAGTTACCTCAAACCATGAACAGAATTTTTTTAAGACAAAATAAATTAGTTTAAATTCTCCCACAGAAGAAACTGACAAAGGATTAATCATCAAAACATATAAGCAACCCATGCAGCTCAATATCAAAAAAACAAAAAACCCAATCCAAAAATGGGCAGAAGACCTAAATAGACATTTCTCCAAAGAAGATATACAGATTGCCAACAAACACATGAAAGAATGCTCAAAATCATTAATCATTAGAGAAATGCAAATCAAAACTACAATGAGATATCATCTCACACCAGTCAGAATGGTCATCATCAAAAAAAATCTACAAACAATAAATGCTGGAGAGGGTGTGGAGAAAAGGGAACCCTCTTGCAGTGTTGGTGGGAATGTAAATTGATACAGCCACTATGGAGAACAGTATGGAGGTTCCTTAAAAAACTAAAAATAGAACTACCATACGACCCAGCAGTCCCACTACTGGGCATATACCCTGAGCAAACCATAATTCAAAAACAGTCATGTACCAAAATGTTCATTGCAGCTCTATTTACAATAGTGAGGACATGGAAGCAACCTAAGTGTCCATCAACAGATGAATGGATAAAGAAGATATGGCACATATATACAATGGAATATTATTCAATGTAAAAAGGAAATGAAATTGAGTTATTTGTAGTGAGGTGGATGGACCTAGAGACTGTCATACAGAGTGAAGTAAGTCAGAAAGAGAAAAACAAATACCATATGCTAACACATATATATGGAATCTAAAAAAATAAATAAATAAAATAAAGGTCAGAAGAACTTAGGGGTAAGATGGGAATAAAAAGGCAGACCTACTAGAAAATGGACTTGAGGATATGGGAGGGGGAAGGGTAAGCTGGGACAAAGTAAGACAGTGGCATGGACATATATACACTACCAAATGTAAAATAGATAGCTAGTGGGAAGCAGCCGCATAGCACAGGGAGATCAGCTGGGTGGTTTGTGACCATCTAGAGGGGTGGGATAGGGAGGGTGGGAGGGAGGGAGATGCAAGAGGGAAAAGATATGGGGACATATGTATATGTATAACTGGTTCATTTTGTTATAAAGCAGAAACTAACACACCATTGTAAAGCAATTATACTCCAATAAAGATGTTAAAAAAAAATTAGCACAATGGTTGTTAGAAATAAAGTTTCATTGCTAAAATAAATAAATAAATAAATAATAAATTCTCCCACAAACTTGGGATTGTTAATTAATTCAGCCTCAGTCCATTATACAATTAGAATTTAAGCTCTTGGTCTCTATGTCTGTTAACAATGGAAAGTAATGAAAGAAATAATGTTGATGATTTATAATGACTTGGACATAGTAAAATAGCAAATGGAAGGGAAAGGCTCTTTCTGGGTTAAAAGACCTGGATGGAGGTCACAATTAAGTAGTTGTCTCAAATATTTTTCATTCTTAATTGACACTTTCCTTTAATTCCCTTCTTAATGAGGTAAGTAGTAAATGAATTTACATTCTAATTAGTTTACACTAAATATCTTTCAGAAGTTTCAAAAGTTGATCCTTCATGAAAGGAGGTCACCAAAATATTGTTATTTAATATTCTTTTTTTCTCCATTCTACACTGTTAAGTAAAATAGAAATTTTGTTGATGTATAAGTAAATTTACAAAATAACCACATTTTTCAAATGAATTACTTGAACTGTTTACTTTTTAAAAAAATATAATACCACAAATTTTGATCTCAACTTCTTGGCCTCCACTTTGGGATGCTGAAACTCACCAAAGATGTTGTTTGAAGAAAGAATCCTTGCAAATGTATTCAGAAAAAAAAAAGTGCTAGGAAAACCCCCCCAAAAAACGAAAAAATAAACAAAAAAAAAAATTAAAAATCAACGAGGGACTTCCCTGGTGGTGCAGTGGTTGAGAGTCTGCCTGCCGATGCAGGGGACACGGGTTCGTGCCCCGGTCTGGGAAGATCCCACATGCCGCGGAGCGGCTAGGCCTGTGAGCCATGGCCGCTGAGCCTTCGTGTCCGGAGCCTGTGCTCCGCAACGTTAGAGGCCACAACGGTGAGGGGCTCGCATACAGCAAAAAACACACAAACAAACAAAAAAACAATGAAACTGAAACAAGGATAGACAAAGACAGCTTCAAAAACCTTTTATTCATGTGAACCTAGGTGCAATATTTGCAATTCAATACTTTTCAAAACATTCTTGGCAAAACTGATCTCAGTTAAGTTTGAAAATAATTTGACAACCCAGTGTTTTAGGAAATTCATCATTTTAATAAAAGATCTAATTTAGCCAACTGATTTTAAAGTGTGATTTTACTTTTTTTAGTGAAAGGACTTTCTGGTCTTACAACTGATTTAACTGTATTTTCATTGGTAAGCTAGGTATTTGGAAGTTGAAGATAGTTTAAATTGGAGTGGGGGTGGATAATCACAAATGGAAATTGATTCATGCTGAAAAGTACCTCAAGAACTTTTAGATTCAATCTCATTTACCACTCTGATAATTTAGTACAAGAGAGTAAACAGTAGTTAATGAAATTTGTAAGTGTGTCCAAATTGGTAGATGTTATACCCAAGTTTATTAAGAATAAAGTAATTTAAAAAAAATGAGAAACTAAGAAATATAATTAGAAAATCTGTTAAATGATTAATCTTAGAAAATGAAACTAAATTGTGATGTGTAAAATTGGTGGTAATACTGCCATTCTAAGAGATTTCATGATATTCATAAAATGACACACAAATTATGCTTCTACACAGGTGGAAGAGAAGAAAAGAGCATTGAATCACATTCTGATTTATTATTTTGAATTGAGGTATGTTAATATCAAATTGTAAATGTTGCATATCAATAAAATGGAGTATTGATAGTTAACAGTGGAAAAAAAGGGGGGTTAGAGTATATTTATTCACACAAGTGGAATACTTGGAGTATTCTGATGTATACAAAATATATGATGAAGTACACAAGATAAAAGCTAAGTGTCACAAAATAAGCCCACGGGGGTAGAATAAAATTTCTCAAAAGTTAGTTGTAGGAGTTCTAGTTTGATATCATTCACTTGCTGTGTTTGATAGAAAAGTGATAGTACATTGGTATAATCTTAAATGTTTATCAGCTCTTTCCAGTTTCTAAATGGTGTCAACAATAATATTTAAGCATAAACTCAAAAAAATGTATCATAAACTGTAAATTGAACACTTTGGTATATAAAATTGATCAAAATAATTGTTGTCCAACAGCAATATATTACCTTAACATATTTTCATTAATTTCTAAATTGTCTAGATTCTCCTGCCCATGTGAAGAGACTTAACAAATGTTTTCAAGATTCTTCACTGTACTTGGAAGGTTGAAAAAACTCACTAATTTCTCATTAATGAATGTTTTTGTAATTTTTAGCTGCAATATTTCCTTACTCATAATAACTTTCAGAACCTGTTCATTGATTTTATAAACTTTCACAATTGGAATAATTTTAGTAATTTTTTTCATATAAACTCCATATGTCTCACTTTCTTCTAAACTCATATTGCTGTTTTGGCTTCCATTGTGTTACATTTCAATTGATTGTTGGGTGAGTTGAAAATGAGAAAGAAGCAGCATGTTTAATTCATTTGTTGGAGAGATCTATATCTATGCAATTTTTAGAAAGATGTTTGCTCCTGCATTGAGCTTGGGATGCCTGATAAGAATTGGTGTTATCTTCTTCCTTAGAAAAAACTTTCTGCCTCAGATTTAATTTAAAAAAAAATAGAAGAAGGAGGAGTAGGCAGAAGGTGGAAGGAAAAGAGGAAGAAGAAAAGAAAAGAAAAAAAGAAAAGGAAGAACAGAAAGAGGGGAGAAGGAAAGGGAGGAAGAGAGGAAGAAAACAGTTTGGGATACTATACTTTACAGCTGTTCAGTTTGACATATTCACATATATTTCTGCTGTCTGGATTCTTAATCAAGCACTTCAATAAAAAGAAGATATAAGGATTATATCTGTGTGTATCTGAGTTCTATCTTACTTTAAAAAAAACTACATATAGTACTTACATACTTAAAAATAATATAGAATGAGTTTACTCTTTTAATATGATCCATTTAATTTTACATAATTTGGAAACAGTATCTGGAAACAATGTTATCAGTAATTTTTTTCCAACAAAGATTTATTGACCACCGAGCTAATGAATTTGTGGGTAAAATAGACACTCTTGTTTTCATCAGTTTGTGATAAAGTGGGATTTATCCCAGGGATGCAAGGATTCTTCAATATATGCAAATCAAACAATATGATACACCACATTAACAAATTAAGGTGTATAAACCATATGATCATCTCAATAGATGCAGAAAAAGCTTTTGACAAAATGCAACCCCATTTATAATAAAAACTCTCCAGAAAATGGACATAGAGGGAATGTACCTCAACATAATAAAGTACATATATGACAAACCCACAGCAAGCATCATACTCAAAGGTGAAAAACTGAAAGCATTTCCATTAGGATCAGGAACAAGACAAGGATGTCCACTCTTGCCACAATTATTAAACATAGATTTGGAAGTCCTAGCCTAGTCCTGCCCTAGTCTCAGGGTATATGTAGTAGTGGGACTGCTGGGTCGTATGGTAGTTCTGTTTTTAGTTTTTTTAGGAACCTCTATACTGTTCTCCATAATGGCTGTATCAATTTACATTTCCACCAACACTGCAGGAGGGTTCTCTTTTCTCCACACCCTCTCCAGTATTTATTGTTTGAAGATATTTTGATGATGGCCATTCTGACTGGTGTGAGGTGATATCTCATGGTTGTTTTGATTTTCATTTCTCTAATGATTAGTGATGTTGAGCATTCTTTCATGTGTTTGTTGGCAATCTGTATATCTTCATGGAGAAATGTCTATTTAGGTCATCTGCCCATATTTGGATTGGGTTGTTTGTTTTTTTGATATTGGGCTGCATGAGCTGCTTGTAAATTTTGGAGATTAGTCCTTTGTCAGTTGCTTCATTTGCAAATATTTTCTCCCGTTCTCAAGGTTGTCTTTCATCTTGTTTATGGTTTCCTTTGCTGTGCAAAAGCTTTGAAGTTTCATTAGGTCCCATTTATTTATTTTTGTTTTTTATTTCCATTTGTGTAGAATGTGGGTCAAAAAGGATCTTGCTGTGATTTATGTCACAGAGTGTTCTGCCTATGTTTTCCTCTAAGAGTTTTATAGTGTCTGGCGTTACATTTAGGTCTTAATCCATTTTGAGTTTAGTTTTGTGTATGGTGTTAGGGAATGTTTTAATTTCATTCTTTTACATGCAGCTGTCCAGTTTTCCCAGAACCACTTATTGAAGAGGCTGTCTTTTCTCCATTATATATTCTGCCTGCTTTATCAAAGATATGGTGACCATATGTGCGTGGGTTTATCTCTGGGCCTTCTATAGTGTTCCATTGATCTATATTTCTATTTTTGTGCCAGTACCATATTGCCTTGATTACTGTAGTTTTGTAGTATAGTCTTAAGTCCAGGAGCCTGATTCCTCCAGTTCTGTTTTTCTTTCTTAAGATTGCTTTGGCTATTCAGGGTCTTTTGTGTTTCCATACAAATTGTGAAATTTTTTGTTTCAGTTCTGTGTTAAATGCAACTGGTAGATTGACAGGGATTGCATTGAATCTGTAGATTGCTTTGTGTAGTATAGTCATTTTCACAATGTTGGTTCTTCCACCCCAAGAACATGGTATATCTCTCCATCTGTTTGTATCATCTTTAATTTCTTTCATTAGTGTCTTATAGTGTTCTGCATACAAGTCTTTTGTCTCTTTAGGTAGGTTTATTCCTAGGTGTTTTATTCTTTTTGTTGTAATGGTAAATGGGAGTGTTTCCTTAATTTCTCTTTCAGATTTTTCATCATTAGTGTATAGGAATGCAAGAGATTTCTGTGCATTTATTTTGTATCCTGCAACTTTACCACATTCATTGATTAGCTCTAGTAGTTTTCTGGTAGCATCTTTTGGATTCTCTATATATAGTATCATGTCATCTGCAAACAGTGGCAGCTTTACTTCTTCCTTTCCAATTTGGATTCCTTTTATTTCTTTTTCTTCTCTGATTGCTGTGGCTAAAACTTCCAAAACTATGTTGAATAATAGTGGTGAGAGTGGGCAACCTTGTCTTGTTCCTGATCTTAGAGGAATGCTTTCAGTTTTTCACCATTGAGAACGATGTTGGCTGTGGGTTTGTCATATATGACCTTTATTATGTTGAGGTAAGTTCCCTTTATGCCTACTTTCTGTAGGGTTTTTATCATAAATAGGTGTTGAATTTTGTCAAAAGCTTTTTCTGCATCTATTGAGATGATCATACGTTTTTTGTACTTCAGTTTGTTAATATGGTTTATCACATTGATTGATTTGCATATATTGAAAAATCCTTGCATTCCTGGGATAAACCCCACTTGATTAGGGTGTATGATCCTTTTAATGTGCTGTTGGATTTTGCCTGCTAGTATTTTGTTAAGGAATTTTGCATCTATGGTCATCAGTGATATTGGTCTGTAGTTTTCTTTCTTTGTGACATATTTGTCTGGTTTTGGTATCAGGGTGATGGTGGCCTCATAGAATCAGTTTGGGCCTGTGCCTCCTCCTGCTATATTCTGGAAGAGTTTAAGAAGGATAGGTGTTAGCTCTTCTCTAAATGTTTCATAGAATTCACCTGGGAAGCCATCTGGTCCTGGGATTTTGTTTGTTGGAAGAGTTTTAATCACGTTCTCAATTTCCTGCTTGTAATTGGTGTGTTCATATTTTGTATTTCTTCCTGGTTCAGTCTCAGAACGTTGTGCTTTTCTAAGACTTTGTCCATTTCTTCCAGGTTGCCCATTTTATTTAAATATAGTTGTAGGAATCTCTTGTCATCATTTTTATTTCTACAGTGTCAGTTGTTACTTCTCCTTTTTCATTTCTAACTTTATTGATTTGAATCTTCTCACTTTTTTTCTTGATGAGTCTAGCTAATTGTTTATCAATTTTGTTTATCTTCTCAAAGAACCAGATTTTACTTTTATTGATCTATGTTATTGTTTCCTTCATTTCTTTTTCATTTATTTCTGATCTGATCTTTATGATTTCTTTCCCCTCCTAACTTTGGGATTTTTTTGTTCTTCTTTCTCTAATTGCTTTAGGTATAAAGTTATATTGTTTATTTGAGATGTTTCTTGTTTCTTGAGGTAGGATTTTATTGCTTAAACTTCCCTCTTAGAACTGCTTTTGCTGCATCCCATAGATTTTGGGTTATTGTGTTTTCATTGTCTTTTGTTTCTAGGTATTTTTTGATTTCCTCTTTTATTCCTTCCATGATCTCATGGTTATTATGTAGTGTATTTATTGGCCTACTTGTGTTTGTATTTTTTACAGATTTTTCCTGTATTTGATATCTAGTCTCATAGCATTGTGATCAGTAAAGATACTTGATATGATTTCAATTTTCTTAAATTTGCCAAGGCTTGATTTCTGTCCCAGGATATGATCTATCCTGAAGAATGTTCCATGAACACTTGAGAAGAAAGTGTATTCTGTGTTTGTGGATGGAATGTCCCATAATTAACAATTAAGTCCATCTTGTTTAATGTATCATTTAAAGCTTGTGTTTCCTTATTTATTTTCCTTTTGGATGATCTGTCCATTGGTGAAAGTTGGGTGTTAAAGTCCTCTACTATGATTGTGTTACTGTCGATTTCCCCTTTTATCACTGTTAGCATTTGCCTTATGTACTGAGGTGCTCCTATGTTGGGTGCATAAATATTTACAATTGTTATATCTTCTTGGACTGATCCCTTGATCACTATGTAGTGTCCTTCTTTTTTTTTTTGCGGTACGTGGGCCTCTCACTGTTGTGGTCTCTCCCGTTGCGGAGCACAGGCTCCGGACGCGCAGGCTCAACGGCCATGGCTCACGGGCCCAGCCGCTCCGCGGCATGTGGGATCTTCCCGGACCGGGGCACGAACCCGTGTCCCCTGCATCGGCAGGCGGACTCTCAACCACTGCGCCACCAGGGAAGCCCTGTAGTGTCCTTCTTTGTCTCTTGTAATAGTCTTTATTTTAAAGTCCGTTTTGTCTGATATGAGAATTGCTATTCCAGCTTTCTTTTGATTTCCATCTGCATGGAATATTTTTTGCATCCCCTCAATTTCTGTCTGTATGTGTCCATATGTCTGAAGTGGGTCTGTTGTAGACAGCATATATATGGGTCTTGTTTTTGTATCCATTCAGCCAGTCTATGGCTTTTGGTGTGGTTAAAGTAGCAGCTGATTAGGGGGCTCTGGCTCACTCAGGCCGGGGGGAGGGAGGGGTACTGATGCGGGGCGAGCCTGCAGCGGCAGAGGCCAATATGACATTGAACCAGCCTGAGGCGCACCGTGTGTTCTCCCAGGGAAGTTGTCCCTGGATCACGGGACCCTGGCAGTGGTGGGCTGCACAGGTTCCCTGTAGGGGAGGTGTGGAGAGTGACCTGTGCTTGCACACAGGCTTCTTGGTGGTGGCAGCAGCAGCCTTAGCATCTCATGCCCGTCTCTGGGGTCTGTGCTGATAGCCAGGGCTCACATCCAACTCTGGAGCTCGTTTAGGTGGTACTCTGAATCCCCTCTCCTCATGAACCCGAAACAATTGTCTCTTGTCTCTTCGGCAGGTCCATACCTTTTCCCAGGCTCCCTCCCGGCTAGCCATGGCACACTAGCCCCCTTCAGGCTGTGTTCATGAAGCCAACCCCAGTCCTCTCCCTGGGATCTGACCTATGAAGCCCAATCGTGAGCTCCCAGCCCCTGCCCACCCCGGCGGGTGAGCAGACAAGCCTCTCGGGCTGGTGAGTGCTGGTCAGTACCGATCCTCTGTGCGGGAATCTCTCTGCTTTGCCCTCTGCTCCCCTGTTGCTGTGCTCTCCTCTGTGGCTCTGAAGCTCCCCCCTCCGCCACCCGCAGTCTCCGCCCGCGAAGGGGCTTCCTAGTGTGTGGAAACCTTTCCTCCTTCACAGCTCCCTCCCACTGGTGCAGGGCCCGTCCCTATTGTTTTGTCTCTGTTTTTTCTTTTGCTCTACCCACGTACTTGGGGAGTTTCTTGCCTTTTGGGAGGTCTGAGGTCTTCTGCCAGCGTTCAGTAGGTGTTCTGTAGGAGTTGTTCCACGTGTAGATGTATTTCTGATGTATTTGTGGGGAGGAAGGTGATCTCCACGTCTTACTCCTCCACCATCTTGAAGGTCTCCTTAACCATTTTTTTTTCACATGAGTTTTTATCACGTGCCTATGTATAATAAGGTACAAGGAGTAACAAATATTTGTTTTGTATGAAAAACAAAAACAAATCCTTACTGAAGTTTTCAGAGAAATAACCTAGGTTAATTAGGTGAATGTTTTAGCCTCCCTCCCCAAACCCTTCCGCTAAGGCAGGCTGAATATTGCTTATGTCAGTCTCTCTGCTGCTGCCACCACTAACTGGCATAAATGTGATGTCCTGAACAATAGAATGTAATTAACAGTGTTCAAGGTGATGATAGTTAAAGAAATGAACATGCAAACTTAAAAGATATTAAAATAGTGTCAGTGTTAATAATTGTGGTTATAAAAGGGAGAATGGTGAATTTTAATTTTGCATGTGATGAAATAATTAAAAATAAATATAGTGTGAGACTTTAAGACAATAAGCTGACATTTAACTGAGAGGAAGTTTATTATAGAAAACAGTTTGCTGACCTAGAAAAATGTATCCACTTCTGTGGAATCAGTCACATTATGCCTTAACATTTGGAGAGTTAGATCCTTAAGTTTTACTTCAGGTATGGAACTCTAACAATTAAAACACTGCTCAACATATGATGTACAATTTTAGTATTTTATAAGATTTTTTCTCTATTATATAGTATGCTAAAATATTCTGAGATTAAATATGCAAGTTTTTATATTTCTCAGTTTTCATCATTAACAACAATACAAGTGTCATAATTTTATTCTGAAAAGCAAAGCATTAAAGGTCTCTGATTCCTTGAAAAAATGCCCTCAAAGTTAATAATGGCATTAAAAGTTATGACACAGACTGCTACTTAATAAAGAAGATGAGTTGCAAGTATATATAAGTAATAATCTGAAGTGCCTTTCACTGCTCTTTCATTATTGAATTAGCTCATCTTAAAATTACTATTTAATGAGTGTTCATTCACTTCCTATACCAGGGAATGGTAACAAATATTTAGTGAGTGCCTCCTATGCCCAGTCACTGTACTAGATGCTTTTTGTAAACATCTCATTCTAGTCATTTAGTCTCATGATAATTTCACAAAGTAATTGTCAGTGTCTTTATTTTAAAGTTGAAAAATAACTAAAACTGAAGCTGTCTGATTCATCTTTGCTAAAATTCCTAGCCAAATCCTTACTTTATAAGTATTCAAGAAATATTTATTGAATAAATATGCTGAGTACATTATACATTTCTTAAGGATTATATCTTCAATGTGTTTACAGTCTTAAATGATTGGAAAAATAAGAACACTAAAATAACTTGATTGGTTGTATTTTTCCTTGGATTGTGGCAATAATAAAGTTCTTATATCAGAGCGCATTAAGTTGGGTATTAGGAAATAAATTTTAAATGGTCATAGGTTTTTTTTCTTCATGTGCTGTTGCTGTATTTTCAAATTTGAAGTTTACATTGATTGTTAAGTGAGCTCTCTTATAATTTAATTTTCTGTGGTGCTCATCCTAAATTTGTAGACCAGAGTATTCTCCTTCAGATAGAGCGATTTTTACAATTTTGCATATGTTAAATTGAAAAGAACCTCAGGTAGGTTACTATTTTTTTTCTGGGGTGATTTATAACCAGTATGAGGTTACAGACCCAAATCCTACAAAAATATTTCCTCTAAGTAACTCTTCTAATGTAATTCCCCAAGTATGCCTACAAATTGCAATTTACTTTGTCTACCAAAATTATGGTGCTCTAAGTTGGCCAAATTATAGAGCTATAATTCTGTTGAATATTGCTTCAAAGCATTTCATCAACTTGACCCTCAAGGAAATGCATGCCCGATTTTTTTTTTTTTTTTTCAGTACGTGGGCCTCTCACTGCTGTAGCCTCTCCCGTTGCAGAGCACAGGCTCTGGTCACACAGGCTCAGCAGCCATGGCCCATGGTCCCAGCCGCTCCATGGCATGTGGGATCCTCCCAGACTGGGGCACGAACCTGCATCCCCTGCATCGGCAGGCGGACTACCAACCACTGCGCCACCAGGGAAGCCCCGCATGCCCGATTTTTATGACTCAGTATCCTACATGGAGAACTGGCAGGAATTTGGCTCCCAGCTTTATTTCTACTCATCATTGCAATATTTATTCTCTTGTATTGAGGTGGGAAAATGTTAAGGACAAGATATTTTGTCAATATATATTGATCACCCTTTGATACCTTAGACTGAAGATGTCTAGGAGGTCAAACTATATGACTTCAAAATACCTTCTGGTCTTTTCATGCTCTTTCAGAGTCTTTTATGGAAATATCATTTGGAGAATGAATGTAGGTAGGGATGAGATGTTTGACCGAGAGAATGCTAACTCTAAATGTTATAAACAATACTTGTTTTCTCAGACTAATTATTTATAACTAGTGCCTAAAATATGATATAGTTTTAGATTTTCAGGACTCTTGTTCTTTTCTGTAATGACTGGATGAATGAATGAAGGAGAAAAGAAAATTTCTCTGGTATGCTTTATAACTTTTATTTACGCAAAAAATCGTGGATATAATGTAATTTGGCTAGTAAAATCCAGAAAGAGGAGTTCCCTATGAATTCAGATTCAGTTAACATTCAGTGCTTATTATTTGCCAGGGAGTATGCTTATGTTTTCTCAACTATTGTCTTTTATGTCAAAATCAACAGCCAAGTATTTTTATTAAGCAAATCTCATCTGAACCCATTCATATCTGTATCAATATTCTATTGGAATTGTGGATGATTTTCTTTAGAGTGGTGGGTAGGATAGATAGAAAAAACAGGAACTGCTTTCTCAAAAATTCAGAGCAAAGTTATCTCTTCCTTGGTTATGATGCATGGTTTGGGGACTTCAGTCTATTATTTATTTGAATATTTGAGAACAAGTAGAGCAACTGGTCAAAAACCTTAACCAGCCTTTGACTACTCCCTGAGAACACTTTGATTCAAAGTGTGGTTTGGGGACTGTTTTGGGGAAAGGAGATAAATTAAGTCTTTTTATTTTCAAAGGAAAATAATAACTTTGTCTCATATCACCGGCTATTAAAACAACTGTAAAATTCCTGTATTTTAGACAAACTTCAATATCATATTATGTATGTGATAGCAAAATTTCCCAAAGAAATATTATTTGAAAGAACCAGTCTCAGAAACTTACTAAGCATTTATTTCCTTCAATTCTCTAAGCTCTTCACTTAGATAAATGATCAGAAAGGTACAAACTTGGGCTATTTTACTTAAATCCTTCATGAAGAGTCTTTTAGAATAACAATTTAACATTGTCTTCTTAGTGGACTTAAGAAAAGGCTACATGGTAACTATTTCTGCATGTTTCTTATAACTTGCATTGAATAGATTTTATTACGTAATTCATAGTATTATTATGATATATTTGCAAACGTTTAGCTTTTAAAATGTTTGTTTCTGCCAATAATCAGCACGATTTATTTATTTATTTAACATCTTTGTTGGAGTATAATTGCTTTACAATGGTGTGTTAGTTTCTGCTGTATAACAAAGTGACTCAGCTATATGTATACATATATCCCCGTATCCCCCCTCTCTTGCGTCTTCCTCCCACCCTCCCTATCCCACCCCTCTAGGTGGTCACAAAGCACCGAGCTGATCTCTCCATGCCATGCAGCTGCTTCCCACTAGCTATCTATTTCACATTTAGTGGTATATATATATGTCAATGCTACTCTCTCACTTCATCTCAGCTTACCCTTCCAGCACGATTAATTTTTCAGTGAACTGTTTCCTTTTTTGCCTGGGATTCTAAGAGCTGTTTGTATTTAGAGAATCTACTCTTTCAGTTGGACTGTATGCTCTCCTCATCTTTTCATCCTTTATCATTAGAATAACAGAGATTTTAGAACTATTTTGGACCTGGAAGGCCATCTAATCTGATGCCTTAGTTAGCAAAAGGAGAAACTGAGGCTTTGGAAGATTAAGTGACTGAGCCAAGAACGTATGGGTTATAAGTGACAGAGCTCAGATTGGAATGTAGGCCTTTTGTCTGCATTCAAGTTTTATATTCATTTTATTGTCGTCTGTTCTCTTATTCACTGTAATGATTTAATGATATTTAGATTTTTTATCTTAAAATATCTCACATGGATTTTGGAAGTATATCAGGACTAACAAAGTGTGGAAACCAAAATATATTTTAGTCAATTGAAAATGTCACCCAGAAATCTGTACAATTAAATCTTATAGTCACAGATGACATAAAAAATTATAATTGACTTTTGCTTTATTTAAATCACTCTTTTCTTCCAAGTATCAAATCATAATTGTTGGGTAAGTAAATTTGTAAACAAATATTCATAATTAATTTCCCTAAAGCAATATGAACAAATGCATCTAAACTTTAAGCATTAAATTAGAACATTAGTAAAACAAAATGTGGCTGCACTGACTCTGAGGGTATAAATTTATTCAGAGACTGGACTGCTTTTACCAGCTAGGCAAGTTAGTACATGGAGTTTAATAAATATTGAATAAAATAAGGGAGAAATGTGAATTTGATGAAGTTTGCTGGCAATTAGAGCAATTTATTTCACTATTAACATGACAAGCTCTAAATGGAAATCAGTTACGGATGAAAATGCAATTTTATTGCCTGGTATTCCCAGTGCCATGTAATTAAATAAAGAAATGGGCTGGAGGGGCAAGGGGTGTCCATGGCTGACAGTTCTGGGAAAACAACCATCCCTCATGCACGAACTTGCTGCCATCACAGTGCTGAGGTGGGGAGATGGGGTTTATTTGTGCATTTGTGTATACTCAGGGACACTTTTATTTATAGAGTTCCTCTCCTATTTGAAACACTGTATCTCAAATGGAAGGAAGAAAATAGTCTTGCTAGATTAAAAATACCAAGTACAATTAAACAGTGCATTTTGTGGGGGGAAGCAGATATAAGAGTTTTTACTTCTTGATATGAAAATAAAATAAGAACACATATAACAAATTTTAAACTATTATCTTTTTAAAGCATTGTATTGGGATGTTGTGTGTGTGTGTGTGTATGAATGAATAAATGAATATACACTCACAACTTAAATAGCTGTTTATGCATAAGCAGCCAAGGTAAGTATTTCATATTTGGCAAATGTACTTAAATGTCAGTCGGTCCAACTGAAGTATTTTAGGATGTCTAAAGACGGTACAGGCTGTAAAAAAAATATATATATATATATATATATTTCAGGAAACCATTTTGATTTTTGAATATGTGTCTTTAAAATTCATTAAGTATATGTCTTGAGTTAACATATATTTCTCTTGATGTTCAGGGACATAATTAGGAACATAATATATAATTATGTAAATAATTAAGTTGCTTATGTTTTATTTTTATTTACTTTCAAAATTTATTTTTGTCACGTGTTGATATAGTTATTGTGGGAACATTTTAATGAATAAAATCAGCAGATTAAGTCATAATATTTTATATTTAAATTTTTACTATTGTGAAGCATATTGAAATGTTTTCAGAATAATAAAGGGTCATTGTTTTTTTGCTTAGGTTGGTCTCATCGTAGCTTCCCTTGCCAGGAAAAGTGCGTGGCTATATTATGAATGTGAAGAGTAATGCCAACCATATTTTAGGTGGTATAAAAGGAATCAAGAAACTGCAGTGCATTTGTCTATATAATTTTGGCCCATTAAATCTTATTGATTGTTATAAGAATATTAATAAAAAGCATGAAAAGTATTAAATGAGATGATTTATATAAAGAATTTGAAAATGTATATTGCTCAGAGTAGGCATTCTCTAGCATATGTTAATACTGATAGTAGGAGACAAATTAGGTTTTCTTTATTATATTTGGTACAGGCTCTCCAAAAAGAGTAATGCCTTAGGAAATTGGGTTTGTTCTATTAAGTGTATCAAATTGAAAAGCCTTAGTTGTTACTTTATCTGATTTCAAAAGGAAAAGTCAATGGATTAGCCATTATAAAATAATTAAACTTGTTAATTTGGCATTCATAAGTTGGACATTCATAAATTTGAATATATATGTTACTTTTATATGAAGAAAACATTTTAAATGCCTTATTAATGTTTTAGTGTTAAATTTATGTTTATTTTTATTGCCTTAATTATGTATATATGTATATTATATACATACATGCATTCATTATACATATACGCATACATGCTGACATATACACATGACATAAAATGAAGTAACATAATTTGGAATCTTTTATAGGTTCTGATATTTCTCTGATTACATAAAATTTGGAGTTCATCAGATTGCTTATCTTTCATTGTAGGTGCTAATGGTCTTAACATATAAACTATTATCGTGATTTCTTCTGTATTGAAGATGTTCTAAAGAACCTTAGCTTTTCTAGTTAGTAAGAGAGCTCAGATTCTTGAGTAGTGAATCTGGAAATCTTACGATATGTAAAATGGCCATGTGAATTTTGCTTCAACCCTCTACTACTGTTGCATCATTAGTTCAAGGGAGGATTCTGTTCCAGTTCTGATTTACGTCTAGTATAAAGAACCAAAAGTTTATTGACGTTTTATCAACAATTTGGCACATCTTGTGCACTTTCTGTGGGGCCGGCTTGGAATATATTTGGGCACTTAGATTGAATGGTGGAAATGTCTCTGGATATTCTGGATGTCTGTAGATCAAAGTGAGCACTCTGTGCCCGACCAGCCCAGATGTGGATGTAACTTTTTCAGATGACTACTGACTTTAGTTAGTGGAAGAAATTTTCCAGGGTATCTAACAAAGGAAATTAAAATGTTTTCTGTTGCTGGTTTATTAGAAATTTTTTTTCAAAATTCAGGAATAGTTCAGAATGGCAGTGGGAATTGGGAAAGAATGAGTTTTACTGGCTTTACATGATTGACTCTAAAGCTAAAATGTAAATTGCCAAACAATCCTCCCCCCACCAGTTGTACAGAAAACTTTAATGATTTCCCCTTCTACACCCTTCCCTTTTCAAAAATGTTTATTGTTCATGTTCTTTGTGTCTGTATTGTGTTATGTGCTGGGAATATAATAAATAAGATGAATCTGTACTATCAAGAAACTTAAAATCTGAAGTGGAATAAATACATGGGAGCAAACAAATGCAATAACACAGAATAAGTATTATGCTAGACATTTTTAGGGATCCCTACTTAGGCACAATGAAGGAATGGTCAGTATTCTCTCGGTTTAGGTTTCCAGGAGGGATTCATATAGAATGTATATTTAAAATGAGACTTGAAATGTCAGTAGATTTATTGCTGGAAGAGCTTTTCCAGTATGACAGTTAAGGCCACGGACGTTTGAAATAACATGGTCATTTTCAGGAGCGGAAAATGGTTCATTAATGCTGGAGTATGCAGGACACTGGGCTTTGGCCTAGTTTCTAAATATAAATGAGGCTGAGAATGAGCCCTAGGGAAGAATATGCCCATTTCTCTCACTGAAGGCTGAGTGGATGGAGGTGCCATTTATGGAGCTAAGAAATATAGGAGGAGAAACCAGCTTAAGGAGAAAAAATAGTGATTCGACTTTGGATGTATAGTTCCAGTTGCCTTTAGAACATAAGGTGGAGGTACTATGTAATCATGTCTAGTAATCAGAGGAAGTGTTGAGCCTGAAAATATAGATTTTAATATCATCACCTTATGGATGGAATGATGGAACTCTGGGAATCAGCAAGAATACCTTGGAAGAATGGAAAATAATTTCAAGGACAGAATTCTGGGGCCTCAACATTTGCAGGGTAAGCAGATTGAAAAGATGTCTGGAAAGCAGGCCAAGAAAGCACAATTGGAGTTATAGGATTTTGTCAAAAATATTCAAGGGAGAGAGTGATTCTGAAGGAAAGAACTGAAGAATACACATATATTGGCTTTGGAAGCAGTTGATGTCCTTCGCAAGATAAGCTTCAGTGGCATGAGAGGGCAGGGGGAGGGGCAGCAGAGAGCGTGTATAGATTATTCTATTAAGATTGCCTATGAAAGAAGGATATGGAAACTGAGTGTTCCCTTGAGGGGGATTTTGTATTGAGCAAGTTGGTTTTGTTTTTTTTGTTTGTTTCTACTGGAAAAAAAAGGATCTAAGGATGCAGGACGTATAACTAGAAGAAAAGGTTTGAAAACTTTGGAGAGAGAGGGTAAACTTATGGTGCAACATAGTTTTGATCTTGAAAGGTATGAGAGGGGATGGGTAAAAAAAATGTGAGAGGAAAAATTAGCTTTGAACTTGAAAAAGGTCCCTTTTCACTGTGACTTGGGAAAGGAGGGTGAGTACAGGCATTAAAAATTGATGGAGTTATAACCTAGTGGCTTTTGTTTCTTCAGTAAAGGAGGCTGCCAAGGTCATGTGTTGAGAGAGAAAAATGACGAAGTTGAAGGAAGTTTGTGGAACGTGAAGAAATGTGGAGATAGCTCTATGGAGATTGAGAAGGATGGCTTACCAGGCTATGTGTAGTGTAAACAGCACCACTGAGCTAAATATTGCTGAGGAATAGAGCTGCGTGTGTCTGAACTGCAGAGTTGCTTGTGTGTATATCATGGAAGGATGGTTAGGGTTTAAAGGAATAGATTCAGGGTTGGTTGCCTAGCATTTAAGTAGAGGCATAAAATTCTTAAAAATAGATAAGGCTTATATTTCTTAGTCATTCCCTCCTTCCTCAATCCCAGACAATAATTTAGTATTCATTAATTTTAAGGACTTTCATGGGGAAGTTCTCTTAAAGTTTAGTCTTCATGTTCTCTACCTTGTCATACCTCTCTCAGGACATTAACACCATATTCTAGCAATGTCTACAGGTTTTAGGCACTACTCAGCCAGAACCTTTTATAAAGAATTTTCTATGGTGCCTGTATGTATATTTATATTTTCCTGTTTTTTATTTTATTTTATGTTTTTAGTTAATACTACATATACACATTCTACTAAGCTATGTAAATGAATACCCACTGCTATTAATGTTTAATTTGCACAAGCTTTTCATGCACTCTCGTTTGTTTTAGGACACATTTTTCTTTAAGGCTACCTGTTTCTGATAAGTTGTTCTAGTTCCTCTCCTCGGAAACCATTCATTTTTACCATCTTCAAATTTTTTCTCTCTAATCATTGTACTTTCTGACATCTTTTTCTGTCACTCTACTGAATATTTTGAGTTCATAGTAGAAAGAAAGTTCTTGACTTTCTAAACATCCTCGATATATATAATATATTTTCTATTGTTTATATTAGGAAATTAGGAAAGTTCTTTATTTTAGAATCATTTTGTGTACTTGATTTCCTCCTATTTCAACAGATTGTTCTTCTCTGCACTTCTACTTTAAATTAAATATTTGTAAGGCTAGCTTACTGACTCAGGGAAAACATGGCTTCCTGAAACAAGAACATGGCTAGTAGCAAAGGCTGGCTCTGATATCAAGCATTTGTCCTTATATTAAAGCTACTAAGTTTACTTTTCAGTTACTGATCAATAATAATTGATTTGAATTCATCAAAACTAATGGTACTTTGGGAAATGTAGTCGCAAATTTAAAATATGGTGGCCTAACTATGAAGTCTATTACAAATGTAAACTGGAATTCTAAGATATATTTAAAATTCAGGAAGATCTCCATGAGACTTGTTTCCTTTACAACCATCAGGGCTTAAGCAATATTAAACATGTGCTAGGTAAATAGAGCCTGTCCGCAGTACTTACAAAAATCAAATGTCAATTGGACAGAGTTTCTTCCAATTTGTGAACTGAAGCCTGGTTGAAAGGAAAAAAAATTCTTTACAGCTGCAGATAAAGAACGATTACTATACTTACTGTTCAAGCAGAGGGTACAATCAAGTATAAATAATTGGAGTGTTTTGTCAAAGAGGAGAAATAAGGAGAAATCCTGACCATTTCTCCTGTCTGAAGCCCTACAGACACATTGTTTTTGTACATGAATGGAGATAATAGCTTCAAAATCAAGGGAGAGGATTCATTTAGGTGGAAATAAAATAAAATAACATATTCACATACTCATGTCTGTTTTCTTAACAATAATAATAAGTGCCATCTTTAAAAAAATCCCACTAAGTACTAAGGCAAAGCTAAAATATTTATTCATGTTTATAGGGGATCATAATGTTTTATCCTTTTGGAAATTCACAAGAGCCATTCATCTCTTTCTTCAATTACACAAATTATTTGACTTTTGAGATACTACTTACCTAATAAAAATAGAGAAGTTGATTGCTTAGAAAATCCGGAAACTCATATTTTGCCAATCCTTTATTGTACTGAAATTATATGGGGTAATAAAATGGAATCTAATTCACCCTTTATTTTGATGGCTCATAAATTCAAACGTGGAGTCATGGAATAAAAGCCGTTATGTTGCAACTTTGATCTGTTTGTAGTGAATATAGCTAAAGTAAGGATTCTGAAGAGGGAAGATTTTGTACAAATAGTTTACATCTATTTAGAGACAAGTATATTATTTAAATATTTGTGTTAAATATATTATCTTCTTGTCAGCATATATTTATTATTATTTTTATTTTTATTTTATTTTGCGGTACGTGGGCTTCTCACTGCTGTGGCCTCTCCCGCTGCGGAGCACAGGCTCCGGACGCGCAGGCCCAGCAGCCATGGCTCACGGGCCCAGCCGCTCCGCGGCATGTGGGATCCTCCCGGACCGGGGCACGAACCCGTGTCCCCCGCATCGGCAGGCGGACTCCCAACCACTGTGCCACCAGAGAAGCCCTGTCAGCATATATTTAATCACTCCACAGTAAGGTAAAATGAACTGGTCGCTCTTCTATTTCCTGTATGCCAGGTGATTTATATATTATATCCCTTGAAGTAGGTGGTGGTGCCCTCCTATTAAAAATGGGAAAACTGAGGTTCACAGCATATGTAATTTGCCCAAAATCACATGTCCACCATGTGGTGGAATCAGCGTGTCCAAATTCAAATCAGGTGCTTCTTCAACTGCCCTACATTAGCTAATGGTGATAATGAGAGGATTATCAAAAGCAACAAGGCACAATTCTGCTCTAATGTGTCTACTCTCCTCTCGTATCCCTGGTGACAGAGAATAGAGAAATAGTATCCTTGCTGAGAACATTACATTTTCTTAAAGTCTTATATTTTATCTTAAAAGTTGTATGTGGATTTTTAATTTTATGTGTTTATATAAAGCAAACAGGATGTAATATAATTTACCAAACCTCAAAATCATGTTTACCCTGTGATTTCAAACACCTCCTGGCCCACAATATCCATATTTGAAAAGCAACAAATTAGGACGACATGTAGTATTAGGAGTTTTGAGGGAAGTTTTACAGGGGGACCCATTAATTACTATTGTCTGTAGAATTGGCAATGCCTGGAGTTGTGTGGTGCATAACCCTTGAATCCATGTTAATTATCCCTAAGTGTGTATGAATTTTTATTTTAACAAAAGTTACTGGCAGGAGTTCTAAATTAGTTATGTTTACTGAGGTATACCCAACATCTAGCATGATACCTGGTCAAAATGAATGTTTAATTAATATTAGTTGTACGAATGAACCATTTCTGAGACACATAATATAGTACAGACTAAGAAGTTTGTGAGATATAGTACACATATTACATATCTCACAAACATTTCTTTAGCATAACTTTAAAAACATTTATCACATTTCTTTAGATGGAATATATTGGTCTCTGACTGATCTTTAATCAGTTCATCTTAGTTTTTAGTCACTATAAAACAGTTTTCTAGAGCAATGTCTCTTAACCTTTTTGTGTGTGTGTGGACTGGGATACTTTATAAATCTGATCAAAGCTTTGGACATTCTTACAAGAAAAATGCAGATATACTCATATCATTTTCAATCAATTTCATGAAGCTTCTGGTTAAAAAACAAAAGACAAGAAAACACTATATAACAACATAAATGTTTCATTTAAGTGTCTTATTTATATTAGATGCTTACATTGCTTTTATGAAATTATTAAGTGAAATTAAGAGTGTTTTAAAATGTTAAAACCAAGAGCATGTGAATAGGGGTCATGCACAAAAAAGTGAAACAAAGCATAATATGCAAGTAGATATTCTCAGGAGACCTGTTCAGCAGAAGGGCACAGTGTTAGATGTAATTTGTTTATCGACAATCTCTGACAATGGTGCAGTGAACCAGCAAACACCACAAAAGTAATGAATCTTTTCCTTTTTAGTAATTATATTTGAACAGTTCAAATTAACCTGTGGTTTGAGGCTACTGCTTGGGTGAACTAATTCACTGATGTAATGACTTTTCTCATTTTTGCTCCAGTGAGTTAGGTAAGAAAGGTTGAGAAATGAAAATACGAGGCCATAAGTTTATAGCTTAGTGAAAAATTAAACGTGCTGTTTTCTGCAAGTCACATTTGGAGACTACCTTCGACTGATCTAATGTAGGACACGATAGTTAAAATTTCAAACTAAAAAGAAATGGAATTTCTGCCATGCTATGTGGAAGCACTACGAATAAAACGAGCTGAATTGAAAGAGACAGGTAGTTTGTGAAAATTATTATAAAGATTCAGCAATATTTTCAAACAACAGAACACTGTTCTGTTGGCTATCACTGCTCATTAGTGCTTGAAATCTAAGTTTTCAGGAGCCTGCTGCTTATCCTGATGCCTAGGACGATGGTGATACCATGCTGATGTTATTGGACTATTATTTTTAAATAATGCTATATCATTGCCTCTGTGTCCCTGCCATTATTGTACATAGATATTCAGTAATGAGACACAAAGTAAAATCTCAGGGGAGGTTAGGCAAGATTTAACAGCACCTAGGACAGTTCCTTGCAAATGGTTGGCACTCAGTAAATATTAGAGGAGAGAATAAGTGACCTAAGAATGTATAAAGTAGATCCTCCATATCCGTGGGTTTTACATCCATGGGTTCATCCATGAGTTCATCTCTTCCACAGATATGGAAGACTGACTGCATTCATTGGACTAAGCCATTTTATATAAGGGAATTGAGTATCTGCGGATTTTGGTATGTGTCAGGGAGCTCCTCAAACCAATCCCCAGTGGATCTTGAAGGGTGCATTATTACACGTTTTCTAAAATAATGAAGAATATTTTGTACACTATTTTTTCATATCATATTTTTGTAAGCAACTTAGACTTTTCCCATAAATTCTATATCTTAACATTGAGAAGATAGCCATTTGCATTCTTCGAAGAGACTGGCTAGCATGAATGCCAATATTAGGATTTCATTGTCCATAAATGATTCCAAAATTTATGGAAAAAATAACTGATGTCATTGTGAACTCTATTGGGCTGGCTCTTTTGTAATAGTGAAGCAGGGTAGCAGAGTGGTTTGACTTGTTAGGGTTATTTGCTTCATTATTAGGTATGTATGATCTGGGAAATGTTAATTTTGTGTTACTTCCTGGATTTGTAAAATGGGATCAATAATTATAATAGCTACCTCACAGAGTGCTATGAGGATTAAATGAGATAATCTATGTAAAGCCTTTACATTTTACTCAAGTGTGGTTGGCACTTAGAAAACTGAGCTCAGAATAAATGTTACCTATTATTAGGATAATTATTATTATCATGTGGAGAAAAGCATTTCACAATGAAATGGGAAGTTGCTACAGAATGAATAATGACTAATATATGTCATTTCTAGAATGAAGAAAATGACATATACTCTTTAAAAGCAATCATTTAGGTCTTGGCATCCCAATTTCTAAAACTTCCTTAAGCATTGGTTGATCTGACATTTACTATATCCATTACGTGCTTCTCACATAATTTCTATCTCAATAGAAACATCATTTTGCTATGTGTCTGATTTGCTGTATGTTGTGAAGGTAGCTGTGCAAAAGAGCATGTTCTTTGATCCTTTATTGAAGCTTTTAGTAACTGTCTTATGTATTGAAAGGCTTCAGTGAGGATCATGAGCAAGATTAAGGATGGTAGAGTAATAGACACAGGAAGGAGTGGGTTCCCAGGGTAAACAGGAAAGAAGAACCCTTGTTTTACCTACATAGAGGTTCTTTAAAGGACCTTGTAGACTTGGCAGGGGCTGAGAAACTAGTTATGATGGTTTCTTAAAGGAAACCTACTCTCCAATAAGGAAAACTACTCTCAGGTTTCTCTTTCTACAAAGAAAACTATTTTATCATAGATATAGAATATGGGTTTCTAATTTCTGACAGGAAAGGGAGAGTATGGCAAATTTTCAGGGTTTTCTTTTTGAATTTTATTTATCTTTTTATACAACAGATTCTTACTAGTTATCCATTTTATACATATTAGTGTATATATGTCAATCCCAATCTCCCAATTCATCACACAACCACCACCCCCACCACCACTTTCTCCCCTTGGTGTCCATATGTTTGTTGTCTACATCTGTGTCTCTATTTCTGCCCTGCAAACCAGTTCATCTGTACCATTTTTCTAGATTCCACATATATGCATTAATATATGATATTTGTTTATCTCTTTCTGACTTAGTTCACTCTGTATGACAGTCTCTAAATCCATCCACATCTCTACAAATGACCTAATTTTGTTCCTTTTTATGGCTGAGTAATATTCCATTGTATATACATACCATATCTTCTTTATGCATTCATCTGTCGATGGGCATTTAGGTTGCTCCATGACCTGGCTATTGTAAATAGTACTGCAATGAACATTGGGGTGCAGGTGTCTTTTTGAATTATGGTTTTCTCTGGGTGTATGTCCAGGAGTGGGATTGCTGGGTCATATGGTAATTCTATTTTTAGTTTCTTAAGGAAGCTCTATACTGTTCTCCATAGTGACTGTATCAATTTACATTCCCACCAACAGTGCAAGAGGGTTCCCTTTTCTGCACACCCTCTCCAGCATTTCTTGTCTGTACATTTTCTGATGATGCCCATTCTAACTGGTGTGAGGTGATAGCTCATTGTAGTTTTGATTTGCATTTCTCTAATAATTAGTGATGTTGAGCAGCTTTTCATGTGTTTCTTGGCCACCTGTAGGTCTTCTTTGGAGGAATGTCTATGTAGGTCTTCTGCCCATTTTTTGATAGGATTGTTTGTTTTTTTAATATTGAGCTGCATGAGCTGTTTATATATTTTGGAGATTAATCATTTGTCCGTTGATTCGTTTGCAAATATTTTTTCCAATTCAGAGGGTTGTCTTTTCATCTTGTTTGTAGTTTCCTTTGCTTTGCAAAAGCTTTGAAGTTTCATTAGGTCACATTTTTTTAATTTTTGTTTTTTTATCCATTACACTAGGAAGTGGATCAAAAAAGATCTTGCTGTGATTTATGTCAAAGTGTGTTCTTCTGATGTTTTCCTCTAAGAGTTTTATACTGTCCAGTCTTACATTTAGATCTCTAATCCATTTTGAGTTTATTTTTGTGTATGATGTTAGGGAGTGTTCTAATTTCATTCTTTTACATGTAGCTGTCCAATTTACCCAGCACCACTTATTAAAGAGACTGTCTTTTCTCCATTGTGTATTCTTGCCTCTTTGTCATAGATTAGTTGACCATAGGTGTGTGCATTTATCTCTGGGCTTTCTATCCTGTTTCATTGATCTTTCTGTTTTTGTGCCATATTGTATTGATTACTGTAGCTTTGTAGTGTAGTCTGAAGTCAGGGAGTCTGATTGCTCCAGCTCCATTTATTTCCCTCATGATTGCTTTGGCTCTTTGGGGTCTTATGTGTCTCCATACAAATTTGAAGATTTTATGTTCTAGTTCTGTGAAAAATGCTTTTGGTCGTTTGATAGGGATTGCATTGAATCTGTAGATTGCTTTGGGTAGTATGGTCATTTTCACAATGTTGATTGTTCCAATCCAAGAACATGGTATATCTCTCCATTTGTTTGTGTCATTTTTGATTTCTTTCATTGCTGTCTTATAGTTTTCTGAGTACATTAAGGATCTTTAACTTCCTTAGGTAGGTTTATTCCTAGGTATTTTATTCTTTTTGTTGCAGTAGTGAATGGGATTGTTTCCTTCATTTCTCCTGCTGATCTTTTGTTGTTAGTGTATAGAAATGCAAGAGATTTCTGTGCATTAATTTTGTATCCTGCAACTTTACCAAATTCATTGATTAGCTCTAGTAGTTTTCTGGTAGCATCTTTAGGATTCTCTATGTATAGAATCATGTCATCTGCAAAGAGTGACAGCTTTATTTCTTCTTTTCCGATTTGGATTCGTTTTATTTCTTTTTCTTCTCTGGTTGCCCTGGCTATGACTTCCAAAGCTATGTTGAATAACAGCAGCAAGAATTGACATCCCTCTGTTGTTCCTGACCTGAAAGGAAACGCTTTCAGTGTTCACCATTGACAATGATGTTTGCTGTGGGTTTGTCATATATGGCCTTCATTATGTTGAGGTAGGTTCCCTTTGTGCCCACTTTCTGGAGAGTTTTTATCATTAATGTGTGTTGAAATTTGTCAAAAATTTTTTTCTGCATCTATTGAGATGATCATATGGTTTTTATTCTTCAGTTTGTAAATATGGTGTATCACACTGATTGATTTGTGTATCCTGATGAACCCTTGCATCCCTGGGATAAATCCCACTTGATCATGGTGTATGATGCTTTTAATGTGTTGTTGGATTCTGTTTGCTAGTATTTTGTTGAGGATTTTTGCATCAATATTCATCAGTGATATTTGTCTCTAATTTTCTTTTTTTGTAGTATCTTTGGTTTTGGTATCAGGGTGATGGTGGCCTTGAAGAATGAGTTTTGGAGTGTTCCTTCCTGTGCAGTTTTTTTGGAAGAGTTTGAGAAGAATGGGTGTTAGCTATTCTCTAAATGTTTGGTAAAATTCACCTGTGAAATCATCTGGTCCTGGACTTTTGTTTGTTGGAAGATTTTTAATTTCAATTTCATTACTTGTGATTGGTCTGTTCATACTTTCTATTTCTTCCTTGTTCAGTCTTAGAAGTTTATACCTTTCTAAGAATTTGTTCATTTCTTCCAGGTTGTCCATTTTATTGGCATAGAGTTGCTTGTAGTAGTCTCTTATGATGCTTTGTATTTCTGCGGTGTCCGTTGTAACTTCTCCTTTTTCATTTCTAATTTTATTGATTTCAGTCTTCTCCCTATTTTTCTTGATGAGTCTGGCTAATGGTTTATCAATTTTGTTTATCTTCTCAAAGAACCAGCTTCTAGTTTTACTTATATTTGCTATTGTTTTCTTTGTTTCTATTTCCACTCTGATCTTTATTATTTCTTTCCTTCTGTTAACTTTGGGTTTTGTTTGTTCTTCTTTCTCTAGTTCCTTTAGGTGTAAGGTTAGATTGTTTGAGATTTTTCTTGTTTCTTGAAGTAGGCTTGTATTGCTATAGACTTCCCTCTTAGAACTCTTTTTGCTGCATCCCATAGGTTTAGGATAGTCGTATTTTTATTTTCCTTTGTCTCTAAGTAGTTTTTGATTTCCTCTTTGATTTCTTCAGTGATCTCTTGGTTATTTAGTAACGTATTGTTTATCCTTCATGTGTTTGTGTTTTTTACTTACTTTTCCCCTGTAATTTATTTCTAATCTCATAGCATTGTGGTCGGAAAAGATGCTTGATATGATTTCAATTTTCCTAAATTCACCAAGGCTTGATTTGTGACCTATGATATGATCTATCCTGGAGAATGTTCCATGTGCACTTGAGAAGAAAGTGTAATCTGCTGCTTTCAGATGGAATGTCCTATAAATATCAATTAAATCTGCCTGGTCTATTGTATCATTTAAAGCTTGTCTTTCCTTATTAATTTTCTGTCTGGATGATCTGTCCATTGGTGTAAGTGAGATGTTAGAGTCCCCACTGTTGTGTTATTGTCGATTTCCTCTTTCATAGTTGTTAGCATTTGCCTTATTATTGAGGTGCACCTATGTTGGGCGCATATATATTTATAATTGTTATATTTTCTTCTTGGATTGATCCCTTGATCATTATGTAGTGTCCTTCCTTGTCTCTTTTAACATTCTTTATTTAAAAGTCTATTTTATCTGATATGAGTATTGCTACTCCAGCTTTCTTCTGATTTGCATTTGCATGGAATATCTTTTCCATCCCCTCACTTTCAGTCTGTATGTGTCCCTAGTCTGAGGTGGGTCTTTTGTAAACAGCATATTTATGGGTCTTGTTTTTGTATCCATTCAGCAAGCCTGTGTCTTTTGGTTGGAGCATTTAATCCATTCACATTTAAGGTAATTATCAATATTTATGTTCCTATTACCATTTTCTTAATTGTTTTGGGTTTTTTTTTTTTTAGGTCCTTTTCTTCTCTTGTGTTTTCCGCTTAGAGAAGCTCTTTTAGCATTTGTTGCAGAGCTGGTTTGGTGGTGCTGAATTCTCTTAGCTTTTGCTTGTCTGTAAAGCTTTTAATTTCTCCATCGAATCTGAATGAGATCCTTGCTGGGTAGAGTAATCTTGGTTGTAGGTTCCTCCCTTTCATCACTTTAAATATATCATGCCACTCCCTTTTCATTTGTAGAGTTTCTGCTGAGAAATCAGCTGTTAACCTTATGGGAGTTCCCTTGTATGTTATTTGTCATTTTTCCCTTGTTGCTTTCAATAATTTATCTGTGTCTTTAATTTTTGTCAATTTGATTACTATGTGTCTCAGTGTGTTTCTCCTGCCTGGGACTCTCTGCACTTCTTGGACTTGGGTGGCTGTTTCCTTTCCCATGTTAAGGAAGTGATCAACTGTAATCTCTTCAAATATTTTCTTTGGTCTTTTCTCTCTCTCTTCTCCTTCTGGGACCCCTATAAGGCAAATGTTGTTGCGTTTAATGTTGTCCCAGAGGTCTCTTAGGCTGTCTTCATTTCTTTTCATTCTTTTTTCTTTATTCTGTTCCATGGCAGTGAATTCCACCCTTCTGTCTTCCAGGTCACTTATCCGTTCTTCTGCCTCAATTATTCTGCTACTGATTCCTTCTAGTGTATTTTTCATTTCAGTTATTGTATTGTTCATCTGTTTGTTTGTTCTTTATTTCTTCTAGGTGTTTGTTCTTTAATTCTATTAGGTGTTTGTTCTTTAATTCTTCTAGGTCTTTGTTAAACATTTCTTACATCTTCTCGATCTTTGCCTCCACTGTTTTTCTGAGGTCCTGGATCATCTTCACTATCATTATTCTGAAACCTTTTTCTGGAATTTTGCCTATCTCTACTTCATTTAGTTGTTTTTCTGGGGTTTTGTCTTGTTCCTTCATCTAGTACATAGCCCTCTGCCTTTTCATCTTGTCTGTCTTTCTGTGAATGTGGTTTTTCTTCCACAGGCTCTAGGATTTTTATTCTTCTTTCTTCTGCTGTTTGCCCTCTGGTGGATGAGGCTATCTAAGAGGCTTGTGTAAATTTCCTAATGGGAGTGATTGGTGTTAGGCAGAGCTGGGTGTTGCTCCTGGTGGGTAGAGGTCAGCAAAATTTTAATCCAGTTGTCTTCTATGAGTGGGGCTGTGTTCCCTCCCTGTTGGTTGTTTGGCCTGAGGTGACCCAACACTGGAGTTTATGTGGACTCTTTGGTGGGGCTGATGGCAGACTCTGTGAGCACTCATGCCAAGTAGTCCTTCTGAGAACTTCTGTTGCCAGTGTCTTGTCCTCATGGTGAGAAACAGCCACCCCCTGCCTCTGCAGGAGACCCTGCAACACTGGCAGGTAGGTCTGATTCAGTGTCCTGTGGGGTCACTGCTCCTTCCCCTGGATCCCAATTTTCACACTATTTTGTGTGTGCCCTCCAAGAGCGGAGTCTCTGTTTCACCAGTCCTTTCAAATTCCTGCAATCAAATCCTGGTAGCCTTCAAAGTCTGATTCTCTAGGAATTCCTCCTCTCATTGACTAACCCCCAGATTGGGAAGCCTGACGTCGGGCTCAGAACCTTTGCTCCAGTGGGTGGACTTCTGTGGTATAAGTGTTCTCCAGTTTGTGAGTCTCCCACCCAACAGTTATGGGATTTGATTTTATTGTGATTACACCTCTCCTACCATGTCATTGAGGCTTCTCCTTTGTCTTTGAATGTGGGGTATCTTTTTTGGTGAGTTCCAGTGTCTTCCTTTTGATGATTGTTCAGCAGTTAGTTCTGATTCTGGTGCTCTCGCAAGAGGGAGTGAGTGCACCTCCTTTTACTCTGTCATCTTGAACCAATCTAAATTTTCAGTTTTTATCTTCTGAATTATATTACATAGAAAGATTAGCAAACCTGTGATTTGCCCATATAAAACATTTTGCTCTATGTAGAAAATGATCTCTTTTACCTAGTGGTATAGGATATGATTGATCTTCAAGCACAAAAGAAGTGAACATCAATAAAATTGACAGTGTCCTATCTAGAGAGGTCAAAAATTCAAAACTGTATCTAGATTCAGGAAGCTAGACCAAATCATCTTTTAATTAAGTTCTTTATAAAATGTTCAATTCACCAAAGATTCTCCTTTTAAAAATCTGTTAGTGAGAATGAATTACACTAAGATAATGATACATTTTTAACAATCATTTACATTTCAAACAAACATCTAATTGAAGCACCAGATTTCACCACTGTTTTCTGTCTTCAAATAAGGATATATTTTTATTTACTTGCTAATTTATTATTTTTTTTGTGAATGGGCTGAAAATACTTTATTTCAAAATTCAAATATTTTCACATTGCATTTACATTGATCTGTTTTTACATAGTATTTTAAGAATGTTTGGTCACAGATATCTTGAAAATAAATAATGGAATTATTTCTAATGACCACTACATATATATTACATAAAAATATATATACCTATATATATTAACATTTACATTTAATTTAAAACTATACTTGAGTGCACATGATATACACCTTTCTTTCATCATCTTTTAAATTCTCCTGGAAACATTTCCCACTTTATTTGAGGTGTTACAATATTTAACACATTTATCAAAAAGCCATAAATAAAAGGTTATTTTTAAATATCCAGTGATAAATCATATAACGTTTTGTTTGGTATGGCAAGTCTCTTTTTTGTCTGTTGTACTCAGGTTTGTCTTTTACAAAATGAAAATATCAGCTCTCTATATATCATTCTTTAACCAAAACATGTATATTTTAGGGTTATAAGATTTGTGACAAAATGAATTATAAATTGTTAGCTGTTAAGAAACAAGCAAAATGGTATCACGCTTCTATAGAAGGGATTTGTTTTGATCACAAAGGTTTCATTAATGTTTAAAAATGTCATTTTGGGTAGGGATGAAGAAGAGTGAGAAATCAAATCCAACAACAGATTGATTTTTGTTTCAATAAAATGATTTTGGGGGCACATATGTATCATACACACACATTAGTTTTATGTGAAACCTAAAACAGGTTTATTCAATAATCTAAAGTGTATTATGTATTGCTACCAATTAATTTTAAGACCACTCCTTATATATAAATGGTGATGCTTACAAATATTTATTTACTCAAGAAATGATAGTAGTCCTAAATTTGTACTTAGATGTGAATAACAGCATATTTGTAGGTTGACTTAAAACTCTGAAATGATGCTTTATCCAAGCTACTGAAGGGAAGAGAATTTAACAAGAGATATGAGCCAGGAAGAAAATAAATAAGGGATGGTGAGGCAAAGATTAGCAACATTATTAGTGAGTTATTACCACTTTTACAGCTGACCAGTGCTGTGGGCGTCTAATGAGAATTGGAATCACACAGGAGAATATATTTTGAGGGAGTTATAGTTGTTGAGGAATGCAGATTTGTTACAAAGATGGGGTAAATGAATGTGGTTAGTACATGAGAGTGAATACCTCCTTAAATTTTACACTTTGGGCTCCTCCCTTGCTTCACCCTGGTCCCAGTCCTAGTGAATACTTGGAAGTCTCCATCCTCTTGCTCTCTAAACTCCTCCTGAAGGTTTCCTCAGATTGCTCACATACAGATGGAAGCCAGTTGGCAGACAAGATGCAGTCTCAACCTCTTGAGGTACACAATAGTGTAGAAAATGGGTTGGGGGAGGTGGTGAGGGGGCAGGTTGTCTAGTACAGAGGCAGAGGGAAAGAGGATGAGGAAGGTATACTAATTTAATTTTGTTCCTTTGAATAAATTTATTTTGATATTCCTCTAAATGCTAGTATATGACCTTAGAATATTTATGCACATTACTGAAAAAAACTGTTATATATAGCATTTCAAGTTCAATATAGCAATGTCTTTTCCTGGATTAGAAGCAGATGGGATTCCCTTATTGGAAAGCATCAGTCCTGTGCTTTATACTTGATTAGATTCCTTGTTTCATTCTAAAATTATCCTACTTTGTCCCAGGGATATATATTGATGAGTAGAAATTGGTAGAAAGCTGCAAAGGGTCTGTGTCACATCTATCTAGTCCTCTCTGATGCTTCAGCCTTAATCAAATATAACCATATTCTGAATGCTGCCCATCATGGTGGTCCCTGTAGTTCCCAGTATATCATTATAGCTTAAATTTGAAATAGCATTGATAAAGTACCTAATATAGAGCTGTTCACGTATTGAGTGCTCAATGAATAGTAGCTATTGATTGAGTTGTCTTGTCTAGTGATTATCCCAGAAGTTTTTATAGACTAGCAACAGAGCTTGATCAATCCTAGGGTCATCTGACTGAGATAACCTCAAAAAATAAATTAAAAAAAATAAAACCATTAAGAGTTGACTGCATGGAGTCTAGTGATGAATTTGATGAATGCCTGGCAAAAATTTTAGGGCTAATCAGTTTGAATTTTATGTTCTCTGCTTTCTGACTATAATTCATGTATTTACTCTGATTAGAAATAACACAAAACATGTAAATCAAAGACTGTGCAAATATATCATTTCCCTGCATCACAGTAATACAGCTATCATTTACTGCACAACTACTATGTCCTGGTTACTTTACATATATTATTGTTAACCCTTCCCATATCACTGCAGCATCACTGTGATTTATGGATTAATTTGCACAATGCCATTGAGCTAGTAAGCAACAGAACAGAGATTTGAGCTCAGGTTTTACCTGAACCCCAAACTATGATCTTTTTACTAGCCCATATTGTTGTGGTGAACAATAATTTGTGTGTGTGTGTGTATATGAATAAATAAGGAAAAATATATGGATTTTCTTCTCTTTTGAGACAGAGAAATGCATGAAGATAATACAGTCAGCAAACATTCTCTCAATTTAAGTTTTAAATTTTAAAGTTAAAATCTATGTCTTTAGGATACTCAGGAATTCCGCCACAGTTGTGTGATCAGCCAATCTGTCTTTTCTTGATTTTATTTTATTTTTTTAATGTTCTAAGTCACATATCTTAATGTGCTGATTTGTTTCTTATGGGTGTTTTGAGTAATTTTTTATTAGGTAAAGACATATTTAAAAGGGTTTTATTATGTAAATAGTGATATTTAAAAAGCAAGAAGTCACGCATGCATTGAGGATATCAATATATCAGACTTCTAATTGACAACTTGCAAGACCTGCTTGTGATTTATAGCTCGATTACAAACTCACTCTTTCCCCTCTGCCAATGGAATTGGCAATATTTTTTCAGCACAGATGGTGCATTAGCCTTGGCCAGCTGGTTCTCACCATGCTGCCTCATCACAAGACCATACAGCAAATATCGCCATGTATGACCCAGTTCAGTAGGTAACACTTGAAGGCTTCATGCCTGGCTTTGCCCTCAGGGCATATGGAAGTGAACCTGAATGAGATTTATGCATCCAAATTTTTATACTCTATCAAGCTCCCTACAGTCATTCATTTTCCTGACTTGTCATTTGAAGCTGTTTAGAGTAGGCAAATAGAACTATATTTTATATATATATATATATATATATATATATATGTAAAATTTGGTTTTATTATACTATTCTTAATTCTCATAATTCAATATTTTGCTAACCTTCAGATAATTTTAAGGATTCTAAGCAGTATGAAGTATTTTTGAATTTTAAAAAGTATATTTTAAAGTATTTTTTAATATTCTAAGTACAGTTTCAATAGAAACTGTATAAATAGTTATAAAAGTGGATGTCTGACAAATTTCAAAATCAGAGCTTTTAATAAAGAGATGGGGTACAATACCAATAGCTAAGGTTGAAACAAATGTATATATATAATTTAAGTAAATAATAACTATAATTTTAAGGCTTAACATTATGAATGAAATGAGAGAAAGAAAATAAAGCAGCTTATTGCTAAAATCATCATCCTCTGAATATATTATAGATTGGGTAAGAATGAAACACAAATTTTACACTTTTAGTCTACTTTTAGTTTTCTGTCTAATAATTGTTTTCTGTTTCAAATAAAATGTATAGGTAATCCATAAATTCTTTTGCATGGTAGATAGCTCTGCATAGTTTTCCCATTAGATTGAATTAGATAATAAAACCTTGTATATGTTCCACGTTTGTATATTGGCAATAGCAAAATAAAAGTAGAATACAAATGATATCCTCAGACATGTAGTGTTTATTTTATTTAGTTTATTTATATAGTGTTATAGTGACAATGATTATGAGATTATTCCTGTATTACTTGGTCAATTTGGTTAGTACTGTTGAAGGAAATGCATTTTTTTGTGCATTCAGAATAAATTCTGATTCTGATTTTCTAAGGGAACTGGAAGAGGAAAAGACTTTTTAATATCTGGAATAAAATATGTATGTGTATGTGTTTGTGTGGGTGTGTACACACATCATATATATTGATATATCATGTATTATACATATATGTTATTACATGACTTTCTTAACCTATTTAGTTAATATTAATTGAAATGTGAAAATTACATATGATAATGGTTGCTTTGCATAAATTTTTAGGAAGGTTTTTTTTTAGTCTGTGTCAGTTTTGATACCTTTTTAAAAGTTATTTGGAATTATTTTCCAATATTGAGAGCAACATTAGATTATGAAATGATTAGATTTTTATCATGAAATGATTTTTTAAAGTAAATTTTTTCTGGAATTCTTTTTATTATTTTTACACAATCTGTAAGTTCCATATCATAAGTTTAAAAATAATATTTATGTGTTTATAAGTGTGTTTAAGTCGACTTTTGACTTCTTAGGTTTTTATTCATGATTTTTTTCCAGATAGTGCTTCAGACTTTTTTTTCCCTAGGTTATTATCTGGAGCCACTGTCAATAGATTGATATTTATTTCTTGTTTAGATTGCTTTATCTTTTTAGCTTCTTCTCATCTATACCCATTGTTAAAAGATAATCTGAGGTATATTAAAATTATTAAGAGCTCATTTGAGCAAAAAATCTATTGCCATGGGTCAGCACCAAGCCAAAAGTGCTTAAGAAAGCTGTCTTACAGGAGCCAGGGGAAAGACTTATATAAAGAAGGTGGGGAAGTGAAGAAAGGAAATTATTTGATTGGCTATAGCTTAGAACCTAGTTGGCTATTCGTGATTGGCTGTCTTTACTGTTTGGATTTCATAACCTTGAGGCATTTATAGGCTTAGATTTTGGTTTGCCTACATAGGTCATCACAGCATTAGAGGCCACCTCAGTTTAATGGCCCCCTTGTTTAAGTAATTTGACACCATTTACATTTTCATTTTCTAGGAGTTATAATAAGAGTTCTTGGGGTCCTTTCTAGTTCATTGATTTGATTTGAATTCACTACCTTGTATTGAAACACCATTATAATCCTGTTGCATTAACGGTCATTGAAAGCATCCAAAAATCTAAACTTGTTCACTACTGTGTATTTACAATTAAATATAAATTTTTTTTTTACTCAACTGTATTTGTCAAAATGTTTTTTTTCAGGTTGGCTGATTTTGGGTCTAAACTCATTGGAATAGGGGATATTATTATGCTTGATTACATCATTACTATTTTTATCTATGATATTATATCTAATAGAAATTATCATCACAATTAATATTAATACTGGTAATTGGTGGATTGATCAGAGATCATTGAACATAGTGGTAAGAATTAAGCTCTAGTCACATTTCTGCCACTAACAAATTCTAATATTAAGCAAACTATTTCACTTCCCTGAACCTTGTTCTTTATTTACAAAATTGAAGGTTTGGAGAAGATATTTTCTAAATTTCTTTCCAACTGTAAAATAAAAGTATGATTTTAAACTATACTTTAAAATGTATACAGAAATCTTTATGTTAAAGACAGTTTTTAGTAGCTGGAAATCATGAATAGTAGGCCAAAGAGGTACTTTGTAATTGAAAAAGTTGGAGTTTTTGAGTTCAAAATTGTTTTTCACACACACAAAAAAGGAAAAATTGCTTTTGTCAGAAATATAGTTTGAGTTTTAGCCAAAGATATTAAAGATTATAGTTAGTTAATCTCAGTTCCCTCATCTGTACATGCAGATACATATTATCTATTTTATAAAGTGTTATGATGATGAATTCTATGACACAAGTAAAATATTTGTCCTCAATAAATTTTAGATCTGTTAGCATTTTGGGGGGAATAAAATAATCATAACTATATATATATACATATTCCAGAAGACACAGAAAGTTAATTAATTGTAACAGCCCACACACAAACTACAAACTATTCTCCTTTTCTCTGCCCTTTTCCCTTCACTACAGTTGTGCTGAAGGAGCCTGATGAAATACTTTTGAAAATTAGAGTTAAACATCCTGAAAATCTTTATGCTGTTGTGAGGAGAACGCTTATTAAGAACTTGCTATATAGTCTGTTAAACTTGATTTCTCTAGTTAATGAAGTATTTAAATGTTAGCACACGGTTAAAAATATTCAGACTTTGTAACCCAGAATAAAAGCAAATATATGTAATGTTAATCAAATGATGATTTTCGAGCACCTGTTCTGTGTCCAGCACTGTGCTGTTTACTACATCTAATTAATTGAACTTCATATAAAAGAAAAAAATATATATGTATATATGTATATACATATATATGAGTGTATAATATTTGAAATAACAAACTAAATGGCGCCTGTGATGCCACCACAGATTTAAAGCATTTTTTATCATCCTTGCACAAATGGGCCTAGTTTGCCATTATCAATGAAATTAACTTAATTTTAATACAAATTGTTCACTTTCCATGAAAAAAAATCCAGTATAAAGCTTTTTTAAAACACATGATAAGATTACCCCCAAAGCTGATTAAAGTATATACAGGACTATCAATTTATACTCAGAATAATTCCTTAGAATCATCTGTACCTCTCTGTTCTGTTTAATTAATTATTACAGTCTACAGGAAATAATGTTGTCATGGGCTGTGTACAAGCTATTTCAATCTTAATCATGCTTGTGCAGATAAGGGTATTATGACTCTACTACTCATATCTAAATGGCTGAAGCAGAACTTTCTTTCCCATAATAAATTTCTTGCTTTATAAGGCAGTGTACGTTGGTAGAGGTAATATTTGGAAGAAGGAGCCATAGAAAACACCCAAAGGTATGGAAACAGTTACCTTTTCTCTGAGGTCTCTTATAACCTTCAACTTGAGTGATCATTTTTACACACTCAAATTCAAACACACACAATCATTGTGGTTGTGTGTGTTTTTTTTTTGTTTTTTTTTTTGTTTTTTTTTTTTTGCGGTACGCGGCCTTTTCACTGTTGTGACCTCTCCTGTTGTGGAACACAGGCTCTGGACGCGCAGGCTCAGCGGCCATGGCTCACGGGCCCAGCCGCTCTGCGGCATGTGGGATCTTCCCGGACCGGGGCATGAACTCATGTCCCCTTCATCGGTAGGCAGACTCTCAACCACTGCACCACCAGGGAAGCCCTGTGGTTGTGTTTTTCAGTCTTGTTCAGTTAGACTAAGCTCCATGATAACAGTTTTTTCTTTGTTCTTTGTGTTTACATTACCTGGCATAATGCCTACTATGTGGTACATGATGAGTATTTGTCACACTGAACAAAATGTCACTGATATTTTCTGTTTGTCAACTTTATTAGTCCATTAATATGCTTTCAGCCCTCACACATAACACAGACACAGACACACACATGCATACACATACACAGAAAGAAACAGCATAGCACGTGATATGTGACTGTTAACAACTGGTAACCTGTCATTATGGAGGAAGCATCTTACTAGAAAGTAAGAAATCTTGCCTCATTGGAAGTCTTCCATTAATTAGTTATGTGCCCTAAGGAGCCTCTCTTCCATGGGGCACAGAATCCATAGCTATTAAACAATAGAGATGATTTCTAGGATATATTCCTATTGAAGTACATGAGCATAGAATTTTTAACTTACATTCTGGATTTTACATTTACATTTGTCTCAATCATTTTACATGGTAAAGACTATTGCAATCATATCAAACAACACCTGTACTATTATGCATATAAGTATATATGTGTATATATAAGGGTAGCTGGAAGGGTACCAGTCAGACTTACAGTGGTGACTTTGGGGATGTTGGAGGATGGAAGGAGAGGGGAACAGGATTATGTGTGGTTGTCAAAATGGACTTTGTTTTATTTCTTTTTCCCCTAACTTTAGAAAAAAAATATATATATATACAGTTTGTATTTATACAAGTGTGTATATACATATATATGATTTGTGTCATTTAAAAAGATACAAACATAGGAATAAAAAGTCTGAAACAGATGCCATTATCATGTATTAAAAATAGGTATTTGTCATATTTCTTTTTTCTAATCAAAAAAGACTGCTACTTTGGTTATAGGAATTATTGGCTCTTGAACTTATATGACATTTTAATTAATTTTTTTTTTTTTGGCGGTACACGGGCCTCTCACTGTTGTGGCCTCTGCTGTTGTGGAGCATAGGCTCCGGACGCGCAGGCTTAGCGGCCAGGGCTCACGGGCCTAGCCGCTCCGCGGCATGTGGGATCTTCCCAGACCGGGGCACGAACCCGTGTCCCCTGCATCGGCAGGTGGACTCTCAATCACTGCACCACCAGGGAAGCCCTATTTTAATTAATTTTTATATGACATTTTTATAGTTAAGGATCTGGATACGTGCTAGAAATAGGGGAGATATTCACCTCATATTTTCATACTGATTTTTGTAAGACTGACAGGTTAAAACTTCTCAGGTCTTCTATAGAATTCTTATGATAGAGAATCTGAATGATATTCAAGACTCACAGATTGAAACTCTAATTTCAAGATGCCAAAATTTAGAGCTAGTCTATCCAATTAAGTTTTTTTTTTTTATCAAAATAACTCTACTTGGGAAAAGTGAGGGAACAAAAAAGCCCCTATCATATTGACACTTACTTTCTTCCTTAAAACTTTGCTGTAGTAGTTAAATCCCTAGCTGGTTACTGCCCTTCCAGTAGACTAAATTCTGCCCTCAGATATTCAGATAGAACTCCCATTGAGCCCAATTCTTCTGTCCTCCTTCAGGCACAAACTCCCTTTGAATTTAAACAACCTCACTTAGGCACTATATTACTAGGCACCATAGATACACAAAGAAAGAATAAAGGAAAGTTTGCTTGTGTAAGCATGGCTGACGCAGGATATTGAGGTATGGCAACAAATAAGCTGTAAAGAATTTTGGCAATTATAAATTCCCTCTATCATAAATCTACTAACTCAGAGAATTTCTCATGAAGCCCTTCTATTTTGCTGAATGTAACTTCTGTTAGTCAAAGTAGCTGTCAGTTATCCAAAGATACTCTAATTATCAGGTTTCAAGAATTCAAGAGTTCTTTACTTAGAAAGAACACCATCTATCAGACTGTCTTATAACTACTTACTCTAAAACAATCAGAATAAACAAATGAAGGCATATTTCAAAGTTACTAAATTTATTCTTTTCAAAAATACAAGTTTTTCAAATTAATATTAGTGGAAAGAAATATTTCAAACAACCTTATTTCATTTAAAGCATATGATGAATTACGTAGCCAGGGCTGGCCTTAGGCAAAATTGGGGAATAGGTAGTTTCTGTCTTCAGTTTCTTTCTTTTCCTATGTTCTGATCCACTATGTCAGGAGACTCTTTTTTACTACACTATCCTTGAATTTCCTAAGGCTCTCAACCTAGTGGCTTGCCAAGGCCTCCCACTCTCTATCCTTTCCCATGTCTAAGCCTTTCTGTCTGCTACCTTTCTATATAACACCTGCATTTGGAAAAAAAATCCTTGTGTTAGGATAAATAAATTACAAGTTACCAATGAAAAGGTAGTCTGTTGGAAGCCACTTTTTTGGTAGGAGTGTCGTTCCCAGGGTCTCAAATCAAGACCTAGAATCTATAAAATTTATAGTTACGGTGACAGTGATAACACTATTATGTTCACAGTTCCTCAAATACACTGACATCTTCCTTATCGTGTACAGAACCTTCATGATATTTTCTCTGCTTGAAACACTATGTTATCCTCATTTTACTCTGCTGTTGTCCTCTGTACCTGTAATTATAGCCCATTTGGTTGTAGATGATTGAAACCTAGCCTGAAACTAGCTTAAACAAAGGGATTCTGTTGGCTCACAAAAATGGGAAGTGCAGGAATGTTTTGGGCTTTAAACATACATAGGTCTGGGGGTGGGACTGTGTCATAAGGATACCATCTCACAGTCTTAATATCTCAACTCTACTTTTCTCTCTTTTGGCTTCATTCTTAGCCATACTTTTTCCAAAATCGTGACAAAAAGGGCCCGAAGCAGTTCTGCTCTCATATTATCTTCACAGTTGTGTTCTTACTGCAAAGAACATGCCTCTTCTCAGATAGCTTCCCATCACTGTGAACAGGGAAAAAGGTCACCTCATTGACTAGGGTTGAATCTTGTGATTGGTTACTCATTTCATAGATATGCAGAGGGATCAGGTTACACGAGTTCCTGGTAATAGATTGACTTTAAAAATGAAAAATTCCATTAATATAAGGGTGAAAGGAAAAACATGTTAAAAATGCAAAACTGGCCATCACTGTCTATTATAGAGCTGATCAAAAGTAATTATGCGGTTTTTGGATGACTTCTTCAATACAGTGCTGTGAGAAATAGGGTTGTTCACTACTGTATACTCAGTGCCTACTACAGCTTGTTATTTGCGTTAAGAAGTTAGCAAATGTTTGTTTATGTAATGGTCCCATTTAATCTTAACAATTTAGATTTTTTTTTGTTTTTCACTTTAAAGACGAACCTGAGGCTCAGAAGTTTTGTAACCTATCAATAGTCATACAGATTATATGCTGTGACCTGATATAACATACAGATATTTGTTTTAAAAAGTTACTAAGGTTACTTTTATAAATGTTATAGGTAGTACAGAGACCTATGTGGATCTAGAAACCTTCAGGTGTTTATTGACTTACAAATTCCATCAATATACTTATTATGAATCTCTTATGTTGCTTCTAGGCCCACTTAAAATATTTGAACAGTGTTAAAAATTTCCTTTAGAAGTTAGTCATATTTTACAATATAATGTTAATATTTCAGAAAAAAAACTTTAGTAAACCACAAGAACCAAAGTAGTAGGTCAGTTGCTGATTTCGGGAACAAGTAACACTAAACTAACATGTACCTCTCTCTTTGAAATCTTGGTCTCCATTAAGTTTGAAGTGATCATGAGGGAACAGCCAAGGGGACCAGCATGAAAATCATGGTAGCCATTATGACTTATCTGAATATATCAAAGCTGATATTAGTGTTGTCCTTAAAACTATGTAATGGTCAGAAATATAAGCAATCATGTCACATTCATACATATAACATCTAGTCATTAACCCAAATGGAAACATACGTAGAGGGAAGGAGAAAATTGCTTTTACATATACTCCTCCAAGGAAGTATCCAAGAAAATTGCTTTTACATATATTCCTCGGTATTTCTGGGCCTGAGCATTCAATAGTTTAGATTTATGTAATATTTACCCGAAAAGCTGCATATTGTAAATATGGGTAGGTATTGATGCAAACTCTTACGTTGTAAATCCATTTCTGATGCCCAATTGTTTTGTAATTTTATGCTTTTTTTTAATTGAAGTATAGTTGATTTACAACATTATATTAGTTTCAGATGTAAGCAGAGTGATTCAATATTTTTATAGATTATACTCCATTTAAAGTTATTACAAAACAATGGCTGTATTTCCCTGTGTTGTACAATATATCCTTGTTGCTTATCTATTTTATGCATAGTATTTTGTATCTGGCCCCTCCTCTTCCCTTTATGCTATTAAAATAACATAAACCATCCACTTTAAGTACTTCACTGATCTTCTTTTATGTTTATTACAACAAACTGAATGTCTGTTAATAATTATTCACTTTACAGACCATATTTTTGTCAAAATCATATCCATGATTGTTTAGATTCTTAATCCAGGTTGACTCCATAACTAGCATTTGATACCATACATATTTTTATTCCTACACAAATAGCTGTGGCTTAACACCAAACCCATTACCTATTTAGTCTTCTTGTGGATTTTGTCATCATGGCAAAAGCGCTGTGTGAAGTTATTAACAATTTTGGCTACAGTCTCTTTTGGAATATTGGTTGTCCTTAGAGACTCACAGCAGACAAAAAATCACAGTCCCCTTCAGCAACCTGTGCTTTCCTGAAATATTGGCTTTGACAAGACTGCAGGAGTGAGAAATCATTTTGTGCATGAGGGTTTGCACTTCATGGGTGTATTTCTGAGTTTATTACCAGGAGGAAATGGAAAGAAAGCCATTCTCACCCTTACTTTAAACCACACAATGATGTGACCATAGTGCTGAATGATTCACTGGGCTTTGGGGAAAGTCTATACTGAGCCCTCACTTAGATAGAAACCAGTACCTGGCACTAATTTGATTGAGTATATAGGTATAAATATCACTAACCCTGATAATTGGCTACTACTTTGTCTTTCCAGAACTTTTAATGATCTCTGAAATCTAGTTTCTCTTGTTTTGGGCTATCAAATTGCATTCAGTTTATGAGAGGAAGCTGTCTCTGATGCCAGCATCTGCTTGCCTTTGGATGGACTGCATCTTGGAATGCTATGTCTTACCCCTCTTCAGAAAACACCTTTTCTGAACAGTTTTTTAATATTTAAGAAAAGCTCTTTCCATAGGGACCTTCAAGCCAGCCTGATATTTGTAAACATCATCATGAAATCTTTTGAAAATAATAGTCATATTACCAAGGGGAAAATAAAATAACTAAAAGGTGAAAGATACATCTTTAACATATGTTTAGGTATAAGTAAATATATATATTTTTTCTAAAGCCAACAAACAACCGATGTTTATTAGGTTATGCTATGGAATCTACAATTTGAAAGATACTCAAATACTCTGTCAAATACTTTGAAAAAAATGAGCTGCCTAAGCTTAAAGCAGACAGAATATTTGAAGTCGACCACAAATTGAAATGTCCCAGAAATCTTTTTTCAGTTGGGCCTTATGTTCACTCTTGTAATAAAGAGGCTTTTGGAGTTTATATGCCACAGTCTAATAGGTGACTGTTTAATGGGATTTACATTCACTCAAACAAAATTAGGCTGGTAAAAGACAATGCAACATGCTGTAATGTAAATGGCACTGATGGCAGAATTAAATGTTTGTGGAAACAGGGCAGTAGATCTATCAAGAGCTAATTAGACAGAGAGTTCAGAGGCAGGCTTGGAAGTAAACAGTATCAACAAAGAAGGAAGGAGAGCAAGAATGGAGGGGAAAAAAAGACCTTTTGTGCAGGGAAGAAAAGGAACCATACAAAAGTTATTTAATTAGAAACTCAGATGGAGTGTCTCTCATGAGAAAAACTTATATTGTTTCTGAACCTGTTGATAATATGAAGTTGAATAATAACTTTGATAAATTATTGTGTGCCTAAGTAGTTCTTTGTTGTAATTGGTATTTGAATATTTGGCTTTAATAGTGTTCTCTTCACATGGTAACTTTCCTAGCTATGCTCACTTTATCCAGAAAAAAAATTGTTTTTTGAAGTTTATCTTTGAAGTCCTTCTAACAGAAAAAGTAATACTGAGACAATGTTAGAAATTTGGGATTTTAGTAAGGAAGGATAAAGGGTAAAATTGCCGGTGAACAAAAACAATAAAAATAGCAACTTTGGATTTGAGTTTTAATTAACCTGTAGAAAAATATTAATTTAAAAGAATTCAAAATTTTCACGAACAAAATATTCACTGTACTATTTCACTATAGTCACTATTCTTTAGCTGAGCCATTGTATAGGGAAAAGGACCTAGCCTTTGGTAAAGCTGAGAAACTGTTTCAATGAAATAAATCAGGATCTATATGCTTGATATTTAAAGTAGTAAAGCCTGGTTACTTGACTCACTTTCTTTCTTAAACTCAAATTCAGCATTTAAATCAGCATTGCATAAATCATTTTCCATTTAAGAAGAAGAATTTAATGAATATTTTAGAGTTGAAAATTGTTTTTCACAGAGTGTAAGGGGTGATATATATCTTGTTTTGCATGAAACCAAAAGTAAATCAGATACACCTCAGGATATTTGCATTCTGCTAAGAATACATTTTAATTATAATAATGCTTTCAATTTGTTGAGGGTTCCTATCCACTTCACAGCTCTATTGTAAGGATAAAGTGTGCTAATATATGTGAAAGTGCTTCATCAGTGGTGGAGTACTGTTCACATTATGTGCTATCATAACAGAGAATCTCTAAGCATTTATGAAAGACTGTTGCTATGCTGATGGGCATATGGATTCTTAAATGACAAATGTTATATTGAGTAACTAAACCCAACAGTTCAACTCAGACTAATTACTTTTCTGCCTCCTGTACTACACAAACAAAGAATTGTTCTGTGGACATGTTCTAGATTGTTTGTGCTTTGGTTAATCCGTGAAATCCATGATTTGCATTACTGTCAGCAGTTAATGCCCCGAGATTGCTTTATTCTTTAACGAAAAGATCCATTAGATTAGAATTGTTTTGTCCCTACCATGGAAATAGACCAAGTACGAATGCCCAGTTTCTCTTGGTGGAGTTCCAATCTGTCTCTGACCCAGAAATATAGGTAGTATTTGGCAGTTTGTCTACTCACTTGTGACAAATACATCTATCTTGCCTGTTTGTGAAAGAGAGAAACTGGATTGGGTTAATTTTATAATAGGTGTATTTTGCTTTTAAACATTCTAAACTTATAAGACAGCATCCTCTTAACTTTCAGTTGTACTACTAGGGTCTCCAAAACTTGGCTAATTACCAAAATCACCTGAGGAGACACTTAAAAATACAAATTCCCAGGCGCCTTCCCTGGAGATTCTGATTCAGTGGGTCTGGGGTGGAGCCAGAAAAATCTCAAGTGACTCTAATGATTCCAGAAGTTAGTCAAGTTGGGAAAACAATGTTCAGTGGTGTAAAATATATTCTATTACTTTTGTCCATAGTGAATAACAAACACCATTTACCCTTACTTGTTTTGAAGTGTTTCTGAAATAAATGTGATGGACAGTCTCAAGTTATGTATGTGACTTCAGATGAGTCACAGCATCTCTCAGAGCCTGTGTCCTTCTGTAATAAATTAGGGTGATAACACCATATCACAGGTTGTTGTGATGATAAAGACAGATATTGGGGGAAAAAGTGATTTCAAGAGTTCAAGGAGCTACTTTAGCCTGATCATTATTAACAGCTGTGACTGGTATTTGGGAAAAAGGATAACCATGAATTTCTTAAAATTTTTATTTGTATTAGTCACACTTATCCATTTCACTTGTATCACTTGCCCAAGCTCTCTGTGTTCCAGCCATCTGGATAACTCTGGTTTCTTTCAGTTCTTTACCATCTTGTTCTCGCCTTACAAGGCAGTGCATTGTTTCTAGAAAATTTCTTCATTTAAAGCCCCGAAGTCTCTGTGGCACACTATGTGGTTCATTAAATACCACAAAGCTTAAATTATTATATTATTTTTCTATCATTTCCTAAACAGCATCTTTCTGTTCATTCAAATTTTGTGCCTATATGTGTGACGTAGTAGAATTTTAGGCCTATTTACCTTTCAAGATAGTAACCAGGATAATTTGTGCAACTCTTCCTCAATGTGTTATAAAGTACTATATTAAAATCAATTGTTTAAACCAGGCTTCAAAATCTATGCCATTGAGCACATGATGAATTTATAAAACTAATATATATATATATGTATATCTTGTGTGCCAGGGTGTAAAAATATATTTTAAAATTATTTCATGTCATACATACCCAACATTGCAATAAATAATTTGATCATTTAGAAGTTTTATTTAAGAAAATGCCCAAATTCTCAGGTTATCATAATGTTCTCTGATGGTCTGAAATAGACTATTATAATTGACTATTACAATTAATAGTCTAGTATTATAATAGACTATGTAATCCTGAAATAGGCTATTCTGCTATTTAGACCATGTCATATAATGCAGCTCTGTCCATTTAAAGATTAATGTGGCAGGATTGCAGGTGTAACTTTTTTCCAGCTTCCTCATTTTATAGGTAAGGGAAATGAAATCCAGAAAGCTAAAGTGAATATAAACTTGGTCATAAAGTGACTCAGTGACAGAGCTGGGACAAGAACCTGTGGTAAGCCTGACTAATACAAATACAATTTTAAAGAAATTCATGGTTACAAAGGAATCAGTGGTGAGGTGGATGATTTCCATTTCCCAAATATCTGTATTTGACTAGGTGTGGCATTAATTTAGAAGAAAGTCTTTTAGTCTGATAAGAGGTTATAATTTTAGAGAACAATTTTTACCCAATTCATGCCTTTTAAATGATACACTAATTTCTACAACATCTAACTAGTATATTTTACAAATACAGTAATCACATCCTGTTTTAAATATTATGTATAGAAAGAGGCAAATTCATCAGGATCTTTTAAAGAAAATCAGCTATATAATAGTGATGAAACTAGTAAACTAATTTAGAGTAAGGAGAAGAGAAAATTTAGATGTGTGACCCTTTCAAATTATTTTTAAAATTATAATTGTGATGTTTAGAACAAGAAAAATGAGGGGCTATTGATACTACTTAGGGCAAATGGGAAGAATAGTTTTAGTAAGTAATTCCTATAGGAATGTCATTTTCCCCCCATTTTTTGTTACCATTTTCCCCCCTCAAATCCATTGTTTTTGTGTCAAAAAATGAAGGGTATAGAAAGTACAGAACCAAGTAAGTCAAGTCCACTGATCCAGTTCTGATTCTTTTGGTCATGTGCAAGCCACTTACCTTCTCTGACCCTCAGTTTCTGATATCTGCAATGGAAGCCTTGAGTCAATAGATTTCCAGGGTTCCACCTGGTTCTATCTGTCTGTTTCCAGGTCTTCAGTCCTTCTTTAAGTTTAATTCCATTCCTCATGCTTTCATTACAATTTCTACATGTTTTTTTCACTGTAGCTTCCTTCTTTCCAACACCTAATTCCATTGCTCTGGAATCAACTTTGTGGTGAATAAAGTTATCCAACTACAACATTCCAAATAAAAAATTTTGCTCACTTCAGCAAAAAACATGTATGAAAGACATTTAAGACATGTTTGTGATCAACTGCTTTTAAGTTTAAAAAGTGACTGGTCAAGCTTTAGCTTGATTTATTATTAAAAAGTTAAGATATTGAATATTGATTTTTTTCACACTTGTCATTGGGGAAACTATTTATTAATCACTTCATTCTTCATTAACCTTCCAGCATGTGTTAAAGATTTTTGGTTTCTTTCGAACATTTAAAATGAATTAACCATTCTGACTTCAGGTGCCCTGATGTAAGGCACCTGGTTTTGACATAACTGATTTTCATGTCTTACCTTAAAAAATATATATATTGTTTGCCATAGGAACAAATTGATGAGCATGTGCTACTAGTAAAAACTGCCTATATACCTGACAACTACTGCATTTGTGAGAGCAAACTGGATGGGCTGGTGTTCAAACAGGTAGTAAGCTACCACCCCTCATTGTTTATTCAGTGTATGTTGGCATCACATTGTGATTTAGGATCTTGTTTTATTTTCAAGAAATTTATTTGACATCAGTTCTTTTTAGGAAAAATTTCTCTCCATTGTAATTCAGTTATGAAGACCAAAATTATTCTGTACGTTGTTTGAGCTTTGTTAAAAATGAGTGGATGAAGGAAGTCAAAAGGTAAACCCACCAACCAAAATCTGTTACATGAATGAATATGCTGCTTGAACTGCCAGCAAGAACACAGAATTGACTTTTCTCACTTAAGTTTCACTCAGTAAATATTACTTAGTAATTTTAACAGAAAAAATATAAATAGTAAAACTGTTCAATTAGGTGTGGGTGAGAAACAATTAAAAATTTGCATAAAGGCCTAGAAAGAATTCACACTCAGATTGTTTTTATAAGAGTCTTTGTCCACTTTAAACAATAACTGGAAATCATAGGTGATGCATTATGGGTGTGATTTAGTCAAGAAAGTGCAGATCTTGGCCTTTCACTCATTTATTTATCCATCCATTCATTTAGTAATGAATGTAAGGCCAATAACAGTTGTTATGTGCCAGGGACTACTCTAGGAGGATATAGAAGTGAACAAAACTGACAGAATTCCTGATCCACATGGAACATATTCAAGTACTGTGGTAGGGAGAGACAATTAAAGAAAAAAAAAAAAAGAAAAAGAATTGAGTTCTGAGTTCTGTTAGGAAAAATACCTCTTTTCTAAAACTTCAGACTGTAATCGCATTTATCTTTTATTATTAAGCATTTTTAGCCTATTTATGCAAGGACTTTTTGTGCCGTTTCCTAGATTAAAGTACTGTCCTTAAATTAAGTACTCTCTCTAGAAGCTAATGACATGTGCATTCTTGAGATTCCAATTTAATTTTAAAGGGAAAAGTTTGTATTTCAACACAAACAATGAAAATGATCAAGTTTCACCAACTTTTGAAAGAATAGTAAGTCTGTAACATTGGCATATTTTTTGAGGGAGGATGATCCCACTGGTCCTTTGGCTAATTAGAAAAGCAAAAGTTATATCATTAAATTAATATGAAGACAGAGTTAGAAAAAAATTGATGGGATTAGGATGAACAGAAATAAGATACGATGGTCATTGAATTAGCCTTTGAATTATTATGAACACTTATTGCTTTGATGATGATAATTATGTGTGCTGCTGATTGTCTTTAACAAAATAGGATCCTTAAGTTACAGAATTATGAAATATAAACTATATCTCCCCTTTTACGCTCTCTCAACATTCCCATTGCTAATAGAAATCAGCAACATTCTACTATTTGCAGGCAGTTTAAATATTTTCCTTATGGAATTTTAATAATGCTAAAAAGTAGATTAAAATGGAGAACTGACAAAACTATATAAATTCAACAACAAATGTTAAATCTAATATTTTATAGATCATTATATTATTGTCTGCAAAAGTTCTAGAAAGCAAAAGAAATTCAGTTCAAATGGAGCCATTCAGTGTAGTAATTCTCTCACTCTCTTCTACCCTCACAGCTTATTATTATTTATAAAATGTTTATTTAATAATCAATGATGTTAGGTTGCATTAAAATGTGCACAAGTTCACATTAAATGAACAATGTTTAATTATTCTCATATAGTTAATTTTAAAATACTTCTCTCACAAGTGTGAATTTTACAATCTGCAATGAACATGCAAAGGAAACAATCCAAAACTTTTATGATCCCTGAGGTATTGTTATATCCTGTACCTGACATAGATCCAGAATGGAGCTCCAGAATCCAAACAAATATTATAAGTGATTAATTTTCTGTATGATTATGAATGTTAATTGGATTTTTAAAGTGACCAATTATGCCAGGAAGTGAGGCAAGTCAAGTTTTCTTTCAAATATTGTTTTATTCATTTAAATAATATGGGCATTTTTTAAAGTAAATATTGCTTTTCTGCTTTCATTTTAAATTAACCACTGCTAAATATACCTAACTTTTAAAACTGTGGTTTTAAGGTATAGTGAAAGTCTAGAAAGTTTGTTTTGTGTGATTTACTGATTTTAGCTATTCTGTGCTTTTGCATAGAAGAATTATGAAATATGAGATGATAGAGAAGCAGAATTTAAATGTACAAATCCATTTTGATATTGGTGTGGCCTAAAAACATTCACTTCTACTTGACCCAATGTGGTTTTCCTATGTGAAACTTTAAAGCTGTGTTGCTGTTCCCCCTCACTGAAAAGACCATAAGGCTTTCATTGTATAAAGACAGAATTTTATCCATCCATCTCTGTTTTGGTAGAAGTATAAATTCAATTACATTTGATAAAGCTAAAAAGAAATCTTCAAATTGTCCATTACACAAAAATAAAATAAAGGACCCTTGTGCTGAATAGTTGGCCCATGAACAGAAATAAAATGTCACGAATATTATGGCGATTTCTATGGATTACAGCTACCATGATTATATGTGGTACATTTTATATGGAAGTAGAATAAACAAAATTCCAACAACAACAAAAAGTACTTTGTTTCCCTCCTTATTTCTTGTTGAAATATTTGAATTAGAAAACTGGTTATGACCTAAGATGTCTTGTCATATTTGACAACACTAGTGACCGCTGCTGAAAAGGTCTGAGATTCTTTAAAATAAACAATCAAGAATAGATTAATTGATACTAATTTTTATCACAATGAAGTTTCAGTGAAGGACTGCCATGATCAGATTTTTAAAGTTTGTTACTATTGATAACAAAATGGTTTAAAATAAAAGTATATACCTTTCAAAATATATTTTTAAGCATAATAATCATTATTCTCCTGTTTTAAAAAATCTACTATTTATTTAATAAACACCCTTTCATTCATTTGACATATATTTATTAAGCACCTATCATGTCCTTTTCTAGGTTTTGTATCTATATTGGCATATAAAGGTGAATAGGAAAGACAGGGGACCTTGAATCCAGAGAGGAAAAGAAAATAATAAATGTATAGGCTATTTCCATATAGTGGTAAGTCTTTTTGATGGAGTGATCAGGGAAGACCTCTCTGTGGAGGTGATATGTGAACTGAGACTTGAAGAACAGGAAGCAGCCAGCCATAGAAAGACCTGGTGAGTTATTAGGACCCAAATATTCCAGGCTCTATACTAGGCCATGGAAATACAATGATAAATAAGATGAGACAGCACCATCAAAGAACTCACAGTGAATATATTTTACTTATTTATTTGGGTGTGAAATCACTTGGAATCCATTGTAGTCACAAAGTCTCATGAGTTCAATAAACAAATATTTAAAAGAATATTAAATGAATGAACCGCCATGATTTAAAACTTGGTGTTTACTATTACCCCTTCTCATATATTATTGCTTATTGACATGATGTATGATTTTATCTTTTACTTATCAAGGATGCTTAAAGTTCATAGTACTGAAAATACTTGATCTTTTCTGTCAAAGTGTCTTGCAGCCCACTGCCCTTAAATCTCTCTGCCAACTTGTTTCTAATATACCTCATTCTCCCTAGCTTGCTGACTATTCTCTCACGTGATAAATAACTCTGCCTTATCAAGGTCAGTTGGAAAGGCCCTTTTTACATATCTCATAAATTTTAGCCAGGTGCCACTGATGTGAGATTAATGTAATGGCACCATGGCAAGCACTCAGGCTTGTCTTAATTATGCTAAGGTTGCCGGTTCACCGTTTCTCTTCATCTGTCTCCTGCTTTTGGGAACACTAAACACTATGTCATTAGAGTGTCTGTTCCACAACATTGGATCTTTGCATTTACAAAGTCATCAGATGGCTTATGACATAGCTTTTCTAAGAAATTAAATGAAACAAATAATGAAAACAAAAATTAGGGGAAAAATGACTGAAAAAGAAAAGGTGTGAAATTGTAATCAGAGAAGAAAAGAATCCTCTGTGTTTCATGGTGATTTTCCTCTGACCAATGAGTTACTTACCCAATCACAGGGAACACTTTGGCTCTTGGTGATCTCAGGTATGAATAATTATGAGGTTTCTTTACTTTTAAGAATAAAGACCCTTCATGTATGCTATTGGCCACGATCCATGGGCACATTCTCAGAAACCTTTCTTCACATCCTCCCTTCCCTTTGCGAATGACTAGTTTCCAGGGGGAGGCTATCTCTAAGCCATATGTCCTACATGGGTGTTTAATTACCTCATCTATTTTTGCTTAAATTCCCCATCTACTTTCCAAAAGGCATGCCAGCTTAGTATCTTGTTGAATTTTGGAATAAAAACAGATCACTGCCATGGATTATCAAATTTGTGAAGATTTGTTTTGGTTCTGCTTTGCAGATATTAGTATGCTTTTTTATGAGGGAACAGATATCTAAAGTGTCATCTTCCCTTAATTCCTTAATTCAAGTCAAAATCCTTTTTGAATGACTGCTGTGTTCCAGGGGCTCTGCTCAGCCATGGGAAGACATATAAATAAAAAGCAGTCAAACTCAAGGCCCTTGGGATAAAGATAATCTTTTGTCTGTGCTGAAATAATTTGAGAGAATAATGCTTTGATTAATTATATGAACCCTGGAACCACATTTCTTAAGTTTAAATCCTGCCTCCACCACATACTAGTTATGTCACCTCCGACAAGATAGTTAACTTTTTTGTGCTTCATTTTCTCATCTTCAAAATATGAGTAATACTATTACTAACCTGCTAAAGTTATTTTAAGGACACAGGAAGAATGGAAAAGCACATGTATCTGTGGCTGACTCAGTAAGTGCTACAGGGTGTTTGCTATTACTATGTGGACTCCCTTAAGCCACTGTTTCACAGTGCACCTCTGTGTGTTTGCTTCTGCAAGCATTTGAATGCTATTCATTAGTCAGAATTAAAAAAAACAACAACACAAAACTCAATGTATTCAATAGGTATCACTGCATATTTGCTGTTTATTTTATGAAAGAATGAAAACTATAAGATTAGATATCATTATAAGCACAGCTGGAAAGTAAAAATAGTATTTTTATTTCATGTAATGGCCTTGCAACTAGGTGAAAAACTAATAATAATAACGAGAACTTTCTTATATTTCCATAATGTCAGCCATTGGGCAATGTGTCTGGAGTAGGGAATTATATTTTTCTTTCTCTTTTCAGAAAAGATAAATGGATACTGTGAAGTTATACTGTATTGGTCAGGAAATCCACATACTTAAACTTGTAATAATGATCCTCATTATGCAGTGAACATATATAAGTATTTCAATAAACAACATACACATTTATATAAATATTTTGGCCATCTTAACTTGCCAAATAAGTCAAATATATGACTTTTATGGTCGGGCCTTTATTTAATAATTTAGGAAAACTATATTTGACAGCTGATATGACTAAAAGCATATTATTTTCAAATAGTCTCATTTAATATTTTTAAAACAAATCATGAATTCTAAGTTCAATGGATTTTTTTTCTTAGCTTCATATAGAGGAGTGAAAAATATTAATATGTAATTCTAAAAACAGAATCATTTCTACCCAACCCGAAAAGGATTTGATTTCATAATGTTATAGACTGTAGAATCAAATATTAAAACTTAAATTACTGGTATTATTCTTGGTAATTACTGCAAGATGACCTATTAGTCAATTCATGTACTCCTAGTGACTTAACTCAAATCGTAATTTTACTCTTGTTTACTTTATAGTCTTATGCTAGTCAGGTGACTCTGTTTCAACCTGGTACTATGCCAAATGGATCAGATGTCTCTAAGGTCACTATAGGAGGGAAAAAGTAGGAGCATGAGGGGGCGCACTTCTCTGGGACTGGAAGTGACCACATCACATCGCTCACAATTCATTGGCCACAACTTAATTATATGGTCCTACCTAACTGTACAGAAGAGTAAAAGAAAAAGTCTTTTTTTTTTGTCTCTTAGTTTTATCTCTATTTCAGAATCCTTTAACTTCTGTCCATTACTACTTTTTTTTTTTATGATCCAGATACTTTAGCTATATGTCAGAACTAAATTCAACACCATTTTGGCAAAGTGTGTGTGTTTGTATGTGTGGGTGTGTATACATTTTACCGTTGCAAAAAGATAAAATACTTCTATGATACCAATTGATATATCTATTTTTCATATTTATTGCAGTTCAGTTAAATGAATAAATACTATAACATAGATTTAAAGCCTCAACAAATTTTGATGTATGTGTTGATAGGAGTGGAAATTATTTTATTCACAAAATTCAACTTTTGTTGTCTATACAATGTTTACTTCTCATCAGCTTCTCATCAGTGGAAGCCTCTTCTCACTTGTCTTTGAAAAGTTTCCCCAAAAAAGTGGAGATATCATTGTATCACTTAAAAACAAAAGAAGGCTTCAGTGTTTCCTATTATAATATCTTATTAATGCACACCACCTTGATTAGTTCTATTTCGTACTCTTTTGGCCTTCCCAGATAGTTTCTGCTTCCCATAAGAATATATCTGACCTGTGTCTCATTATTTTTGGTCCCTCTTGGGTGATTTAAACCAACCTGATAATCTAATTTATTTTAAAAACTATTAATAAGTTAATTCACTGTCTGAAGAAATATATCATGTAGCTGAAAGCGTAGTACAGTATGAAAAATCTTACTAAATCCATCCACTTACAGACCAAGTCTTTATTGAGTACTTCTTACTGGGTATTACATGCTATGTAGTGTTGAACACAAATGTAAAGGAAAATAAAAAGACCCTTTGCTCAAGGAGTTTATAATTTCCTTGAAAAATAGGGTGTTTTCAATTAATTATAATCAAAGCAGAGTGTGGATAAGTATGACAGTAGCATAGATAAAATACAGCTGAAGTTCTAAGAAGGAACAAAATACTTCTCATTGAGGTAATGAGACAAGGCTTCATGGGAAAGGAAACATGAGATGGATGTCCATTGATGGGTGTTATTTAACATATAGAACATTTCTAAGTAAAGAAATACCATGGTTAGCAACTTAAAGACATACAAATATTTCCCATATATCAAGAACAGTTGCATATATATGTTCAGCTTTTTGAATAATGGGATATAAGAACATAGTGATGAAAGATATGTGTCACAAAATTTGGTTGAGTCCAATCATAGAAACATTTCCTGAGTGTCAATTCAGATTTTATAAATGGTACAATTTCAACACTGGGTCACTACTGATTTTTTACCATAATCTTATATTTGCCCTATGAACACATAGATAAATCAAGGATATTGGAGAATACTGAGGTTGCATGGGATAAAACCTGTGTGAAGCTCTGCTTTTCACATTCCAAAGTTTTTGCGCCAAGCTTAGGTCTTTTAAAAAATGGTAATGAGGAATTAATCTCAATCTTTATAAAAAATTGGCCTCTTAAGTTTGACATATGACCTCATTTTTACTATATGAAAAATATTGAGAAATTTATCTGAGCTAAACTTTTAGAGCATCTGGCTTTTGCTTCTCTTGTTTTGCCTTCTGCTCCCTCTAAAGCAGAGTGTGGCTATGTATAAACCTGACAGCACTCTCCTCAAACATTTGTTGGTATTATTACTAAATCTACCTGGAGGAACTCCAGATTTAAATGTAGAGTTCATACTTGTGAACTTTTATCAAGAAATGTCTATTGGTATGTGACTCTGATTCTTCACTTGCTTATTAGAACAAGAGAAACTACTAAAGGAAAGAAAGTGCATTGACAATTGTGAAAAATACCATTTTAGAAGAAATACATAGCTCACAGTGATATTTTCCAGTCATTAAGATCATGATGTTGCTTTGTGATTTGGGGGGGGGGAACTTAATTTTAACCAGTAGGAAAACATTAAAGATATAGTGAGACATCCTTAAATTTGTAACCATAAAATAGAATTCTGATAACTTTTGGAACCACTTTGAAAAAAGATATTCTAAACGTTGCAGATGAAAGTCCTGTCCACATAATTTAGAAAACAAGATCAAACATGAAAAAATACTTCTCTATCCTATTTTCTACCAATCTGAGTATAACTTATATATTTAAGCATGGTAAAATGTTGGATTAATTTTAAATAGCTGGTATTACTAACAATTAAATTATCTCCCTCTTTTCCTTCCTTTAACAGATAACTAACTCATCAAGCATCAGGACAGTGTGGAAAGTCTAAGAGAGGTAGTGCCTCTGACTTTATAGATTTTTTTCATTCCATAAACAAATAGGTACTAAATAAGTAAATTTTAAAAAATTTGAATGTTAATCACATATTATATTAACTGCTCAAGGAAATAAATAGGATATTGGAATATAGAGAGAATTCTGGTTATCAATTGCTTCCTAACAAATTACTGCAAAACTCTTTGGGTTAAAACAATTTATCATAATAGAAGATTGTAATCTTATTATCTGGGACAAGATATTCGACAGGACAGTGAGGATGGCTTGTCTGCTCTGCAATGCCTAGGGCCTCAGCTGGACGACTCCTTCCTCCCTCCCTTCTCTCTTTCCTTCCTTCCTTCCGTCCTTCCTTCCTTCCTTCCCAATGCCTCTCTACATGGTTAATTTGAGCTTCCTCAAAACATGGTAGCTTCAGGGATATCAGACTTCTTACATGATGGTTCAGGGCTTCAAGGCCAAATATTTCAAGAGAAAGAAAAATGGGCATTTTCAGTCCTATTAAAGGTTAGGGAAGAACTGGAATAGTGCCATTTCTGGCTGCTCACTATTAGTCAAGGTGAACACAGTCCAGTCCAGATTCACTGACACAAAAATATCTTGAAATTTCTGGGCCCGTGTTTATTTGTATAGCCATATCCATCTCCAAGTACTTAATCTGACCATCGCTTTGAGTTAGATTGAGTACATATACTAATTAAATGCACAAATAATCTCTAAGGGCAGAGTCTAAACCGGAATTATTATGAGACCCATTGATATCAGTTGACAGCAAATCCATATGCTCTTATGGATCTGGTTCATGCAAATCACCTGTCTTTTCCCACTTATGAATAAGTGTGAACATGTATGGCTAGAGTTGCATCCTAATTTTCTATTTCTTGAAGGTGTGAATTAAGCATAACTGTCATAAAGCATTGGTCTACTCTCCTAGCTCAGCCTCTGATTTCTCCCTGACATTCTGTTTTCTGGAGATGTGGCTAAATGGCATTAAGATGAATAAGCAATGAGTGTACTTTCCAACTGTACAGCTGACTACAATAATATTAAAAGGGCAAGTGACTTTTTTTGAACTTTAGAAATTCATGCAGTGATATGGTGATATATCCTTATAGTTTTCTGGGCATTTATGCTCTCTCCTTTGAGTACCCCATTTGTGTTGGTTTTGCATATTAATCATGTACCTTATGTAACAGAAATAATTTTTCAAACACATGTACTTTTTTCCTCACACATGTACTTTTCCCCCCCACACTTTAAATTATTATATTATTGCAAAAACAAAAGTGCTAATGGGTTGTTGAATGCATGTTTCAACCTTTAAATAAACCTTCAAAAAAGTCAGTATAAATTAGGTAAACTGAACTGATTCCTTCTTTGAATGAAAGATTAAGACAAAAGTTAGGCTTTCTAGACTTCTTTTAATTGACTGCTATTGTTTCTTTCTAATATTATTGTTCAATAAAAAAGAGTCAAAATGTGACAATGTGAATAATTTATAATGCTTTACAGAACAAATTTTCAACTCAGTATCACTTCTAGCTATGGAAGTAGAATAGAGCTTGGCATGCTATAACCCAAGGATCAAATCTACCTGCCACCTGTTTTTGTAAATAATTTTTTTTAAAATTGTAACTTACACTTTAAAAATTAATTTATTTTTATTTAGGTGTAATTGACATACATCATTATTAGTTTTAGGTGTGCAACATGATATATATTTGTATATACTGCAAAATGATCACCACAGTAAGTCTCGTTAACAGCTGTCCCTGTACATAGTTACAGATTTCTTTTTCTTGTGATGAGAACTTTTACTCTCTTAGCAACTTTCAAATACACACTACAGTGTCATTAACTGTGGTTGTCATGTTGTACCTTACATCCCTTAGACCTATTTATTTTATAACTGGAGGTTTGTAACTTTTGATTCACTTTGCCCATTTTGCTCATTCCTCACCTCCTGCTTCTGGCACCCACCAATCTCTTCTCTGTGTCTATGAACTTTTTTGTTTTGTTTTGCTTTGGTTTTGTTTTTGGTTTATATCCCACTTATAAGTGAGATGATATGGTATTTGTCTTTCTCTGTCTTACTTCACTTAGCATAATGTCAAGATTCATCCATGTTGTGACAAATGACAAGATTTCATTCTGTTTTATGGCTGAAAAATATTCCACTGTATATATACACCACATCTTCTTTATCCATTCATTTGTCCCTGGACACTTAGGTTGTTTCCATATCTTGGCTATTGTAAATAATGTTGCAGTGAACAAGGTACATGCTGGGGTTGCATGTATCTTTTCAAGTTAGTGTTTCATTTTCTTTTGCTAAATACCCAGAAGTGGAATTGCTGTCTCATATGGTAGTTCTATTTTTAATTTTTTTGTTCAACTTCTGTACTTATTTTCCATGGTGACTGCACTGATTTACATTCACACCAGCAGTGCGCAAGGGTTCCTTTTTCTCCACATCCTCACCCACAATTGTTATTTCTTGTCTTTTTGAAAATAGCCATTCTGACAATTGTGAGGTGATATCTCATTGTGGTTTTGATTTGCATTTACATGATGATAGTGATGTTGAACATCTTTTCACATACCTGCTGGCCATCTCTATGTCTTCTTTAGAAAATGTTATTTAGATCCTCTTCCCCTTTTGCAATCAGATTGTTTGTTTTTGCTGTTGAGTTGTATGAGTTCCTTATATATTTTGTATATTAACCCCTTATTAGATATATGATTTGCAAATATTTTTTCCCAGTTTGTAGGCTGCATTTTCATTTTGTTGATGATTTCCTTTGTTGTGCAGAAGATTTATAGCATGAAGTAGTAAAACTTGTTTATTTTTGCTTTTGTTGCCTTTGCACTTGGTACCAAATCCAAAAAGAAATCATTGCTAAGACCTCTGTCAAGGAGTTTACTGCCTATGTTTCCTTCTAGAAGTTTTATCTTTTCATGTCTTACATTCAAGCCTTTAATCCATTTTGAGTTAATTTTTGTATATGGTATAAGATAAGGGTCCAGTTTCATTCTTTTGCATGTGTCTGTGCAGCTTCCACTTATTGAAGGCACTACTGTTTCCCCATCATACATTCTTGATTCTTTTGTGGTAAATTAACTGATCATGTATGTATGGGTTTGTATCTGGTCTCTGTTATGTTCCATTGAACTATGTGTCTTTTTTGTGCGAATATCATGCTGTTTTTGATTACTATATCTTTGTAATATAGTTCAAAATCAGAACGTGCGATGCCTCCAGCTTAGTTCTTCTTTCTCAAGATTGTTTTCGCTATTCAATGTCTTTTTTGATTCTATACATACTTCAGAATTGTTTATTTCTGTGAAAAATGTCACTGCAATTTAAAAAAAAATTTTAATTTAATTTTATTTATATTTTTATATGGCAGGTTCTGATTGGTCATCAATTGTATACACATCAGTGTATAATGTCAATCCCAATCGCCCAATTCATCATACCCCACCCCACCCCCTGCGGCTTTCCCCCTTTGGTGTCCATACATTTCTTCTCTACATCTGTGTCTCAATTTCTGCCCTGCAAACCGGTTTATCTGTACCATTTTTCTAGGTTTGACATATATCCGTTAATATACGATATTTGTTTCTCTCTTTCTGACTTATTTAATTCTGTATGACAGTCTGTAGATCCATCCATGTCTCAACAAAGGACCCAATTTCGTTCCTTTTTATGGCTGAGTAATATTCCACTATACATATGTACCACATCTTCTTTATCCATTCATCTCTCAATGGGCATTTAGGTTGCTTCCATGACGTGGCTATTGTAAATAGTGCAGTGAACATTGAGGTGCATGTGTCTTTTTGAATTATGGTTTTCTCTGGGTATATGCCCAGTAGTGGGATTGGTGGATCATATGGTAATTCTATTTTTAGTTTTTTAAGGAACCTCCATACTGTTCTCCATAGTGGCTGTATCAGTTTACACTCCCACTAACAGTGCAAGAGGGTTCCCTTTTCTCCACACCCTCTCCAGAATTTGTGGTTTGTAGATTTTCTGATGATGCCCATTCTAACTGGTGTGAGGTGATATCTCATTGTAGTTTTGATTTGCATTTCTCTAATAATTAGTGATGTTTAGCATCTTTTCATGTGCTTCTTGGCCAACTGTGTGTCTTCTTCGGAGAAATGTCTATTTAGGTCTTCTGCCCATTTTTTTTTTATTGTATTGTTTGTTTCTTTAATATTGAGCTGCATGAGCTGTTTATATATTTTGGATCTTAATTCTTTGTCTGTTGATTCATTTGCAAATATTTTCTCCCATTCTGAGGGTTGTCTTTTCGTCTTGTTTATGGTTTCCTTTGCTGTGCAAAAGCTTTTAAGTTTCATTAGGTCCTACTTGTTTATTTTTGTTTTTATTTCCATTACTCTAGGAGGTGGATCAAAAAAGATCTTGTTGTGATTTATGTCAAAGAGTGTTCTTCCTATGTTTTCCTCGAAGAGTTTTATAGTGTCCGGTCTTACATTTAGCCCTCTAATCCATTTTGAGTTTCTATTTGTGTATGGTGTTACGGAGTGTTCTAATTAATTCTTTTACATGTAGCTGTCCAGTTTTCCCAGCACCACATATTGAAGAGACTGTCTTTTCTCCATTGTATATCTTTGCATCCTTTGTTATAGATTAGTTCACCATAGGTGTGTGGGTTTATCTCTGGGTTTTCTATCTTATTCCATTGATATATGTTCCTGTTTTTGTGCCAGTACCACATTGTCTTGATTACTGTAGCTCTTTAGTATAGTCTGAAGTCAGGGAATCTGATTCCTCCAGCTCCAATTTTTCCCTCAAGACTGCTTTGGCTATTCAGGGTCTTTTGTGTCTCCATACAAATTTTAAGATTTTATATTCTAGCTCTGTAAAAAAATACCGTTGGTAATTTGATAGGGATTGCATTGAATCTGTAGATTGCTTTGTGTAGTATAGTCATTTTCACAATATTGATCCTTCCAATCCACGAACATGGTTTGTCTCTCCATCTGTTGGTATCATCTTTAATTTCTTTCATCAGTGTCCTATAGTTTTCTGCATACAGGTCTTTTGTATCCTTAGGTAGGTTTATTCCTTGGTATTTCATTCTTTATGTTGCAGTGGTAAATGGGAGTGTTTCCTTGTCATGTCATCTGCAAACAGTGACAGTTTTACTTCTTCTTTTACAATTTGTATTCCTTTTATTTCTTTTTCTCTTCTGATTGCAATGGCTAGGACTTCCAAAACTATGTTGAATAATAGTGGCGAGAATGGACATCCTTGTCTTGTTCCTGATCTTAGAGGAAATACTTTCAGTTTTTCACCATTGAGAATGATGTTTGCTGTGGGTTTGTTATATATGGCCTTTATGATATTGAGTTAGTTTCCCTCTATGCCCACTATCTGAAGAGTTTTGTTTTGTTTTTTTTTTTAAGTATGGAACACTTCACGAACTTGAATGTCATCCTTGCACAGGGGCCATGCTAATCTTCTCTGTATCATTCCAATCTCCGTATATGTGCTGCTGAAGCGAACACTGGAGAGTTTTTATCATAAATGGGTATGGAATTTTGTCAAAAGATTTTTCTGCATCTATTGAGATGATAATATGTTATTATTATTATTTTTTTCTTTGTGGTACATGGGCCTCTCACCATTGTGGCCTCTCCCCTTGTGGGGCACAGGCTCCAGACGTGCAGGCTCAGTGGCCATGGCTCACGGGCTCAGCCACTCTGTGTCATGTGGGATCTTCCCGGACTGGGGCACGAACCCATTTCCCCTGCATCAGCAGGTGGACTCTCAACCACTGTGCCACGAGGGAAGCCCGATCATATGGTTTTTATTCTTCAATTTGTTAATATGGTGTAACACATTGATTGATTTGCGTATACTGAAGAATCCTTGTATCTCTGGGATAAATCCCACGTGATCATGATGTATGATCCTTTTAATGTGCTGTTGGATTCTGTTTGCTAGTATTTTGTTGAGGATTTTTACATCTATATTCATCAGTGATATTGGTCTGTAATTTTCTCTTTTTTTTTTTTTGTCGTGTCTTTGTCTGGTTTTGGTATCAGGGTGATGGTGGCCTCATAGAATGAGTTTGGAGTGTTCCTTCCTCCACAATTTTTTGGGAGAGTTTGAGAAGGATAGAAGTTAGCTCTTCTCTAAATGTTTGATAGGATTCACCTGTGATGCCATCTGGTCCTGGACTTTTGTTTGTTGGAAGATTTTTAATCACAGTTTCAATTTCATTACTTGTGATTGGTCTGTTCATATTTTCTATGTCTTCCTGGTTCAGTTTTAGAACGTTATACCTTTCAAGAATTTGTCCATTTCTTCCAGGTTGTCCATTTTATTGGCATAGAGTTGCTTGTAGTAGACTCTTAGGATGTTATGTATTTCTGCTGTGTCCGTTGTAACTTCTCCTTTTTCATTTCTAATTTTATTGATTTGAGTCCTCTCCCTCTTTTTTTTTTTTTTTTTTTTTTTGATGAGTCTGGCTAATGGTTTATCATTTTGTTTATATTCTCAAAGAACCAACTTTTAATTTTTGGTCTTTGCTATTGTGTTCTGTGTTTCCATTTCATTTATTTCTGCTCTGATCTTTATGATTTCTTTCCTTCTGCTAACTTTGGGTTTTGTTTGTTCTTCTTTCTCTAGTTCCTTTAGGTGTAAGGTTAGATTGTTTATTTGATATTTTTCTTGTTTCTTGAGGTAGGCTTGTATAGCTATAAACTTCCCTCTAAGAGCTGCTTTTGCTGTATTCCATAGGTTTTGGATCATCGTGTTTTGTCATTTGTGTCTAGGTATTTTTTGATTTCCTCTTTGATTTCTTCAGTGATGTCTTGGTTATTTAGTAATGTATTGTTTAGCTTCCATGTGTTTGTGATTTTTACGTTTTTTTCCCTGTAATTGATTTCTAATCTCATAGCATTGTGGTCAGAAAAGATGCTTGATATGATTTCAGTTTTCTTAAGTTTACTGAGACTTGATTTGTGACCCAAGATATGATCTATCCTGAAGAATGTTCCATGCGCACTTGAGAAGAAAGTGTAATCTGCTGTTCTTCAATAGAATGTTCTATAAATATCAATTAAATATATCTGGCCTGTTTTGTCATTTAAAGCTTCTGTTTCCATATTTATTTTCATTTTGGATGATCTGTCCATTGGTGTAAGTGAGGCGTTAAAGTCCCCCACTATTATCGTGTTACTGTCAGTTTCCTCTTTTATAGCTGTTAGCAGTTGCCTTATGTATTGAGGTGCTCCTATGTTGGGTGTATGTATATTTATAATTGTTATATCTTCTTCTTGGATTGATCCCTTGAACATTATGTAGTGTCCTTCCTTGTCTCTTGTAACATTCTTTATTTTAAAGTCTATTTTCTCTGATATGAGGATTGCTACTCCAGCTTCCTTCTGATTTTCATTTGCATGGAATATCTTTTTCCATCCCCTCACTTTCAGTCTGTATGTGTCCCTAAGTTTGAATTGGGTCTCATATAGACAGCATTTATATGAGTCTTGTTTTTGTCTTCATTCAGCAAGCCTGTATCTTTTGGTTGGAGCATTTAATCCATTCACATTTAAGGTAATTATTGATATGTATGTTCCTATGACCATTTTCTGAATTGTTTTGGGTTTGATTTTGTAGGCACTTTTCTTCTCTTGTGTTTCCCACTTAGAGAATTTCCTTTAGCATTTGTTGCAGAGCTGGTTTGGTGGTGCTGAATTCTCTTAGCTTTTGTTTGTCTGTAAAGCTTTTAATTTCTCCATCGAATCTAAATGAGATCCTTGCTGGGTAGAATAATCTTGGTTGTAGGTTCTTCCCTTTCATCGCTTTAAGTATATCATGCCACTCACTTTTGGCTTTTAGAGTTTCCACTGAGAAATCAGCTGTTAACCTTATGGGAGTTCCCTTGTATGTTATTTGTCATTTTTCCCTTGCTTCTTTCAATAATTTTTCTTTGTTTTAATTTTTGCCACTTTGATTACTCTGTGTCTCAGCGTGTTTCTCCTTGGGTTTATCCTGTATGGGATTCTCTATACTTCCTGGACTTGGTTGGCCATTTCCTTTCCTATGTTAAGGAAGTTTTCACCTATAATCTCTTCAAAATTTTTCTTGGGTCCTTTCTCTCTCTCTTCTCCTTCTGGGACCCTTATAATGCAAATCTTGTTGCGTTTAATGTTATCCCAGAAGTCTCTTATGCTGTCTTCTTTTCTTTTCATTCTTTTTTCTTTATTTTGTTCTGCAGCAGTGAATTCTGCTATTCTATTTTCCAGTTCACTTATCTGTTCTTCCGCCTCAGTTATTCTGCTATTGATTCCTTCTAGTGTAGTTTTCACTTCAGTTTTTGTATTGTTCATCTCTGTTTGTTCTTTAATTCTTCTACATCTTTGTTAAACATTTCTTGCATCTTCTTGATCTTTGCCTCCATTCTTTTTCTGATGTCCTGGATCATCTTCACTATCATTATTTTGAATTCTTTTTCTGGAAGGTTGCCTATCTCCACTTCATTTATTTGTATTTCCTGGGTTTTATGTTGTTCCTTCATCTGGTACATAGCCCTCTGCCTTTTCTTCTTGTCTATCTTTCAGTGAATGTGGTTTTTGTTTCACAGGCTGCAGGATTGTAGTTCTTCTTGCTTCTGCTGTCTGCCCTCTGGTGTATGAGGTTATCTAAGAGGCTTTTGCAAGTTTCCTGATGGGTGGGACTAGTGGTGTGAATAGCTGAGTGTTGCTCTGGTGGGCAGAGCTCAGTAAAACTTTAATCAGCTTGATTGCTGATGGGTGGGGCTGGGTTTCCTCCTTGTTGATTGTTTGGCCTGAGGCAACCCAACACTGGTGATACCTGGGTTCTTTGGTGGGGTAATGGCAGACTCTGGGAGGGCTCACAACAAGGAGTATTTCCCAGAACTTCTGCTGCCAGTGTGCTTGTCCCCAAGGTGAGCCACAGCCATCTCCTGCCTCTGCAGGAGACTTTCCAACACTAGCAGGTAGGTCTGGTTCAGTCTCCCCTGGAGTCACTGCTCCTTCCCTGTGTCCCAGTGCACACACTACTTTGTGTGTGCCCTCCAAAAGTGGAGTCTCTGTTTCCCCCAGTCCTGTCCGAGTCCTGTAATCAAATCCCACTAGGCTTCAAAGTCTGGTTCTCTAAGAATTCCTCCTCCCATTGCCGTACCCCCAGGTTGGGAAGCCTGAAGTTGGGCTCAGAACCTTCACTCCAGTTGGTGGACTTCTGTGTTATAAGTGTTCTCCAGTCTGTGAGTCACCCACCCAACAGTTAATGGGATTTGATTTTACTGTGATTGTGCCCCTCCTACCATCTCATTGTAACTTCTCCTTTGTCTTTGGATGTGGGGTATCTTTTGTGGTGAGTTCCAGTGTCTTCCTGTCGATGATTTTCCAGCTGCTACTTGTGATTATGGTGTTTGCACAAGAGGGAGTGAGAGCACCTCCTTCTACTCCGCCATCTTGGTTCAGGGCCACAAATTTCGCAGCCACTTCAATTTTGATAGGGATTATATTGAATCTGTAGATTGCTTCAGTTAGTATGGACATTTTAACAATATTAATTTTTCCAGTCCATGAGCATGAAATATCTTTCTATCTCGTTGTGTCTCCTTTCATTCTTGCCTCAATGTCTTATAATTTTCAGAGTAGACGTATTTCACCTCCTTGGTTAAATTTATTCTTAGGTATTTTAATTCTTTTGATGCAATTGTAAATGGGATTGTTTTCTTAATTTCTCTTTCTGATAATTTGTTACTAGTGAATAGAAACACAAAAGGTTTTTGTATATTGATTTTGTATGTTACAACTTTACTGAATTTGTTTATTATGTCTAACAGGGTTTTTTTGTGGAGTCTTTGTGGTTTTCTCTATATAATATCATGTCATCTGCAAACAGTGACAGTTTTACTTCTTCCTTTCACTTTGGATTGCTTTTACTTCTTTTTCTTGTCTGATTGCTCTGGCTACAAAGAGCTATCAATAGTTTGACATTACATTGTTCCCAATGAGATCTTGACTTTTCTGATATCATATAATATGCCATTGTTTGGAAAATATGTCTTATTTATCTTATTAAATCAGAGGATCTAATTTGGAAGTATAATCAAAACAATTTCTTTTCTTGAAAATTTCAGGGTATTATACCAAGAATTACAGTGAAATTCCTTGGCTAGATAATAACCTTAGGCACTTTCCTGCCCACCTCCTAACACCAGCTTTTGTGAGATAATGTTTATGGTTCCCACTATGCTAACTAGAAGTTGCATTAGACAGTTGATATGGTGGTGATGGTTAAGCCTTCTGTGCTGGAAAGATTTGTTTTATATTGGCCATGACACACTATTGATGTTCATATAATTGTAAATAATAATTATTCTGTATTGATGTGGTTATCCCAAAATATATTCCTGATCTACTAACAATTCTCTAAGATGATAATTAAATTGCTATTGGGCTCTATAATTATTACCTTGTGCCTGATCTAGTGGTACCAGTTATAGAAATGAGAATTTTGTGGGTTTTTTGGAAGGGTTGGTGCATTTTGTTCAAGTGTATCACTGAAACATCTTATTTAAACCCTGAGTTTCTCTACTAAAGCAGTTACCTTACATGTATACACTGAAATAAGCTAAGATAAACTGGCAATCTAGACCTATTCAAATGTGTGTTACTGGGATATTTTTTTACCTATGAGCTTGCCTCTATTATTATGTATCAGTATGTAGTTATATACCCTAAATTTGTACTTGGAATATGCTAAATGGGTAATTTTCATGGGAAATTATTTTCTTTTTATTGATATCCTCTTTTCCCATGTTCTGATTTCACAAACATTATGGTTTATTGAAATGCATGTTCACAAAGCAGCTATTCAATTTAGCTTTTCCCATTTGATTAAAGCTTGTTGAGCAAGAGGCAACTGAACTTGGTTGTGTGTAATATTTTGGCATTTGTATACTCTGTGTGTGCACAGTTATAATTTAGAATAGCCCTAGCTAGCATTTAATCATCTACACTGAATATTTAGATATTTGTTTATCTGCTAAATCTAGATTTCAAAGCCCCCAAACTTTAGAAACATATGAGGTAAAAAATTATGTATTAGTGTAGGTTCTTTTTATTAAGTTTGATAGAAATAAATTAAAATTAAGAACATTATTGGAAAAATATCTGATGCTGTGTGAACAAAACTGAATATAATGTCATTTTTTTAGTTTTTACTTTTTAAAAATCTTTTGTGTAATTTCAACTTAGGTCTACTTTAGTTGTGGTTTTAATTTCAAACTTAATTGGAAGGTATTCTCTTTACTTTTAAATATTTTATTAGCTTAGAGAAATATTCTGAGAATATTCCACTAGTAATAATAATCCTGTCACCGATTTTACTCTTCAGTTGGAATAGAAGGCTTTTTCTTTTCAGCACTTCATTCATCTGCAGGATGATCTCCTGGTGAGGGAGGCCATGCAGTTCCATTTGGAAACATTCTTCTCAGCAGCAGTAGTCAAAGATTAGTAGCTTCAATAGGTAACTTCCTCGAGATCTCACTTTAAAAAAATAAAAAGTTTCTTTAGAATCCACTAAGACAGGCCCAAGAAAGAGCCAGCAAGTTACCCTGAAACTGCTGTCAGAGTTCTCTTTTGTAACAACAGTTCTTGTTTGATTTTTGATGGAGACCTTCCTTATGGAATGTGTTTCCTTTCAAAGGGAAAGCTTTTCTGCCTCAGGACAGAAATCTGTGATGAAAAGTCATTCCCTTTGGATGATTATCTCTTATTCTTAAAGAAAAGGTAATTGAGAAATATTTTTTAATGTCTCATATAACAATATCCCTCATCCTTGTATTAGTTTTCAAAAAAAAAAATTAAAGGAATTTCATCTCTAGGCATAAAGTTAAGGGCAAATAAAGGGGGAAGGAGAGACAGAGGAGAGGAGGGGTGCGTGCAGTTGAAACCGAGCCTCTAAGTCACTCTAACCATGAGGTGATTATTTTCGAAGCACTGGCGTTCTATTAAAGGGTATTGGAGTTCAAAATGAAAATTGCTTTTGCAGCAGAGTGCACCATCAGGTCTGTGGGGACCGATTAGCAGAGTGGCTCTCTGTGTCCTATATACTATATGCCGCTTCAGTGGTTACAGTAACACATAGGACATGGAGAAGTGAAAACTTTGATTCATAAAAGAACCCCATGTGACTCTCTGCTTGCTTTGTATTTAAAATGTATTTGATCATTCACCACCTACTTTTAAACTAATTCACAAAAACAAAGTAATTGATGGATTAGATACAGTCTGTTTGTTTGCAGTTTCAGCAGAGAAGGGTTTTCCTGAATCATGGAGGGTATTTTGCAAATTCAGTTTCCAATCTCTCTTTCCTGTCTTTTAAGTTATATTAATAAGTTTTAGGATCTACTCATTGTAACTCTTATGCTGAATGGGACTCAGAGGATGGTGTCATCTTTCACTAGTGAAGAGAGGAACTGAAATATATAATTACATTTTAAAGAAACATTAGACACCCTAAAGCCAATGGGATAGACCCCACTTCTCTCTTACTCTACCTGGCAAGTAAGCTGCTTAGAATAGGACACGGAAATGTGTTCTTAGGTTGTGGACTCTCCATTTTACTATTATTAAATTAAATCTAAAAAAATTGATAATTGATATCCTGATACCAACTCAGATTACTTTCTTTAGAATCCCTAAGACTTTTATTGATTAATTTATTCATGTATCATCTGGTACTGGTTATTCTAGTAGAAAAGTGACTACAATTGTAGGTCTGTATTCACAATTAATATGAAAAGGGAAAGTAAGAAAATGGATTACTAAGCTTAAATGAAAGATAAAGCAAAAAATACAGCCTAGTCATTTTTTTAAATTACAAAACCAGAATGAGGGGAAATGTTTCAATTGTCTAACTCTTGCGATGAGATCCTCTGCTTGGAACAACAACAAAACCATTTTCATTCTACAAGAACATTGGGTTGAGCTTTCAACATATAGCTCTTTTGATTAACACAGGTAGTGGGAAATCCAGTGTATGACTCTCCAGGCTAGCTCAAGCGACAGTAAGGCCTGAATCCCTGGCCCAATTTCTTTCCTAAATATGAACATACCACCATCACTCATTATGTCTTGTTGTGTCCTGGCAGTTAATGGGAGAGCAAGAGAACCCATATGTCACTGTACATATCTGTACCTTGGAATATGAGTTCTTAAATCTACCTGCCAAAATATATATGAAAGTGTTACACTATTCTATCACAGCATTTTACTAGTGAAATTTCCTTAAAAATTGATGTTACCAACAGGTTTGTTCCTGTTAATTTGCATATCATTATTGTAGAAAGCAACATTAAAAAATTTGAAGTAGACATATCATATGAGACACCTCTATGCGTATGATAGTTCACCTCCTTGATTACAGTTTCCATGACTTTCAAACAGCAAAAAATGATTGCCTGTTTCATTTGTTCATCTCTACCATGCTACCCTGGTGCCATGTATATGCATGTATCATGGCACTGAGACCCATAGAAAATATTTATAATAGATATTATGTCTTGTCCTCTAGATTTTGAACTTCTTAAGGGCAGGGGAGCCTAGTTCTATTGGTCTTTGTTTTCCTGACCTAAATGAACTGCCCTGAGCACTGAATATGTGTTGACAGAATGAACAATGATAGCACATATTTACCCCTGTGCCTCTTCTGCAGCATGCTAGAATCAACCTGCATGGGACCCTCCCAGAAGGGCTTCCTCAGGGGAAGCATCGAGCTGTTAGGTGTCAGCCAACAGCCATCCAGTTCCACTTCTATCACTAAGTGGAAACATGATGCAGGGAACATTACACACCAGGAGCCACCCAGAGTTTGCTTATTTGAGACAAAGAGTTTATAATAAGGCACCTTTTTTTTTTTATTGTTCATTCACATAGTCATTTACTGAGGCTGCTTTTCTGATGCCTATCTATTTTTATTTAATAGACTAAAGATTTGAATGTGATAAGTTTCTATACATAATATTCAGAGGTCTTTTCTTTCATCTCAGATTGATACATAAAATGTAACATGGGGCTTCCCTGGTGGCTCAGTGGTTGGGAGTCCACCTGCCGATGGAGGGGACATGGGTTCATGCCCCAGTCCGGGAGGATACCACGTGCCGTGGAGCAGCTGGGCCTGTGAGCCATGGCCGCTGAGCCTGCGAGTCCGGAGCCTGTGCTCCGCAACGGGAGAGGCTACGGCAGTGAGAGGCCCGTGTACCACAAAACAAACAAACAAAAAAAGTAACATGAAAGTTAGTTCCTATTTTATAGTATTTATGAATTTAATAATTTAAAGTATTATTTTGTCGAACTAGTATCCTTAATATAATTATGATATTTTAAAGCAGAATGAAAATGCCTAGTGGTAAACCAGTCTCAGTCATTTTGACCAGGGACTCTGTGAAAATTGTCCATGGGAGAGTGGCTAAGGTACACAGACTCCTTGTCTATAGAGCACACTGTGTGATTCTCCTTCCAGGTATATACAGTTCATGTGCTTGGGACAGTTCCACTTGGCCCAATCCCATTTTCCAGTCCAGTGAGCATAATGGCAGGTAGAAATGAGATGTGTCTATGTGCCTTTGGTAATTACTGAGTACATGTTAATGAAGAGCTTTTTTTTGGCCTTCCACCAGCACAGTTAAATATGACCAACCAGAGCTTTTCCTTGATGAAAGAAAACGCACCAGCACAGCTACAGAACCCCATATAAACAGACTGCATTTGGATTTAATTTTGAACTAATATGAATGCAAATATTCTTAAATGGATTACTCTGTAGATCTTTACAGTTGAAGGGATTCTGAAACTGAATGCCTTTCTGTGGAGACATCAACATTATTGTTGGTATAACAAATTCACCTCAAGTGGATAAATATCTACAGTATATTTAAGATATATCCAGCTCTGTGCCTGGAATTGTGACTACTCTACTCTAGGATCTTGAGCATTTAGTGGGATGGGCAAGCCACAGATACTTTTGACCAGTAAAAAGTCTAACAATTACAATGGCATCTCAGAAGTGATTATCAAGATACTGTTAAAATCTTGAAATGCAAAGAAATACAGAATGTGAAGGACCTTAATTATGGAAAAAGAAAGATGGAGTGGTGATTCTGGTGGTCAAGCAATATTTTTATTGGTTTCTCTCCTCAAGAGAGGCAATTAACATGGTCTTTGGAACTTGTTATGGGACATTAAAATATTTTGAAAATTAGAGAATAATATCAAATCAAGCATAACATTCTATTGTAATGTTTTTATATTATTGCTCATGGAAAGGGAACTTACCTTATAGAATTGTTATCTTTCCCCAGAAATAATACATCACTTATTTTCCTTTTTTATCCTCAGTTGCTTAAACATTTAATATGCTCTTAGTTTTAGAGGGACTGCAGAAACATAAGTTAGGGCATAACTGTCCTTGGTGAAAATGTTTTTGCTATGTCCTGAGAGGAACCTCTTTATTCCATGGATCTTTAGGCATACATATAAACATACCGTTCACAAATCCAGTGTCATGGTAACCATTTTGGAGATGCTTCTATGTAGAGATAGTATATTAGTTTCCTAGTGCTGCCATAACAAATTACCACAAACTGGGTGGCTTAAAACAACAGAAATTTGTTCTCTTGGTTCTGGAAGCCTGAAATAAAATATCAGCATGTCAGCAGGGTTGATTCCTCTGGAAGCTCTAGGGTAGGTATTACTTTGTATTTCTCTCCTAGTTTCTGGTGGTTGCTGGTAATCCTTGATATCACTTGGCTTATAGATACATCACTCTAATCCCTGCCCCGATCTTCACATCACTTTCTTCTCTATGTCTTTATCTTCTTCTTTTTTCTTTCTTATAAGGACACTCTTACTGGATTTAAGGCCCATCCTAATCCATTATGGTCTTGTCTTGATCCTTACCATACTAAAATCTGCAAAACCCCTTATTCCAAATAAGGTCACATAGATTTGGAAGGGACACTATTCAACCCACTATAGATAGTAAGTGTAAATTACTATCTGTAGTGATTAACCAGGAGATTCCTGGAGTATTAGTTCATTCCTTATTTGTTGAGAATATACAGTTTCAGACATGTCTTTAGATATATATAATTAACAGAATCTCCTTTATGTCATTTGTGTTCTGTAGAGTTACAGAGAGAAAACAGAATGTCAACATATGATTTTATGGATCCAACTTCACACTGCACTTCCCATTTACCCTCATATGGCTCTAAAATGAATTTGTTCTTTACTCTATTTCTTATCCTACCCCAAGCTATTTGTATCCAGAGGCAGGCTGACTGTGAGACTAAACTGTTCAGTCTACTTTCTTTCAAAGCCTTGGTAAATTTTTAAAATTTTCAATAGAAAGATATTTTAACCACAATTAGTTAATATTGCTTTCATTTTCCATTCTGATTTTCCCTCTATAAAACTTCCCTTCATAACACAAAAGTGCAGAGCCAAAGGTGGTAAATGATTATTCATATGCTTGATGGTGCCTGGCTATTGATGTCTGTGGGTAATGGAAGAGAAACAAGGTTTGAAATGTGTGGAGCTAGAAGCTAGTCTTTGGAAAGTTCTGGACCATACATCTCATATGAAAAAAAAAGCTTGATAGATATTTTCCCAAGTTTGAAAGCAATTCTAACAATTAACACGGTCTTACCACTAGTAGGTTGTGAAGTTGAAAGAAACTTTTAAAAACTATCTACATGAGAAAGGAAAGTCTGAATTATCACTCTATATTTTCTATAGAAAATGATTTTGCTAAATCTTTGTCATATGAAGTGGTTATCAGAGTACATGGCATATATATATATATATATATAGAGAGAGAGAGAGAGAGAGAGAAAGAGAGAGAGAGAGAGAGAGAGTTATATCAGTCAATAATTAAAGATTTTATACTATTTATGTGGAATGTATGTTGTTTTTGGTATTTGTCAGATTTATGAAAATAAGTTGTTTGTTGGAATGTACATTCTCAATAAAACTAAATATTTACATTTGTACCTCATTTTATAAATTTAATTTTATATTCCTTTCTCAAAGAGCTCCCCCTACCCCAGATTTTGTAAGCTTCAAATCCCACAAAAACAGAATCCATTCCTGCTTTTATATTTTATTCTTTTATAAAACAAAACAAAACAAAAATATCCCACTTACAAAATACAAAGAGTTTTTATTTTTAATTTTGTCTCTTGCAAAATAAGATCAAAAGACAGAGTTCTTATGAAGCTGTGCTTTTATAACTACCTTCTTAACTTCTCTAAGTCATAAAAACATCTGAACAGTATTTTATCCCTGACAAATTAAATCATCATATGTGAATTGTCTTTGCCTCTCTCTCTTATTTCTCCTTTTCCTTAGAGAGTTTTGACTGGTAATACTGGATAGTATTTTAGTTTATTTAAAAAAATTAGTTTGGATTATTCTATTTGGGAATTTCTTTTTGTCAAAGTCAATACCTACTTCCTGCCTGAATCCTCATTTTTTTCTTTTTTTTTTTGCGGTACGTGGGCCTCTCACCGCTGCGGCCCCTTCTGGACGTGCAGGCCCAACGGCCATGGCCCACGGGCCCAGCCGGGCTCTGCCACATGTGGGATTCTCCCGGACCGGGACACAAACCCACGTCCCCTGCATCGGCAGGCGGACTCTCAACCACTGAACAGCCAAGGAAGCCCTCCTCATTTTTATAGATTGATTTTTTTAGGTATGCATAGATGACACAGATGTTAACATTTTTTGCTCTTATCTTTCTGTTTAAACTTCCTTTACTCAATCCTACCTAAGAATCATCTTCATAAATTGCTTGTTATCAAAGTCAGAATTAGAACACAGGTTTTCTCATTCTGAGTCCAAACTGAGTCTTTTTCATTACATATACTTGGAGTTTATTCATATCAAAGCCTTAATTTACAACTTTCATTTCTTCTAAAATAATAATTTCCCATTTCTCTATCACTACTTTTTTCAAATAACTACTTAAAGCCGTTATATAAACATTTAAAAATAGAAAACCTACTTTCTTAATCCCCATCACCCTTAGTAAGCAAACTGTTGATGGATTTTGAACATGTTAAAGTAAGCTAATGCTATAGACTGAATTTTTGTCGTCTATGAATTTGTAGGAAACTTTCATTTAAAATTTGATCATAATTTTTCCTAACTCCAGTAATCTATAGTTCTTCAAGTATAAGGGCCTCATGAATTTCAAATAGCAGGACCTAGCTTTTATTATTCAATAGCAGCCTGACTTTTTTTTTCTCTAATTCTCTGTTCTTTTGTTTCTCATTTCCTGCTCTTCAAGTATCCTTTTGGTCTTTTAATTTTCTATTTTTCCCTAGCATACCATATTCACACGTTCCATTTGTCAGATAGATTCACTTAAAAATAAGAAAAAGTTTAATTTTCTCTCCTCTCTTTTAACATGGACATTCTGTAAGGCACACTTTTCTCATACATCTGTATAAGAAGTAGATTTCTTACTCTGTTATTCTTCCCATTGATTTAAATCATATCACTTAACAATAAATACTTACAACAAAGGAGTAGTACTATTGATTTTGTACAATTGAACAAAATTGCAAATAACAAATTAAAAATCCTAGAATACTGTCTTCCTCTTTTTTATCAATAAATAATTTCTAGAAGTTGGAACTCACTAAATATTTAGATTGTTAATCAATGAAAATGTTTCAGATGAATTTGTTTTTGTTCAGTTATACAATGTATATTGTATTTGTGTCCTTATTTATTCTTTCCAGTAAATATATTCTCATGGTTGACTCATTAATTTTCAGCAATTGGAACGCAAGTCATTGTTTAAACAGGTGCTGCTTTCTTAGATATGGGTCAGAGCGTTTAATGGCCTGTACCTGGAATTTCTCAACTTAAAGTGTGTGTGTGTGTGTGTGTGTGTGTTGGGAGGCGGCCCATTGTCCCAGAATAGATTTTGAAGTATAATCTATGAAGTGGAAAGAGAAAATGTTTGTTAATGGATTTTTAAATCCTTTTTTTAGTTTGTTATTTTAATATCCCATGTTCAAAGAAAGTGACAAACACTAAAGATAGTATTTTAATTCATGTATGGCATAAAGTTTAATGATCTTATAAAGAGCATTAATTAGGTTCTACTTTCTATCATTTTATTAAAATTCTCAAATATACAAAGTTGAAAGAATTTACAGTAAACATTCATATAACCACTTCCTAAATGCTATAACTGGCATTTTACTATCCATCTATAAATTAATCTTTCTTCTCTTTTTTAATACATTTCATGACAAGCTGAAGATATCAGCAGATTTCAAGTCCCATTTTGTTTCTTGACTTTTTTTGAGACTTTTCTTATGGCTTTCCTCAGATATTAATTGTTTGAAGCATAGGCAAGGCATGTAATAAATGGAAGATATAAAAGCAATTAGTATTAATCAAAATTGTATTAATACATGCCAATTCATGAGTTTTAGATGCACTGAAAAAAGATGCTAGAAATGCAAGTTGTAACATTATTTGTGTACCAGCTAAATAATTTCCAGAAACGCATTTCATTTCTTGACCTAGATTATACTACTTAGGCAGTTTTAACTGGATAGTCCCAATGTTCTATTCAAATCTACATTCTTTTGAAGGAAAAATAATGAGTATTTTCCCTGGCTTGTTGTAATGAATATTTTTAAACTTACCTTTTATTATCTATCCATCCATCTTTTCCAAAGTTTTGGAAATAAAGTGGTATGATTCAACGGGGAAAAACAAAAGATATTCAGGACATTGAGGACTATAGTTTTTCAATTACTAAATAATCTACAAACATATACAATATGAAGATCTTTAGAAATTATACCTCAGATAATAAATTAAGTTTTATTTTTACCCCTTTCAAATGTAAGCTATTTATCATTTGCTGCTCAATTCTTTCTGACATGGTATATATTAATTTTGTTATCACTGTTATTAAAATTGTATGATACAGTTTTAAGTAAACAAATCTTGACTTTTTAACAGATATTTATAGATTCAAATTCTCTTCCTTGGCTTCTGCTAATGTAACTAAGGATAACTCTTTAATGAGAAGGTTTTGAAAGGAGTAAAATATAAAAATATTTTTTTGTAAATAGTATATGAAATTATCCAAGACTTATGGTATTCAAAACCCTTAAAATTTAAAAGAAATCTTTTTTTTGCTAAGAATAGGGAAAGAATCATAAGTGTACACTTAATTTTCAAGTGTATTAATACGAATATCCCTATAAACAGTTTTGTACACAAGCAATAATTCATACACTAGGGCTTTGAAATATTTTCAAGCACATTCTAAACATCAGAATTCTTTGTTAAATATCTTTTAATAGCAGGATGAATGAGGGATTGTGAAGTAGTGAGAATATTTTCTCAAGGACAAATACTTGAGCTAGTGACACATCAGGGACCATTTTTATTGATTGACCATCCCAGTCACTTAACCACCAGACCATGCTTTTTTTCACATTTCTTCCACATACTCATGCATTTAATGAGATTCTGTTTATTTCTCCTTAGATTACCACAGTAGGTAATATGTACATTGTACAAAGTACAAAGAAGTTTGTTTGTTTGCTTTATTAAGAGAATTGAATTTTATGTGTGAAGCATGACACTGCATTTAGAAGTGAATTCCTAACAATTCCCTGATTGTTTATGCAACTTGGCACAAGGTGGTTAAACTTTCTGGGTCTTGGTGCTTATGGTACTAAGGTTTTAGTAAATGTTATTTCTTGGATAAAAGCTCCTTTCAGAGATATGTAAATACAAACTTCTGAAGAATCTAAAAATGGGAGTTGCAATTTCGTTTCTAAAATTATAGAAACTAAATACTACATAATAGAAGCACTAAATAATAGAGGGTCTGAGTTGCTGATTGATGATTGTTCATCAGAATTCTATCAGCTATTGAAAAATCTTGATCTCAACTGAAAAAAGTAAACAATAATTACTTCAGAATTACAAAACATTGTAAGCAAAGTGATCATGGAGTCCAAACTTATTAAAGTTCATATAAAATTCATATTATTTAAGATATCATATAAAGGATAACAAAAATCAATCCAGATCTTTAACTAACTGGAAACAAAATTCTTCATCTTTAGTCTTTCTGGAATCTACAAGTTTTAGATTTAAGTAGTTAGAATACTGATTACTACAGATTCCCTTCACTTTCCATGCAAATATTATAATATTTTTTTGGTATCTGTTTAGACTATGACAAGGTTTTATCTGGGAAATTTGCTAACTTTACTAGATCATTCATTCATCATCAGGTTGTAAGAAATGCTTGTTTTGGAGTCATGTGGATCCAGGTTGGAGTCCTGGTTCTGCCACTCATTATCCCAGAAGATATTAGGCTGCTGATATACCCTCTCTGTTCTGTTTTCATCAACTATGTGAGGATAACAATAATTACCTCAGGGCATTATTAGGTAAACTGAATGAAGCCTATTGTGTAGTGCTTAATACATATAGGCCCTCAATAAGTATTTAATAATAACTCACTTCCTTTCCATCTCTGGAAGAGATTTCCAAAGGAATGCACAAAACTTTCTTCTCTTTCTTATTCCCATGTTGACACCCTCACCTACAATCCTTCTTTGTTTCTGACCAACTAACTCATTTTCGCTTGACGTAACTCACTATCACCCAACAACAAGAAGTAACTGATATCATTTCTTACATAATAAAATGATGTTGATAAGGATTATGATGATTAGACAAATTATTCGACTCAGCAGACCAAAAAGAATAATGCTTTATATGTTAATAGAAATTACTAGCTAAGAAAGCAATTTTTCATTTATTATCTTATAAAGCTTGTTGTGAGAATCAAATGAGATAGCATATGGGAAAACTCAATTCTCACTCTAGAAAAATAAACATTATCTATATTAAATGACACAAATATTCTATATGTCCATACTCAATGATTTGGAAGTGTTATGTTCTTAAATACTTCTTGCACCGAGAGCTGATAGCATATTTTGGCTTAAGGTAAAAAAGTATTTTATTCATATATTTGCCCTAGGTTTCTTATACGTTCAATAGAAATAACTGGCAGATTAAGTAAACTGTGTCCTTTGTAGCATGATATTATGGGGAAAAACTGGAGTTGTATTCATTAGAAAATGAAAATTTGCTGAATTAGCCACTTTTTGGTCATTGTGACAAAGCATTACTTTTATTTCAGTTCATCTTAATGGTAATTAGTGATATAATTATTTTTATGAGTACACTGTAATGTAAAACAAAGAGAAGGATGTCATTGATGTAAACTATTGTTATAAAATATTGAACTCTATTTTACCTCACTTGATGCCATGGACACATACACATATACATCTATATAAAATTCATTAGATAGATAAATGTGGGTATATCTGTGTCTGTGTATGTTAAGGTAGATTAAGATGTAGTCCTATAACTGTTAAATGATCTAAAGTAGAATGATTTACTCTTTCCTGGGCTCTTAAATAGCATCTAAATGTCCTAATAAAATTAGACTTTTTCAGAGAATAGCTCACTCACAAAAAAAATGTGACAAAATATTTACTGTGCAATCGTAGTTTTTTTTTTAACATCCTTATTGGAGTATAATTGCTTTACAATGGTGTGTTAGTTTCTGCTTTATAGCAAAGTGAACCAGCTATACCTATACATATATCCCCATATCTCCTCCTTCTTGCGTCTCCCTCCCAACCTACCTATCCCACCCATCTAGGTGGTCACAAAGCACCAAGCTGATCTCCCTGTGCTATGTGGCTGCTTCCCACTAGCTATCTATTTTACATTTGGTAGTATATATAAGCCCATGCCACTCTCTCACTTCGTCCCAGCTTACCCTTCCACCTCTATGCCTGCTTCTTTATTTCTATCCTGCCAATAGGTTCTTCATAACATTTTTTTTTTTTTTTTTTTTAGATTCCATATATATATGTGTTAGCATACGGTATTTGTTTTTATCTTTCTGACTTACTTCACCCTGTATATCTTCTTTGGAGAAATGTCTATTTAGGTCTTCTGCCCATTTTTGGATTGGATTGTTTGTTTTTTTTGATATTGAGCTGCATGAGCTGCTTGTAAATTTTGGAGATTAATCCTTTGTCACTTGCTTCATTTGCAAATATTTTCTCCCATTCTGAGGATTGTCTTTTCATCTTGTTTATGGTTTCCTTTGTTGTGCAAAATATTTTAAGTTTCATTAGGTCCTATTTGTTTATTTTTGTTTTTATTTTCATTTCTCTAGGAGGTGGGTCAAAAAGGATCTTGTTATGATTTATGTCATACAGTGTTCTGCCTATGTTTTCCTCTAAGAGTTTTATAGTGTCTGGCCTTACATTTAGGTATTTATCCATTTTGAATTGTATGGTGTTAGGGAGTGTTCAAATTTCATTCTTTTACATGTACCTGTCCAGTTTTCCCAGAACCACTTATTGAAAAGGTTGTCTTTTCTCCATTGTATATTCTTGCCTCCCTTATCAAAAATAAGGTGACCATATGTGTGTGGGTTTATCTCTGGGTTTTCTATCCTGTTCCATTGATCTATATTTCTGTTTTTTTTCCAGTACCATACTGTCTTGATTACTGTAGCTTCGTAGTATAATCTGAAGTCCTGGAGTCTGATTCCTTCAGCTGCGTTTTTCTTTCTCAAGATTGTTTTGGCTATTCAGGGTCTTTTGTGTTTCCATACAAATTGTGAAATATTTTGTCCTAGTTCTGTGAAAAATGTCATTGGTAGTTTGACAGAGATTGCACTGAATCTATAGATTGCTTTGTGTAGTATAGTCATTTTCACAATGTTGATTCTTCCAATCCAAGAACATGGTATATCTCTCCATCTGTTTGTATCATCTTTAATTTATTTTATCAGTGTCTTATAGTTTTCTGTATACATGTCTTTTGCCTCCTTAGGTAGGTTTATTCCTAGGTATTTTATTATTTTTGTTGCAATGGTAAATGGGAGTGTTTCCTTAATTTCTCTTTCAGAATTTTCATCATTAGTGTATAAGAATTCAAGGGATTTCTGTGCATTAATTTGGTATCCTGCTACTTTATGAAATTAATTGATTAGCTCTAGTAGTTTTCTGGAAGACTCTTTAGGATTCTCTATATATAGTATCATGTCATCTGCAAACAGTGACAATTTTCTTCTTCTTTTCTGATTTGGATTCCTTTTATTTCTTTTTCTTCTCTGATTGCTGTGGCTAATACTTCCAAAACTATGTTGAATAATAATGGTGAGAGAGGGCAACCTTGTCTTGTTCCTGATCTTAGTGGGAATGGTTTCAGTTTTTCACCATTGAGAATGATGTTGGCTGTGGGTTTGTCATATATGGCCTTTATTATGTTGAGGTAAGTTCCTTTTATGCCTACTTTCCAGAGGGTGGAAAGTTTTTATTTTTATTTATTTTATTTATTTTCATAAATGGATGTTGAATTTTGTCAAAGGCTTTTTCTGCATTTATTGAGGTGATCATATAATTTTTATTCTTCAATTTGTTAATATGGTGTATCACATCGATTGATTTGTGTATATTGAAGAATCCTTGCATTCCTGGGATAAACCCCACTTAATCATGATGTATGATCCTTTAAATGTGCTGTAATTTAAGTCTTAAACCGGAAGAGTGGTTTGTAGGAAGTAGCCCTTCAGAATGACAGTTCTTCTGAAATTGGACCTTTACAGTGTGCCCCTTATCCTCTTTTAATACATAAACACTGTGAGCCCTGGATTTTTGCAATATTATGGAGAGACCTTATTGCTTTATGAAAGCGGGTTAGAAACTTTTCTCATCGGTGGTATGCTATATTTTTCTTATACCATGCTTTTAATATACATAAACAAAATTACAAATTCATGGGGAATCATGTCAGGAGCTCTTCTGAACCAGCAAAAGAGCCTGGATATTGCTGCCCTGAGGGGGTTTGTTCAAATGATTGTGATCCCACAGTAGAGCAGATTAAGCCATTCTAACCTGGCAAGTGAGAGCAGGTGTGGGAAAAACAGCACAGCAGAGTCATAGCAAACCGTTTATTGCCACTTACAGTACTGCAGTTTTAAACAATGCTATTTGTTTTGTTTGTTCTCTTTGCAGTGTAATCAGTGTGTCAGATCCAACATAGATGTTTCCATTTTTACTTAACCTCTATTCCTTTAATTTTTGTTATTTAATTAGTGGATTGGTGTGAAATGAGGCTCTGTGCTGTAGGTGATATCTGGTAAATAAAATAAGGGGTAAATCCTTTGACACTGAGGAATTGTTATGGATTTTGTTTGTTTTAATGAAAGACTTTAACATTTTAAGGAGGTTTTAAAATTGTATATATATTTATATGCTCTTATAGGAATATACATATCTATAATCAGCTAAAATGTTTAAAAAATTCTACTTACCTCTATTTTTTAAAAGAAAACCTAAATAATTAGGCATGAATAACTAATTTATTATCTTAACTTCTGTGCAAATGCTAAAAGACACAGTGATTAGGACTTGCTACTTCAAGTGTTCTCTGCTAAACAGCAGCATGGTTATAACCTGAGACCCTGTTTGAAATGTGAAATTATAAACCTCACTTCAGATCTAGTGAATCAGAATCTGCATTTTTAGCAATATCTTAGGTGATTCTTATGAACATGAAATTTTGAAATACTTTGGTTTTGATGGAGAAGAGGGGCAAATTTACTTATTCCCGCTGCTTTTTAGAAAATGTATATATATAAATGGAAAAACTGATGAGATGAAAAATGCACTAGAATTCACAGTCATATCACAAACAGCTACCTGTACCTAATTTGCAGATGTTGATTCACTTTTTATTTACTTCAGTGTTGTTAAATATTTAATTTTTCTTTGAAGTTACAGCTCCCATCCTGACTCACTTTTTTTTTGTTTTCTTGGATCCAGGTACAAAATAAGAGGGTTAATGGAAGTTTATGCCCATTTTTAATTTAACATATTCATAAATGGGCCCTGGAACTGTTACAGATTATGTAGTATCACTTTGGTAACTCCTATCACAGGGTGTTTATCCATATTAAATAGAGTAACTCTGCAGACATTTAGATTCTAAGAAAAGTAAGCTAATGAAGCATGTAATATATAACTGAAGAGTTTTTCCAATGAAGACATACGATGTAGATGTCAACCTGCCATGGTATTAGAAGGAATGCAAATGATATTATTCAAATTGTCTCACAAGACACTCACTCATATTAATGTAGTCTTTGATTACATGTCTGAGTGTGTAGTATATTTAGTTGATGCCCTAAGGAAATGTGGCACTTAACTTTTCAGTTTCTACAATACATATACTTGTATCAGAAAATAAGCTCTGTCACACCTACACAGTGTCATCTGTGCCTCTACTTGTTGTCTTCTATCCTGTTATAAATGAACTTTCCATGTTTTTGATTTAGGTCTTCCCCTCTGTAGCATAGAAGGATATTGTTGTTCCTCCTATCTTTAAAAAAAAACTTTCTTCGTATCCCACTTCTCCCTTTAGCTATCACCCTGTTTTCTCTTTCCTTTACAGGAAAACAACAACAACAACAACTTTGAAGTATGGCTAAATTTTGCTGTCTTTAAATTTTCTCCTTCATCTTTCCCTGAAACTAACCCAGTTAGACATTTGACCTTAGTCATACCAAAACAGCTCTTATCGAGGTCAAAAAATGATCACCATGTTACATGCTCAAAGTTTAGTTTCATCTTAATTTATCAGCAGCATTCCACATAGAGGTCGTTCTCTTCTTGAAACACTTTAAATTGGCTTTCATGACAACTTTATTCTTCCTATCTTTCTGTTCTTCTCAATCTACTTTATTATTCTTTTGTCCTCACCTCCTCTACCTCTAAATGTTGGAGTACCCCATGGGGCTGAGTTTTAGGACATCTTTTTTTCTATGATCATATCCATCCTCATGATTTATTTAATGCTATATGTTGAAGTCACCCAAATGTATACCTTATCTCAGTAAATAGGAACCAGATTCTCCCAGTTGCTCAAGCCAAATATCTGGGTGTTATCCTTGACATCTTTCTTTCACAGCCCACATCCGAATGTCAAAAGTTCTGAGGTTCTATCTTCAAAAGGTATCTAGAATCCAACCACACCTCATCACCTCCACTCTTATAAGATGATACTCTTGTTAGAGCCATTCTTCTCTCTTCCTTGGATTATGCAGTGAGCTTTTATCTGAAAGAAGGAAGGGTCTCCTTTCTTCTACCCTTGCCCCACATTGTTCCATTCTTTTTTTTTTTTTTTTTTTTTTTTTTTTGCGGTGCACAGGCCTCTCACTGTTGTGGCCTCTCCCGTTGCGGAGCACAGGCTCTGGACACACAGGCTCAGCAGCCATGGCTCACGGGCCCAGCCGCTCCACGGCATGTGGCATCCTTCTGGACCGGGGCACCAACCCGTGTCACCTGCAACAGCAGGTGGACTCTCAACCACTGCGCCACCAGGGAAGCCCCTGTTCCCATTCTTAATACAAAAATCAGTATTAAAATAAATCAGATCAGGACACTCCTCTGCTCAAAACTTTCAGTGGTTTCCTATACATCTTACACTAAAGCCAAAAATGGACCTACAAGGAACTACATGGTCTAATTACCATCACTTTTCTAACCTTATCTCCTACCATTTCCCCCTTGCTTGCTTCTATTCTGCAACACTGACCTTCTTTTCATACCTGGAACATATCAGGCACACCCTTGCCTCAGGACCTCTGTATTCGCTGTTCCTTCTGCCTGTATAGGTTGTTCCTACCTGGCTCCCTCTCTCACTTTCTTCATGTAGTTTCTCAAAAATACTCCAAGCAAGTCCTCGTGTTGACTATCCAATCAAAAATTGTAAGTTCTTTGACACTATCTGTCCTCTTTGCGTTTTATTTTTCTCCTATTCCTTACTACTGTCAAACATATTACATATTTTAGTGGCTTATCTTGTCTGTTTTCTCTCCCCACTAGGATATGAGGTATTTGAAGACAGGGACTTTTTTTTTTTTTTAATTCTGTTTCTAGCTGTTTTTTTAAGTGTCTAGAATACTGCCTGGTGCAAATTAAGTACACAGTATATATTTATCAAATGAATGAAGGAACAATCAAGTAAATAAATATTGAATGCTTTTAGACAGGTATGCTAGTTTTTAGTAAACTTCTACTGAAAGCACTTTTGGAAATGAAACAGCAAACTGTATATGTAATTCTTCCTTAAAAGAAATTGAGTTCCTTATTGGAATTCACAATGTAAAGAACTATAAAATTGAGTCACACATATCCTCTACAGAATAACAGTACTTGAACTTAGAAAATTTGGAAGAACTCTCTACCCACCAATTTGAAGCTGAGCTGCTATTTCCAGTCCTAAGCTATATTTAATAAATAAACTAAGTCCATGCTTGTAGGCCATAGTTTTAAAACTTCTTCAAAATCTTTAAAAGTTATAGAACAATTTGATTATTAAGATCTTTTAAAAAATAAATTTGTGTTAATAATATTTAATTTTGAGAAATGGAAATAAGAAAGCAAGGGGACAGGGCTTTTCCTCTTTTACTTTATACCTTTCTGAACTGAAAATTTTTTGTTTTAACACCATAAGCTTATTAGTCTTTTGAATAAAAACAGACCAAAACAACAGGGCTGCTTTTGTTTGCTTTGGCTAGAGCATAAAGAGAAGCTTATTGACTTTATTCATTCAGATATTGCTTGTTTAATAACTAAGAATAAATGAATGCATGAATTTAGATTGGATGTTATTTGAATATTATCATTTCAGATTGTATCATTTTACATTTGTTTAATATTTCCTGAAACTAATCATGGTTTGCCAAATTCAATATATAATTTTGCTACCCAATGAGCTGGTATTTAAATATCTGGTGATCTCAAACACCTAAAACAGAATATAGATAAGAAAGCAAATAAGTAGGTTTCTAAATGGCCAAAGTTGATATCAGAAAGTCACTGAGGTAAATGTCAAGCTCTTTACAGTTCCAACAGTTCCCTTAGAGGTAATTTACACATTTTCCACAATTATGTAAGGTTTCAAACTCTATACTCAGTTGGAAGAGTAAATTAATAGACATGTAAAAGATTATTTTTTGTAAGTAGCTGAGAAATATCAACTGGCAGCAAATGATGAAATAGAAAACCCATAACAAATGTACTTGTAGGAATTGAAAAAAACTAATATTTTAGAATCACTGTGTGGGAAAAATGACTCCATATCCTCAGAAACTCAAAGGACATCATTGTGTTACTGCAGGATATAATTATTCCTGTTCTTTATTTTTGATTGCCTTCAGTTGTCAAGAAGTTAGATTGTGTTCAATACCTTATGTTTAAGAAGGCAGGAAAGAATCACAAATATTTTTCTTAAAAAATGATGTGACATTGAAAGAATTAAATCCCTACCAATTAAGTAGTTTATTGTTTGTAATTATTGAACAAAGATTAGGTGTGATGATTAAACAGATAGTAATATGCATATTTGTCTTGAACTACATATACAAACTAATAGGTGAGTATACATAACATGAACCTTTAGGTTATACAACTGATTTTGATTGCCTGTTAATTGCATGTAAGCTTTTTGAAATTGTCAGATTTCTTTGCTATATACATATGCATAAATTTGTATCTAATTTGCTGTAAAAAAATATATACCATAACAAACTGATATCCTTTCATATGCAGTGGTCCTGTATTTGTTCACAAACACAATGAAATGCTTAATATCTTTAGTTTGTGGGTTAACCCATAAATGGGTTCTGAGATTCTTGAATTTTACAAATATAGAAAAAGCTGTGAGTTGTGAAATTTCTGTTGTTCCATGCCCAGGTGAATCAGCTCTATGTACATATATATCCTCTCTTTTTTGGATTTCTTTCCCATTTAGGTCACCACAGAGCATTGAGTAGAGTTCCCTGTGTTATACAGTTGGCTCTCATTATCTAGTTTATACATAGTAGTATATATATGTCAATCCCAATCTCCCAATCCATCCCATCCCCTCTTTCTTCCTTGGTATCCACACATTTGTCCTCTACGTCTGTGTCTTTATTTCTGCTTTGCAAATAAGGTCATCTGTATCATTTTTCTAGATTCCACATATATGCGTTAATATATGATATTTGTTTTTCTCTTTCTGACTTACTTCACTCTGTATGATGGTCCATCCACCTCTCTGCAAATGGCACAATTTCATTCCTTTTTATGGCTGAGTAATATTCCATTGTATATATGTACCATATCTTCTCTCTCCATTCCTCTGCTGATGGATATTTAGGTTGATTCCACGTCCTGGCTATTGTAAATAGTGCGGCAATTAACATTGGAGTGCATATACATCTTTTTGAGTTATGGTTTTCTTTGGGTATATGCCCAGTAGTGGGATTGCTGGGTCATATGGTAGTTCTATTTTTCAGTTTTTTAAGGAACCTCCATACTCTTCTCCATAGTGGCTGTATTAATTTACATTCCCACCAAGAGTGTGAGGGTTCCCTTTTCTCCACACCCTCTCCAGCATTTATTGTTTGTAAAAGCACTGACAAGGGATTAATCTACAAAATATACAAACAGTTCATGTAGCTCAATATCAAAAAATAAAAAAAACAAGCAGCCCAATCAAAAAATGGGCAGAAGACCTAAACTGACATTTCTCCAAACAAGACATCTAGATGGCCAAAAAACACATGAAAAGATGCTCAACATCACTAATTATTAGAGAAATGCAAATTGAAACTACAATGAGGTATCACCTCACACCAGTCAGAATGGTCATCATCAAAAAATCTACAATCAGTAACTTTCTCTTAATTAAAACATTCTTGTTTCACCTAAGCTTCTGTTGTGCTTTAGTCAAGTTTTCTCCCTAGCAATGTCTTCAGTTTTGTTGTTGCCTTACTCTTCTCACCCTAAAATGACAGGAAGCTAAAAAAAGAGAAACAAAACTGCCTGCTTTCCATCTCTAGCTAACTGTATGTCCCAACCTTTCTTCTCTATGTCATGAATGATGTTTCCCTTTTTATGGTCAGAATGTCTTTCAAAATATACATTCAATTTTAAGGAGTTTTTCCAGTACTTAAGTTTTTTCTAGTTTCCATTATTATATAAATATATACACATATACATGTATGTGTATGGGTGTATACATATATGTATATATAACCTATTTTACAGAATTACCTTAGTAATGTGTGACAGATTTGTATTTAACTTGCTTTTCTAAGGATAAGATGAAAGTACACTGATAGTCTTATGGTTATCAGGATTGCAATGGATTTTAATTACTATGTTTCATTGTAAACAGTAAGCTATGTCAATGAGTGTTAAGAGACTGAATGAAAGTCATTTGCTGGTTTAGTCTCTGTAAAAATAGCACCTCATCCAATTAGTTGTATAATCACATTGTAGAAATCAGGTATTAGACTATGAAAAAGAATACCCCACTCTCAAATTATGTGCGTAGTTCATCTAACTTCAAAAGAAAAGATAAATATATGTAAAGATTCTGGAGAAACTGTAAAAGTAATTAATAGGTTGCAGCAGAGATCACAACCCCTATAGGTTGGCAAGAAGGGACTCAGTTACCTAAAGATGCTTACTAAGAAGGAGCCAGTGTATCTAAACCTGGAATAGTTGGCATTTTGATAATTCTCTTAGTAGTAGTCCAAGTTTAATGACAGTGCTGAGCTCCTATAACCTTTCTAGATAGACCTTACTTATTTCCCTCACATCTTAAATTTTCTCTTTAAGTGGACAATTGAATTTGCAGTGACCTGGGATATATGGTAGAGAAGTAGAGGATTGGACTGTAACCCCAACATTGTAGTCTAGACTTGGGAAAAGCTTCTGACATTGAGGCATCAGTAGATAACTTATGTTTAATTATATCACAATCAGGGATCATATATGTTATAACCAGTATAACAATGTGATGAGATCAAGTTTTATAATTGACAATATAAAATCTCACCATTTATTATAGCTGTGTCACAAACCAATTACATACTCTTTCTAGAGGACAAAAACAGTTGTGCTTAGTAAAGCCCAAATTAACAAAAAGTCCTATAGTTGCTTATAAAGCTGTAGTACAGGGACTTTGAAATGGTTGTACATAATTCAAAAACTGGGCATTGGTTCAAAGTTTATCCAATTAATTCCTTGATTTTTATCATAAAGTAGAAACTAAAATAATTTTTATTGAATTGTTGATTTATACTTTAAAATGTTTTAAGTATTATATGTATTTTATGTATTTTTAATCACAAAAATAAAAAACAAAATTCAAGCCATGCAGAAAAGTAAAAATTTAAAAGTTAACACCTTCAACATTACTTAAATCTCAAACTCCAGTGATAACCACTGTAAAGAATTTTCTTTAGTACACCATTAATTTTTAAAGTGCTATGATTCAATGTTATTTGAGAAAACAGACTAATTTATGATGCTTTATTTTTAATTGCTTTCTAGATAAGAAGATCTTAGAACTTACATTCAAGGCCCCTGCAAGTAGGCACATCCAAATTTTTTGACCAATTCTAATAATATGAAATAAATGTAATCGCATTTGGCTGGTTTTCTATTTGAAGAAATCCTTACATTATATTTTCTTTAAGTGGGGGAGCCCTGTATTATTTACAGCTTTATTGAGGTATAACTTACATATGATGAAATACACCCCTTTTAAGTATACAATAGATAAAATAAATTTTAATAAACTTGTAGAGTTATGCTACCATTACCATAATCTTGTCTTGGAACATTTCCTTCACTCTAAAATTTCGTTTATGCTCTATCACAATCAGTCTGCCCTACATCTACCCCGAGGCAGCCACTCATCTGCCTTCTGTCTCTATAGATTTGCCTATTCTGGAAATTTCACATAAATGGATTTATAGAATAACTTGGCTTGGTTTTTGTGTCTGGCTTTTCTTAAAGTTTAGGATATTGTTTTTGAGGTTTACCCATTTAATGGCTTGTTATATTACTAGATTGTTTCTTTTTATTGTTGACCAGTTGGTGGATATTTGTATTGTTTCCAAATGGAGCTATTATAATTAAAGCTATGAACATTCCTCCCAAATCTGGTCATTCCTGAGTTCTTCCCATCTCAACAAATGTCACCACGCTTTATCTAGTGCCTGGGCTGAAAACCTGAGATTCTGTTTGATTCCACCTGTCTCAGCCTACTAATACTAGCTATACTCTCTGTCTAGGACACTTTTACACCTGATCATCCCAAGGCTGGATCTTTCTTATTATTTAGGTCTCAGCTTAAATGTCACCCCCTCAGTACAAATTAGTTCTCTCTCATTTATCATTACCTGATAATGATTTTTAATATTGTCTTTATTTGTTATAGTATTCCCATAATTTTCAGAGTAGGTGCCCGGTACTGTGTCATATAAAGAAATACAGCTATTGTTCTTGGCCTTAAATCTAGGGCTTAAGAAGGTACATTATATTTATTAGTTAACTTCACTTCTTGCAATTACACACTATTAGTATAGTTTTCTGTGTATCTGTTTTCCCTATTATATTTTCTTTTTTCTTTTTTGAAATTTCCAGTCTGTTTATTAAAATGTAAATTTGTGGCTATCTGTAAGTTGGGTTTTTTAAAAATTAATTTTATTGGAGTATAGTTGCTTTACAAAGTTGTGTTAGTTTCTACTGTACAGCAAAATGAATCAGCTATACATATGCATATATCCCATCTTTTTTGGATTTCCTTTTAGGTCACCACAGTGCATTAAGTAGAGTTCCCTGTGCTATACAATATGTTCTCATTAGTTGTCTATTTTATACATAGTATCAATAGTGTATATGTGTCAATCCCAATCTCCCAATTCCTCCCAGCACACACCTTCCTGCTTGGTATCCATACATTTGTTCTCTACATCTGTGTCTCTATTTCTGCTTTTCAAATAAGATCATCTATACCATTTTTCTAGATTCCACACATATGTGTTAATATATGATATTTGTTTTTTCTCTTTTTGACTTACTTCATTCTGTATGACAATCTTTATGTCCATCCACGTCTCTACAAATGACCCAATTTCATTCCTTTTTATGGCTGAGTAATATTCCATTGTATATATGTACCACATCATCTTTATCCATTCCTCTGTTGATGGACATTTAGGTTGCTTCCATGTCCTGGCTATTGTAAATAGTGCTGCAATGAACATTGGGGTGCATGTGTCTTTTCGAATTATGGTTTTCTCTGGGTGTATGCCCAGTAGTGGGATTGCTGGGTCGTATGGTAGTTCTATTTTTAGTTTTTTAAGGAAGCTCAATGCCGTTTTCTATAGTGGCTGTATCAATTTACATTCCCACAAACAGTACATGAGGGATCCCTTTTTCCACACCCTCTCCAGCATTTAGCATTTGTAGATTTTTTGTTGATGGCCATTCTGACCTGTGTGATGATACGTCACTATTATATTTTCTTCATGACATTTTTGAAACTCAGCTTGAACTTCATAGATTTAAGGAAAATAAGCGGAGAATATAATTTTATCACCTGAATTTCTATTTCTTTAAATGAAAATATTCTAGAAATAATGACAACATTAATTCGAAACTTTCAACCATAAACCTCTTAACCCCCGGAATGAGGGAGAAACATTAAAAAGTTTTTTGAAATGTTAATAGTTTAATCATAAAACACTATTTTTTTTGACAAAGGAAACACAAGCAGAATCCCATTAGAAGTAACAACTATGGCATACAGGTGCAATTCCAAGGCATCGTAGCTGTTTAGAGTTTAAATGAATAATAATGGCACAATAATTATCTCTTTATTTTGTCTTTTCACAAACTATGAATAATTTGATTTCTAGGAATTTGTTGATATCTAAAATTATTTAAATGAATATTTGCTATGCAATTTAATCAAAGTGATTTTTTAAAATTTATTTTATATTGGGGTATAGTTGATTAACAATGTTGTGTTAGTCTCTGGTGTACAGCATTGTGATTCAGTTATACATATACATATATCTATTATTTTTCAAATTCTTTTTCCATTTAGGTTATTACAAAATATTGAGCAGAGTTCCCCTGCTATACAATAGGTCCTTGTTGGTTATCTATTTTAAATACAGTAGTATGTATGTGTCATTCCCAAACTTACAATTTATCCCTCCCCTTCACCCTGATTTTTAAATGACTTATTAGATTTTCAGGATTTTGAGCCAGAAGAAACTTTGTAAATCATCAAATCCTATAGGTTTTTTTTGTTGTTGTTGAGGAAACTGAGGCTTAAGTTTAGGTTGTAAATTCTGTGAGAATTTACTGAGCACCTGCAGAAATCATCTCATAGAAAATAAAGAAACTGTGCTGCTGTTTACAGATATACTAAAGATTTCCTTGCCTTTCTTCTTATTGTTTTCTCTTCTTGAATTCTTTTCTCTCATTTTCACATTTCTAATTCCATTCAAGACCCTAGCTCAAATATCACTTTCTTCAAAAGAAAGCGATTTCCTTTCTGATTCCAGAGATGTCAATTATTTCTCATCCTCTGCACACCAATAACTTTCTAGCTACATCCCTTATGACATCTCTATCTTGTGTTTTATCTATATTCTCACATTAACTTGAAGCTACTCAAAGGCAGTGATTCTATCATTATATCTCATTCACCTTTTCATCTCCTATAAACTCAACTGTGTCTTTCATTTAATTGTGTTCAATACATATTTGTTGATTAAGTGAATGGAATGCAGTATTGATTTCTGTTATTAAAATGTAGATAGCATCCTCATTATTTCTATCATAAGGAGGAACAGTACACTCAGTGAACATTTTCACATAGTGCACATTTATTTCAAGCTGCTTAAAATGAAATAATCCAGTTAATTTGAGCTTTTAAAACAAAGCAGTTTGTGGTTCTCTTCTTTGCTAAAATTGTCTTATTAGCATAAATTAGTCCTTTTATGTTAAACTTCTTTGAGTAGTGTATTGCAGATACATGTCAACTGTCATTTCCATATTCAGACCATGGGATTCAGAGAAGGACCCAGAGAGGTCAGTTAATCTACATTTACAGAGCTCTCAGAGACAGTGTATATATATCCAAGCCAGTTCTGATAGAGCGTCATTTATCTAATCTTAAAGGCTCTCCTGAGGTTTGCAAAGGAACACTGACAGATGCAAAACCTGTTGACTCAGGATTCCTATATCCTATGAAAGTCACAACCAAACAACATTTAGCTCAGCCATAGAAAACATTTAATATATTATCTTCCTTTGAATTTTTCTCCTATCTCCCTTTTCTAAGTAGTCCGGAGGGAGTAAAAGTATCTCAGAGAGTTCAAGAAGAAGAGGAGAAGGCTTTCTGAGATGTTTCTTTTTTTCTTGACAAGCTGGTTTTATAAGGTTGAGGCAAGGGTACAAGGTAAGGGCCTGATTATAAGGTTGACATCACCATACACATTTGTCTTTCCATAGTGGTGGTTGTTTCCTTAAATCCTTGGAAACAATGATCAATGTCAGGCTTCATGCCATCCTCAGGATATTTTTGCATAATAAGAAACTTACTTGTGTTTCCACAGTATAATTTTTCCTTTTACAGCAGGATTAAATCTAATGTAAAAATCACAAGAAAAGAAATGGAAATAATACTACCAGGTATGGTTACCTGAAAGAGATTTTTAAGGCTCAGGCAAGATTTTTTAAAATTGTTGCTGTTGTCATACATAGTAAGTTATAAGAAATTATACCAGATATGGACTTTATTATTATTGATATTGTCAGTGAAATATTCCAAACCATATTTCAGTAATATTGGGATCAAAGTGTCAAGAAAAACTATTTATGATTTTTGATTATTAATTTTCCATTATGGTTGGATAACTTCTATGCAATTATTAAAAATATTTTTCAAAACTATTAAAAAGCAAAAAGGAAATATTAATGATATAATGATAAGAGAATATGCAAGATACCAATTTATATATTCAATGCAATCAATATTTTTAAAGTTTTTGGTACATACACACTCACACCAAAGACACACCCAAAAGGTAATACACTGGCATAGTACGAGTGGAAGGATTTACAAAAGACATTTACTTTTAAAACCTTTTTGCAGACTCTTTCAAATTTTCTGTAATAAGCGTGTATCCATTTAATAAGGAGAAAACGTTCTTTTTTTTTTTTTTTTTTTGCGGTACGCGGGCCTCTCACTGTTGTGGCCTCTCCCATTGCGGAGCACAGGCTCCGGACGCGCAGGCTCAGCGGCCATGGCTCACGGGCCCAGCCGCTCCGTGGCATGTGGGATCTTCCCAGACCGGGGCACGAACCCGTGTCCCCTGCATCAGCAGGCGGACTCTCAACCACTGCGCCACCAGGGAAGCCCGAAAATGTTCTTTTAAAAGATAATAAGGTAACTCTTTTTAAAATCACACTTTCACTGAAATAACTTATAGACTTCTGAGGTGTCAGTGGATGTTTTACATATGACGAGTGTGGCAATGCTCAATGAACAATTGTAGACATTTTAATGCATTTAATAATAGCATACACAAATATGCATATACAGAATGCTTAATAATTTATGTCTTTTACTTTTTATCCTTACATTACTCTTTTCAGGCAGTAAGAAAGGGAAATAGAGTAAGAAGGAACTGAGTTTCAGAGAAATTAGGTCACTTGACAAATTCTATACCAACAGTAGTCAACACAAATCAGTCTAACTATCATCTTTCCTGCACAGTGATACTTTTTCTTGTACCCAGGCATAAAAGCTGAACTTAGTAGTTGCATAAAAACTTTACCTGATTCCTCAAAATCAAATAAGTACCTGATTACATTTAAGTTTTAAAATTCCTGATTACATTTAACTTTTAGATAATACTTTGATGTTTTCAAGAATTTATTCATTTTCTTTCAATTTACTTTTATCCCTCCTTTGTTAAGCTTAAGTATTGTGACTATTTGGTTGAGGCTATAATTGCTGCTGTCAGCCACTCTGATAATTTTCATCTTTGCTTCCCTATGTAAACTTTAGATTTACATGTCTTATCACTTGTATTAGGTTTTCTATTTTGATGAAATAGGAAATAATAATATTCAAATAATTGAATCATTACTATGTAGGTAAATATTTCTTAACCCTCCAAACTGAACAGTTGATAGGCAGGCAGCAACTTCATGTGAGAGTTCCAAATGCTGGTTTGCCAGCTGATGTAAGAAAGTATAGTTTTGGAGTATGAAAATGGTAAGGGGTGTTAACGTCACAGGTACAAAAGTACAAGTTGTATGAAAGTTGAGCATAATGAAGCCAACAATTTCCTTCGTGCCATGTTATGAACTTTCCTTAATAAAGAGTTTTTATTACTGTGGCTTAAGCCCTTGAATTATCACACTCTGTGTAGCTGACAGGGAGAGTAAACTATTCCAGTTTAATAAACTCTAGTTTCTTGACAAATATTTCGAATTGAATTCCAGACAACTTAACTGAGCTCCTAGTTTGTCTTTGTACTGTGTAGGCCATTTTAAACATGCAAAAGATAACAGTTTGGGTGAGACTTTTATTGTGGTGTAGTAAAGGCTTCATGATGGCTCTGGAATCAGATGACCTCAGTTCAATTCCTGGCTCCAGCACTCAATATATAACCTTGGGTAAGTCCCTTAACATCTGTAAAAGTGAGCTAATAGCAATCTAACTGTACTGGGTTGTTGTGAGGATTAAATGAGGAAAAAGTATGTAAACCACTTGTAAAAGTGAGTGGCTAATGCATATTAAGTACTTAATTAATGTTAGCTAGACCATATTGATTATGACAATATAGAGGAGAGAAAGCACAGATGTTTGAAGCACTCATGTAAGAACACAAGCGTGCAAATGATTAAACAGTACCAATGAACAGTGCTATACGTGTAGGAAGCCAACTGGAGAGAGATCATTGATCTCTTCAAAGAAGGTTTTGGAATAGTTAAAATTTGAACCACGTTGTAAAAGACAGGTAAAGTTAGAAAAGATATTTTCTGTGACTTTGGCTCAAGGTAAGAGGAGTGGTAAAGCCTGAAAGAAGTGATACAATTTGAGAAAGAGAAATTACCGTGGTTAAATAAAAGACATTAGGGTGAAATATAAGATTGTCAGGGGAACACCTTTTCTCCTAGTCTTCTCCTTTTTTCAGAGCTTGAAAGTGAAAACAGGTGAGGATGAGTGTGGTTGCTGTAAAGCAGAAATTATTTTCTCAATGCCCTCTTCCCTACTTGTTATCTTTTAGTACATTTTCATCTCAAATTCTGCCTTGTGGAGTTTTCAAAGGCAATATCACAGTTGTATGTCTTGTCAGAATGCTTCAGACTTGACCTCTGGATTTCATTCTATGTCAGATTCTAGAGTAAAACCCACAGGCTTTTGTTGGAGACCTCTTCTGTGTTGCTTTGGAACTAGTGAAAAAAACATAGATTTGTGATGTTGATGTACATTGAAAAAAACAGGTGTTTTGTGATTTAATTCTTTTCTTCCACCTACCTCATAAACTTCTAATGTATAATGGAAAAATATTTTTATTAATGTGCTGCTTATTTATGAATTACACTATTCTCCTTGTGCCCACCTACATTTATTTTATCATTTTGTTAGAACCATAAGCTTTTTACATTGTTAGCACCTCCCCTGTAGATTGAATACATGATCAAAATTAAGCAGATAGTGCAAAATACTGATTTTAGAATGCTTACACTAAATTAACTTGAATTATGTTCCTTTCTAATGTTTTCAAAGCACACCGTTCATTATACATAGATGGCTTTTGGTAACTGTAATGGAGTCGATAAAGAAGCTACTTGAAGGAAGCAGAGATCATTAAGTCCATTTTTTAAATTGCTTATTGAATCCCAATTACTAATGACTAGTCCTGGGCTTTTTTTTTTTTTTTTTTTTCTTTTTCTTCTTCTTCTTGCTTGTATCTGGAGTGTCCGGTTCTACAGCTGTTATTTCACTCCATATGTAGTGGCATCATTTGATATCTATAGTATTGTTGCCTTAATTCCAGAACCCAGAGGCAAGTGATTTTAGTATGACTACTACTAACTCACCAGAACTAAAATTCATAGATTGACTATTACAGTAATCTCAGATGCCTGAAAACTAAAATATTCTATAACAGAAAAATAATAATCTTAGAAATATATTCATTGTGGTCAGACTTGAAGAGACCTGAATACCTCTGGTTCATCCTATGAATTGATTCTGATGGAAACAATTTAATCTATCTCAGACTTTCAACTTTCATTTAAACATCACCTTATATTTCTTTTCATTTTTAAAATAAAATTTGAAACATTGTACTTATTTATGAGTATATGAGTATTTGTTGCCAATATCAAGATTTGTTACTTTACAAGGCAAGTCCTATTCTGTAGCATATTTACTCTAAAACAATTGCCTAGTTATAAAGTGTAACTGTGATAGATTTGGTTCCTTTCATAGATCTTTTTTATATTAACATTGATGCCACTAAGACTAAAATAAACATAAACATTCACAAATGTGATAGGTTTTTTTCTCCCTTACATGGTGATAAAAGGTCATTAAGACAGTCATGAGTTTGCTATGCCAAAAAATTAAATTTCCTCTTATCTCACAGAATTACCCTTTCTCTCCTGCTAGAAATCATAACATCCATATATGGTTCTTAATCTTTTTTTTTTTGAAATAAACACTTTCACCTTTACATCAGTTGAATGCCTCCTAAGTGGTCACAGTCTGCCAGATGTATGACTTGCCAATCTGGTCACTGCTCTTTTAATTTTTTTTTGAATATTAAAAAAAAGAAACTACATTAGCTGCTAATGAAGAGCCCGTTCTGTGCCATTGATTAATTGGCATTGATAAATAAGCCACATTAGTATTACAAGAAAATGGCATAACAGATTGATATTGACTCGAGCTCTCTAGGAATAAAGCTGAAGAGAACTCAGCACACCATCTGGAAGAGACAATGAGAGGTGGCGAATTTCATGCAACGGGGAAAAGGGGAGTGTGCTTTTCAGATGCCACATATCTGAACTGACACTTTGATGTGTTCAAGTGCAATCTCCCCTGTCAAAATATTTCTTTCTTTAGCCGTATTCAATCTAATGCAATCAGACCGCAGTGTGGAAGGCTGCCATATCCTCTTAGGTGAGATTTGTCTTGGAGTAACAAGCTGCAAAGCTTCCAAATTGTAGTGCCACAATTTAAATGATAAAAAGAAAAAAAAAAAACATGCAACACCAGCTTCAGTTAAAATTTACAACTTGCTGTGCCACCTTTAATAAGAATTTGAAAGTTCAAGTATAAGCCACTCACTTTTTTTACAAATTATAGTAACACTATATAACTGAATGGGAATTATCTATTATTTTATATTTATAAAACGTATAAATACAAGTTCATTTAATTTACCCTGCTTAAATGAATTTATCCTTCCCACAGGAAATTTCTACTAATAAGAACACATTTATGGGCTAATTGTCTTTTTTTAAAATTTTTTTAAAATATATATATATATTTTTAAATTTTTGGCTGTGTTGGGTCTTCGTTTCTGTGCGAGGGCTTTCTCTAGTTGTGGCAAGCGGGGTCCACTCTTCATCGCGGTGCGTGGGCCTCTCACTATCGCGGCCTCTCTTGTTGCGGAGCACAGGCTCCAGACGCGCAGGCTCAGTAGTTGTGGCTCACGAGACTAGTTGCTCCACGGTACATGAGATCTTCCCAGTCCAGGGCTCGAACCCGTGTCCCCTGCATTGACAGGCAGATTCTCAACCACTGCGCCACCAGGGAAGCCCCGGGCTAATTGTCTTGACTCATTTATGGGGAAATTATCATCTTGAGATGAGGTGCGAGATCATGTATTATTATCTTTGCGATGCCTCCATAGTTTCTTTTATAGGGATTAAATAACTTTGTATTTATTTTAATAAAAGATAGTATCTTTATTTTCATGTACATATACTAAATAAAATTTTATAAAAAGTTATTAAAATATTTTAAAATTACAAATGGGCCATAACTATTTGGTCAGATCAATAAAATATTGTAGATACTGTATTTATCAATGCTTTCTATCCTTTAACAAAATGAATGTTTTATTTGATGTAATGGGTAAAGAAGTGTCTACTTCAAATCTAATCCAAATAAGGTATGCACAATTTAATTTGGGGGCTAAAACATTAGTTACTCAATCAATTAATTAGTCTTATTAAATTTAGATCAAAGTTTGTTTACTTTAGAAGTTTAAAATCAATACCATGGTAATTTATATTTTAATCTATCACATATAAAATTTCTTGGCATGAAACTGTTTATAGGTTGATAGTCATATTCAAACAGTTTTTCTATCTGTTCACAAAATTTTGATTTCTATTTCTATTAGACTCATTTGTATTGATCAAATTTTAACCTTTTATTATTTATACAATACCTTTACATTATTTTATTTTTACTAGTGTGTTTAGTCTATTCACATAAAAAACATGCAAACACATATACATATTAAATTAAAACATGATAAAATGACTTGCTCCAGGCCCTATAATCATTTTATTTGTGAAGATTTACATGGAAACTAGAAATAACAGGTAGATTCACCAATGCAATGCAATTATTTTACCGACTTATTTTACACAATATCTCCAATACCTAAAAGGTATGGTTGTAAATATTGAAAATACCCTAGTGAGAAAATTAACAAGGGGAAACATCCCACACCAAAGCAAATGGTGGAAAAACCAATAGAATTTATACTGAAATTTGCCACATTTCTCTGTGGATAGAAAGTTTTTAAGATATCAGTTTCTAAGATAATAGCTAATACTAATAACCAGATAAAATTAGACAATGTGGATATTACCTGTGTTAAATGTTTCTTAATAAAATTTAGGTAAGTTAGTAAAATCTTGGAACTGTTCATATACATGCCTATACAATTTAAGATCATTTTTATGATGTAATTATCTGTTTATATATAATTCAGTGAAAAGATACAGACAGGTATGAAAGCTGTCTTATATTTGGTGGGTATACACAGTGAAAGGCTGGCACTTTACAAAGTTTCACTACGATAAAATTCACCAGTGTAATATAAAGATTTGAAAAATTTAGTGTTTAAAAATGTGATCATTCAAATCTGCTCTGGACCAGTCAACTCATTTTTTAAAATCAATTTATTGATATATGACTGACATACAAAAAGTTGTACATATTTTATATATACAATTTGGTAAATTTTGAGATAAGCATAGATTATATATAAATAGATAGCATAGATTATATATATAGCATAGATTATACTATACCATAAACATATCCATCATCTCCAAAATTTCCTTGATATTTATTATTTTTCCTTAATTTTATCATTATTTCTTGATAAGAATACTTTATATAATATCTGTCCCCTTATAACATTCTTAAGTGTATAATACAGTATGGTTAGCTAGAGGCTATACTGTACAGTAGATCTCTAGGACTTTTTCATCTTGTATAACTGAAATTTTGCACCCTTTGAATCATATCTCCTTGTTTCTCCCTCCCACTAGACTCTCTGCTTTTTGACTTTGACTATTTTATATTCCTCATATGTCATATCATGTAGTATTTGTTCTTCTGTGTCTTACTTATTTCACTTAGCAAATTGTCCTCCATGTTCATTCATATTGTCTCAAATAGCAAGATTACCTTCTATTTTAAGGCGGAATAATTTTTTTATTTTATGTATATACCACATTTTCTTTATTCATTCATCCATCAACAGTCACTTAGGTCGCTTCCCTGTCTGCAGTGAACAAGGGGGTGCAGGTATCTCTATGCTATTCTGATTTCAATTCCTTTGGGTATATACCCAGAGTAGATTGTTGGATCATAATGGTAGTTCTATTTTTTTTTTACTGAAGAACCTCAATACTATTTTCCATAGTGCTTGTACCGATTTATGTTTCCACCAGTAGTGTGTATGGTTCCCTTTTCTCCACATCCTTTTGGAGAGCCCTTGTTATTTTTTGTTATTTCGATAATAGTCATACTAACAAGTGCGAGGTGATATTTCATTGTGGATTTGGATTTCAATTTCCCTGATGATTAGTGATGTTGAATATCTTTTCGTTTACCTGTTGACCATGTCTATGTCTTCTTTGTAGAAATGTCTACTCAGTTCCTTTGCTAATTTTTAAATTGAGTTGCTTAGTTTTTTTTGTTGTTGTTGTTATTTCCCTATAATTTTGGATATTAACCCCTTATCAGATATATGGTTTACAAATATTTTCTCCTATTCTGTATGTTTCTCCTATTCTGTAGGTTTTGTTGATTGTTTCTTTTTTTGTGAAGAAGTTTTTAGTTTGACGTAGTCCCAGTTGTTGATTTTTGCTTTTGTTGCCTATGTTTTTGTTGTCATATCCAAGAAATCATTGCCAAGGCCGAAGTTAAGAAGATTTTTTTTTTCTTATAGGGTTTTTACAGTTTCAGATCTTATGTTCTTGACATGTTCTACTGACCTCTGGCTACTGCTTTTAAGAGACACTTTGATACTGGAATTTTTTCAGAGATAAGCATCTGGGATGGTATAGGCTCCTGATACCAAGTCATAAGAAGGATAATTTTTAAAATGTGAAATATTTAGCTTTGAGAGAGAAAAATCCAGGAAGAAGGAGATATCTTTGAAATATAAAGCCTGTCATATGCAAGAGGGAAGGGAAATTTCTTTGAAAATTTAAAGGGCAGCAAGGGTAGACGTTGTGGAGAAAGAAGATTTTTGCTATTAATAAGAAGGAATTAATGCCAGCTGACTGAAAATAAAATGACCTCCCTTGAGAAGTGGTGAATTTCTTATCATTGAATATGGTTGTGCAAAGGTGGGATGATATCTTGTTAGGCACATTGTGGGTTAGATAGGTGAATTCCCCTGCCAAACCTAGAATCTACTTCTCCAAAAATATTACAGCAATCTGTGTATTTGTCATAAATGGTGAACATATAGATACATTTTTAGATTTTCCTCAAAAATATTTCTACTCTTTGATAGCATTATGAAATTCCAAGGATTCTGTGCCCTAGTGTTCGAATAAATTTATTAATTATCTGGAACTAAATTTAATTGCTAATAATTTTCTGGAAATAAAATTATATTTTTATATATGATTTCAGGAAAACATTCAAATTCCCACTGCTAATTTTCTTAATGGTTAGGTTATAGTTTAAAACAAACATTCATGACCTGTTCTAGTTTATTCTTACCTTACCTTCATAGAAGATCAAGTAAGACTTGTTTAATTTGCCAAAATCATCAATTCAAGTTTTCATAATAAGCAATTAAGAAAAATTGAACTATCTGATCATGGTCACAGATATACATTTTTATCTAAAATTTGGATTTTAGAATATCCAGTTAGATGATCTTGCTGCTTCCCCATTTTACTTCTTTTTGTATTATTTGGATTGGCCAAAAAGTAAACCTGAATGAACTTTTTGGCCAGCCCAATACTTTGCCTCTTAATGTTTAACAGTATGTTCCATTTAACTTGATTTTCCTTCTCTGAAAAGCTTGTTATTCAGTCCCTTTAGGATTAGAGTTCTGGCAGATAAAAACATTCTGTCTTTCACTTGTTTTTTGTATTTATATAATAGCATAATTTTCTATTTCATACCTCTTTATGTTTGAAGGAGTGTACCACATTATCATTATAAAAACCTCCTGTTAAAGTTGAATTGTGTTTTCAAGTGGAGAGAAAACCTGAGGTTATGAGTAAAAACAAGCCTCCCAAGAAAGGAAATACTTTGAATGGGGTTTAGCTCTGACAGATAACTTGAAAATAACCAGTAGCAGAGGTATAGGAAGAGACATTTATGATAGCTCACTAGTTAAGATGAAGATGATGAAAATTGCCTTCAGAAGTAGCTTCAGGACCCTGACTGAGTGGAAATAACCATCTTGATAATATTTTGGATGGTGATTTACTCCATACAAAGCACTTTGATATAAATTGTAACATGTAACCCTCATATAACCTTGTCAGAAATGTAGGGCATTTGTGTAGTATTTCTATTTACATGTGAAGAAATTAAATCTCAAAGTGTTTAAGTGATTTAATAAAGACCATTAATTAATAAGTGCTTGAACTGATAAAACCCTCTAAATCCAGACCCCAAATTCAGTTTTCTTTTCATTACTCTTCTTATAGAGATTTTTGGGAGTGATTGTACTTAGCAGTTTTCACAAGACAGATATTACAGGTTGGTTCTTTAAGCCATTACATTTCACAGGAATTATGGGAAGACTAGAAAACAAAATAAAATTTAAAAACTGCTACCAATGTAACAGTCTTGCTCATAGATATATGATTTAACATTAAAATTATTAAAATGCTTGCTTAAAATTCTCTCAAAAAGGAGATTGAACTAAATTTTTAAATAAAGAAAAGTAAATAGAAAAATGAACCAAATTATTTTTTATCTTAGTTGACTGCAAGATTTTGTCCAAATAAATAAATAAATGTATGCCAGGGTTAGTTATATTGGTACAGGAGGAGTAAAAATATAAGGAAAATAAACAGCATGTATTGTACTGGATGGTATCTATTTAATTTTTGTCATATGTTTCTATGAGAACTAATATGTATGAAGTGTGAATAAATGTAAGGAAAATATCCACACTATGGAACATTTTCCTTCTCTAGAATAAACCTTGGCAGGCCATATTATCCATGTAATTGCCATTTCCTAATGAAAATGAGGTTTCTTTGAAGGCATTTAACAAGAGCCAAATTTTTAATGCTGCTTCTGGCACTTATGTATGATATCGAGGCACTTTGCCATTTCAATCTGAAATAAAGAAAGATGGAAGGAAAATATCCTCCTCTTTTTTAAGTTCCAGGCCTCTCTAGGTATAAGCCCATCAGGCGCCCAGACAAATAATTTAAAACTGGTTGAAGAGCAAAGATAAAATGTTTTAAAACTTTTTTTTTCTGTGGGACACTCTAAGGTTTTGTCTGTTTGGAATGTCTGAATTTTTTTCTTGCTTCTTAGTGTGAAATCATTTCTTCAAAACCTGTCTATAAACTAATGCTCAGCTATCTCTGGTTTCTGTAAAACTAGATGAAAAAAATTGCAGAAATAGCAAATGGAAATTAGTTTTCTAAGATCAAATAGTTGAAATAAGGTATCTTGGTAAACTTTCCTAGTATTGCTAATGTTCACATCCTAATTGTGTTTCCAAAGTAGATGAAGAAAAATAAATCAATTTCTTAAATTTGGGTAAAATTTACAGTCTTTTGTGAATTTTTTAGGTATAAGTGAATTAAAGTCCAGTCATTAGTTTATGTAATGGTATCACTTTTATGCATAATGTAAAGATTCCACAGTAAGTGCATGATTCCCCTGTGATTTCTGGAATGTCACTATTCACAGGACTTTTGAGACCCCAGAGTCATTATGCTGCTCATCTTATTTTTTTTTTTTTTTTGCGATATGCAGGGCTCTCACTGTTGTGGTCTTTCCCGTTGCGGAGCACAGGCTCCGGACGCGCAGGCTCAGCAGCCATGGCTCACGAGACCAGCCGCTCCGTGGCATGTGGTATCTTCCTGGACTGGGGCATGAACCCGTGTCCCCTGTATCGGCAGGCAGACTCTCAACCACTGTGTCAACAGGGAAGCCCCGATGCTCATCTTTAGTGACAAATTTTTATATAATGATTCCTCATTTTATTTTATTTTTATTTTTTCTTGGCTCTGTCATGCAGCTTGAAGGATTTTAGTTCCCTGACCAGGGATTGAACCCGGGCCCTCGACAGTGAAAGCACAGAGTCTTAACCACTGGGCCACCAGGGAATTCCTCATTTTAGATAGATAAGTAGATAGATTTAAAATAACCTGAATGAGTATGTATAATTCATATTATATAGACACAAGATTTGCAAAATGTGTTCAGCAAACCATATGTACAACATTCAACTAAGAGAGCTTGTTTGAAACCTACATGCATTTGTGTGTTACATGTTTTCTGGTTTTTAATTATTTAAAGACAGTAATTATTCTGAAAATGGTATGTCCTTGATCATCTGGGTGATGGTGTTCAACAATATGCTTGGCAATTTAAACAAAAAGATATTTTATCTCAGTTGCCTCTGAAAGGCATTAAACTGGACTTTGAATTTAAATTTTGCTCATCTTAGAACATGATATTTATTGGAAATCAATTAAGTGAGATAGTAGAAATAGTATATTTTATTTTGGGTAAAGTATTATTGTTGTAGTCTATCTACACACAGAATTTTTAAGTTGCAACCCATATTTTGATATCTGTTAATTCTGTGCATTTCTATCCCATTTTGTTTGAGCTTTAGCCAAGCACCATCATCTTCCTCTTTCTGTAATCTTTAGTTCTTTCTCTACATTCTGTAACATTTTAAGGGAACTACTATCTAACCAATGGCTTGAGCCAGGCACATGGTAGTTATTTTCAACTTTTTTTTTTAACCCCCACATGAAATCAAACACTAAACCCCATGAATTTACTTTATACATGTAACAGGCCTCTCCTGTCCTTTTCCTTCCAGAACCACTTATTATTTCTTAGACTGTCATTATTTATCACCTGGATAATTATAACAATTCTAAACTTTGCTTTCAGTAATAATTCTTTCTAAGACAGAGACAGCCAGAGTAGGCTCTCTAAAATGAAGACTGTGATAAACCCTTACTACCATATTCTCATGACCTCCTTTGCCCTCACTGCGAAATCCAAATATTAAGCTTGGCCCCTCTCTTTGCTGTTCACTTTACTCCATACAATCTCCACACACATTCTGCAGTGTCCCAAGTGGAACATGGTTTCCTTTAACCATGTGCTTTTGCATACATGGTTCCTTCTACCTAGGGCACCTTGCTTGTCACAAGCATACTATCCCCAACCTTTTCTCAACTCCAAATTTAATCCATCCAGATTCCACTAAGGCATCATTTTTTTATTTGAAGAGATTCCTGAGGCCCTCTTTCATCTTTTTCTGGGTTAGTTGTTCTAATCATATGTTTCTATAAAATTTTCTGCTCCGCTCTCTCTTAACTTTATCATTCCTATATTATTTTTGTGAGGTTTTCCTCATTATGCTTTTCATATTAGACTGTGTTGCATAATTGCAACACTATACATTATTTGCCTTTATGTCATACATACTTATACATTATCTCTTTCTCTCTCTCTCGCTTTCTGCACCTTGCCATGATTTCATACTAATATCCCAATTCCAAACAAACACACTGGTCTCATTCTACTATTTCCTAGTTGGGCATTTTGTCAGTATTGTTCAATTCTAGAGATTCTAGTCTTTTAAAGCAGGCATTACAAACTAACCGGCATACCTCACAAGTAGATAAATTTTGACTTAGTTAAGGTAATTTGTTGACATTTATTGTCTAGAGGATTCTAAACTTCACAGAAAAATGAACTACTTAAAAGATGTCTAGTGCTATACAGACAGACTCCCATCACCCATTTATTTGTCACTGAACTGTAGCACCTAGGTGGGGTTTATTGGGGTCTTTGTTTATAGTCTCTTCATCTACTAGCTCACATATGTGATAGGCTCTGAAGAATGAGAATTCTGTTTTCTGCTTCTTTCTCCCTCCAGTATTATAATTCTGGTCAGCACTATGAAGAAAATAACCCCATAAAAATGTTCTTGCTGAATGAATGTGTGAATTAAAGTATCCATTGAAAATCATGAAGGCTCATTAGTCTATCAGAAATATGTGATTTTAATTATAAATTATCTCCTCTCTTCTATTACATTGTACTCTAGCATATATCATAACTAAATGTGCATATACAGATGAGTTTTCTGAGAAGGAGGCCTTACCACTTTATAATGCTCAAATCATCTAAGTGCAGGTTTGACATTTGTAAATCCTTCACATATATGTACACTGTTTTGTTGTCCTCTTCAAAAATTGTATGTCACAGTTTTTAGATGAATGCCTATGCTTATTGCATTTTAAGCAGTGAGTTTATCAGTGATTATCTTTGTCATTGGGTAGAATAGGTTAAAATTAGTAAATTTTTTAAAATTACATAATTATTTTTTCAACAGAGAACAAAATTTCCTACACTCAGATAAAGCTTTGGGACTGTATTAGTTTTTCTATTGCTGGATAACAAATTACCACCAACTTAATGGCTCAAAACAGCATACATTTATCACGTCAATTCCTGTGGGTTAGAAGTACAGGTACAACATGGCTGAGCTCTCTGCTCAGAGCCTCACAAGGCTGAAATCAAGATATCAGCCAGTGCTGACTTCTTACTTGGAGATCGAGGTCCTCTCCCAAGTTCATTAAGGTTGTTGGAAGAATTCAGGTCCTTGTAGCTGCAGGACCAGGCTCCCCATTTTCTTAGGGCTGTCAGCCTAGGGTTGCTCTCAGAACCTAGAGGCCACTCTCAGGACCTCACCATGTAGCTTCTTCCACCTGCAGTTCATAACATGGTTGTTTGCTTTGTTCTGGGTCAGCAGAAGAATATATTTGCTGCTTTGAATTACTGTGACTTTAAAGGGCTTGCCTGATTAGGTCTGTCCCACCTGGGATAATCTCCCTTTTGATTAACTCAAAATCAACCAACTAAAAGTAGCAAGAATAATATAATTATGAGAGAGAAATTATATCATATTCAAATGACTCATGCATGTTCAAGGGATTACATCATTGGGCAGAATTCTTGGGGGCCATCTTAGAATTCTGCCTACCATAAGGACCACATAACTTTGGGACTATTAGTTTGAAGCTAAAAAGAAAGAAATAGGAGGGATTGAAAGAGAGGAATAGAGAGAGAAGAAGTATCCTTTACATTGAATGTAAAGTTCCCATTACTGTGAATTGCCCGTGGATTAATTAATTTAGACTCCTTTATGGAGCTACACTTAAATACATTGTTTTATGTAAGTCCTAACTGCTTATATAAGATAGATATTTTCCATGTCATGTGATAAAATATTACAGTGACTTCTGTTTGCTTTTCTTGTCACAATGAGATTGTTCAAACTTATTTTTGGCTGACAGTGCAATATTTCGTATTTCATCAGATCGTGCATAGTGATGATAGAATGAATCTATTCACATTCTAGCCAAATGATCTATTTCAACCTCATGTAATTGTTAGCATGAGGAAATTACCTCTCCAAATGCTAAGAAAGTATTCTTTTATTTTTAAAATCTATCATGTACTTAGTTTTATAGACTCAGAGTTAACACATTCTTAAAATATCTAGTAACAGAATTACTTCTGTTATTTAAATTTGTTACTTGATATATTAGTTGAAGTTAATAATGGAACTATCATAATTTGTCCAAATATGAAAGCTGTACAAATTGTTTGAAGATGAAAGTTTTTACATAGTAAAATGTGTTAAAATGCTATGAGGAAAAAAGGGCAGAAAAGTTTTCACGTGACTTCTAAAAAAGACCTAAAATCTAAATGGATTAGCATATAATAAATTTAGAATTTAATTTAATTTTTTATTTTTTAAATTTTTTTTCGGTACGCAGGCCTCTAACTATTGTGGTCTCTCCCATTGCGGAGCACAGGCTCTGGACGCACAGGCTCAGCGGCCATGGCTCACGGGCCTAGCTGCTCCGCGGCATGTGGGATCTTCCCGGACCAGGGCACGAACCCGCGTCCCCTGCATCGGCAGGCGGACTCTCAACCACTGTGCCACCAGGGAAGCCCTAGAATTTAATTTTATAAAAATGATTCACAAAAAATTTGGATTTTGATCGACATTCGTTAGTGTGCTATTTAGAATTCTTTTCAACATTACAAAGAAAAAGGGCACAGTAACTCAAATTCTTAAACTTTAAAATGCAAATTCAAAATATCATTCAAGAGCTTCCCTTGTGGTGCAGTGGTTGAGAGTCCGCCTGCCAATGCAGGGGACACGGGTTCGTGCCCCTGTCCGGGAAGATCCCACATGCCATGGAGCGGCTGGGCCCGTGAGCCATGGCCGCTGAGCCTGCGCGTCCGGAGCCTGTGCTCTGCAACGGGAGAGGCCACAACAGGGAGAGGCCCACATACCGCAATATCATTCAAGTACTAAAAGGCTTGTTCTTCCGGTAAACTTTCAGTTACATAATTTTGTTACCTCATGTTTTGCATCTTATCCAAACTTTCATTAAAATAGTATAGTAACACTAAATGCATAACTTTTTCCTTTCTTTGCGTTTTTTTAGGCCGCATGTTGCTGCTTCCCATGGTACTTTCTTCTTGCATTCAGCAGGCGGCGGGAGGCAGGGGTGTTCACTGCTTAACTTAGAGCTGTCATCAGGATAGTGTTATGACAGGGGTATTTAATAGCCCCCACTTTTTTTCTTAGTGAAGGGTAAATAGGTAAGCAGAAGAGTAATACATCTGGCCCTCTTATTTTCCCCATTTTTGCTCAGCTGGCAGCAGAGGTTAATTAGGATTCATTTTTATTTATACAGCAACCTTGGCTTTATTATCTCCACTTCCCACCCCAGATAACATAGCTCTGTTGATCCCACCCAAGTTATTACTAGGTGTCAAACTCATGATTCAAATGAAAATTCCTTTATTTGATAACTATAGGATAGCAAATATGAAGTCATGGTATACTGACTTGGCTTGACTTGAGCCATTTAACTTCAACTTTACACATCTTTAAACAGTGAAGTTCATATAGTTTGAGAAAGGAGAAGGATTGGATGTGATGTTTCAATTGACTTTTTAAATTTGGTGTAAATTGTATTTAAATAACACAAAAATCATAGCATTAATGCATTTAATTGTATAGAATAAACATTATTGATTCTCCTACTAAACATTTTTGATAGCACATGGCAAATAATGCTTGCGTCCATAGAAATACATATTTTACAGGATTGTGAATACTTCTGCATGAATTTAACACAGAAATTTGACAGCTTATTTTATATGTCTTAATGTTACCGCTAACAACATTGAGCTGTTGATCACTGGCCTGACTGGAAAGTAATTAATAAAAAAGTTTCATTAGAAGTGTTCAGGATTCATTTTCCTGGCTTTAATTTGAGTAAGTTCAAATACTAATGGTTCAATGAAATAAATAAAAGTGTAATGATGTTACACTGGATGCTAAAAGCTTGGGCATCAAATAATGGTGACTTACCAATATGATAGTTATTTAAAAAATAATTTACTAAGAAGAAAGTCAATAAATAACATCAGAAAATTAAAGTACTGTGTTATTTTTAAGGGGAAATCTAGGAAAAATGTAACATAGAGACAAACGAGATAATTATGCCATTACAAACAGAGTTATACTGGCTTCCAAATTGCATTCTGGATCATTCCTTCAATGTCTTTAGGAACTGATTGTTGAAGAACACATGTCTAATTAGAGCCTACATATACTTTGAATCTGTGCATGGTTGAACATGCTGAAGAACAATGGACTTATGGTTTATGAGGACAAGAAGTGAGTATCTTCAAGGAATATGTATGTAGTTAGAAAGACAAATACATATTAGATAAATTTAATATCAGGGTATTGCTAAGATAAAGGCTCACGCAGTGTAATTATAGGGCGGTGAACTATACTTATTAAGAAAAAAAATACCTAAACAGCAGGAAAAATATTATAGAAATTAGGACTGATTAGTAACAAAGCAAACTTTCACTATTTTAGGAAAACATTTTGTACCTTACTAGTAGATGGGATTAGTCCCTTATAGGGTTTCCAGATTTAACAAACAAATAAAGTATGCCTAGTTTAAATTTGATTTTCAGATAAACAATGAATATAGGTATATATATATATATATATATATGTATATATATATATATGTATTTTTCTTGTGTGTATGTGTTTAGCATAAGTGTGTCCCAATAATTGTGATCCTAGCCCTTTAAGAGTTATTTAAATTGGGGGCAGGGTTTAGGCACTGAGAGCAAGAGGTGATAAGAAATGTATCAGAGCAATATATAGTACCAGGAGTGAACCCTAATATAAATTGTATACTTTGGGTGATACTGATGAGTAAGTGTAAGTTCATCAATTGTAACAAATGTACCACTCTGAGGGGGATGGTGATTGTGGGGGAGGCTGTCCATGAATAGGGAGAAGAGGTGGATGGGAAATCTCTGAACTGCCTGCTCAATTTTTTTGTGTGCCTAAAATTGTCTTAAAAGTTACCCTTCTAAATAATATAGACATAGTATCTCCTTTGCTGAAAATTGTCTAGTGGGAGTGGGTTAGACGACATCAAACACATAACCATCCAAGAAAATATGCAGGGTTAGAAAATGTTAGTTACAACTGAGAAGGTAAACTGCAGGGTTTTACTAAAAAGGAAAATGCAAGAGGTTAAGAGGGTCAGGCAAGACTTAGAAGTGACATTTAAACTGGAACCTGAGGGGAAAATTGGAAATGTGAGGATAAGAAAAAAGCCAAGATAATATGGTGTCATGAAAGCCAGGAGACTATAGTGTATCAGGAAGAAGAGTGTGTTTGACTGTGTTAAATGCTGCTAAGCAAATGTTAAGTATGATAAGAACTGAAAAGTATCCACTAGATTTTTTTCCTTAATAGATCTTTATTGGAGTATAATTGCTTCACAATACTGTTAGTTTCTGTTGCACACCAAAGTGAATCAGCCATAAGCATACACATGTCCCCATATCCCCTCCCTCTTGAGCCTCCCTCCCATCTTCCCTATCCCACCCTATCTAAGTCATTGCAAAGCACCGAGCTGATCTCCCTGTGCTATGCTGCTGCTTCCCACTAGCTAAATATTTTACATTCGGTAATGTACATATGTCGATGCTACTCTCACTTCGCCTAGGTTTGACAATAAGGAAATCATTGATGAATTGAGCAAGAGGAGTGTTAGAGCTAAAACCAGTTTAGAATGAGTTGATTTCCTAATTTATTTTACAATTCATGTCAATTAATTAATTTTTGATTAAAATTGCATATTGTGTAATTTTTAAAAATGTGAATGGGAAATTTATAGAAGCAGAATATATAGAAACCAATTATTCAGAAATGTTGAAAATGTTCCCTGGTGATTTTGACCACTAACTCATACCTCCCATTCCTGGTTGTCAATGTCTCTGATAATAAGGAATTAAGGTTAATAGCAACAAAATGTCATAGTACAGTCATTCAGAACTGCTAGATTATACAGATAGTGAAACCAAGCCAACAGGATAACCCCACAAAACAATCTACTTAAGCACTAAACATACATTGATTTTATATGGGAATTGCTTTTTTAAGAGCTATTATCATAAGTGTTTATTTAATTTACTAACAAATATTTATCTAAAGCCTAACTGTACCAGACACTGTGGATATGGATACTGTGGATGTGGATCCTGTGAAAAAAGAGTTAAAAAAGCTGTCCTTACTTTCACAACTTGTATACCGTATAATATTCTTTACAGATATTAAGAGGTAGATAACCAGTTTTTGGAGGAAGTAGAGGTAATAGATGAAGCATTGGCGGGGTATAATTAAATGATGATGCTGGAGGAGGGTCACAGACCGCTGAAGAATAGTGGACATAAAAGTATCTCCTATAGAAGAGGAAAACTAAGGAATCAATGAATTTTATGATAAAACCTAATAATAAGGTTTTTCAAATTAATTATTATTTTTAGAGGAATATTTTTAACGGTTCTTTTTGTGTTGTGACAGCTATAGATTGTTTTTATCTCTTTGTTTAACAAATATTCGTGGAAGCTGGGAAAACACCTTTAAATGTGAATGTTAAGTGATAGAGTATGTGTGTCTGTGTGTCTGTCATGAATGAAGCTATTGGAGGAAAGAATTTGCATTTTTCTGAAGCCCATTGAGAGGTCTGTATCTGGAAACCTGACTGTGGCCACATTAATTGACTAATTTCTTCTCTCTCTCTCTCTGTCTCTCTCTCTGGGTAAATTTTCACCAAACATATCCTTATTACAAAATGAATGCCTTGCATATTAACTGAAGTTATATATTCATTTAATGCTTAGTAATTTCCTGGGTCTCAGGAACATATGCTCTTTTGTATTGATTCTAGCAGCTAACAATTGAATTTCTGTTAGAGATCTATGGCCCCTGACCCCATCCACTCCAAGCAGTTTTTATGCTCAGTTGTATATATTTGCAAACTAGAGACTGCCACTCAAATTTGGCTCCTGTTCCCTGATACATGGTTCAATCAGAGCATGAGATACAACTGTTTCTTCAGTTATTAACAAGCAGAGAGGTAGTGTTGAAGTCTACTATAAACTGGTTCAGATAACAGAAAGTCTGGATTTGAATTATTAATATTTTTCAAAAGAAATATATGGAATACTTTTTAGTATCACATCCTTTGCTAGAAACCAGACACAAAATTGGCAAAAATAAATAGGATATTTGTCTTCATGTAGCTTACAGCATAGTAAGGGGATTGAGATATTAACTGATCAAAAACACAAATAACAATAGGATAAGTGTAGAGGTACATAGAATATATAATTGGGGGATCTAACCTGATAAAGGAGGTCAGGAAGACTTCTCCCCAAAAGTTACTATTTGACTAAAAACTGAAGAATAATAAAACATAAATTGGATTTGATGGGGAGGCATGCACCTTCCAGACAGAGGGAAAAATACTTGCAAAGATCTTTTAGCAAAAGGAGTTGATCATCGTCAGCACATTCTTTGTTGTCATCTCCAACAAGATGAGAGCTAGAGATATACTAGGGTACTCAGATGGCATTTAGTATGTATTATTCCAGGAGCAAAGAGTCTAGGAAACAGTATGTCCCTATTCATTATCTTCTGTTAAAATATCTCTAAATTAACTCTTAGGCTAGGAAACAAAGGCAAATCTCTGGTTTTATAACTAGGGCAAAGCAATGCTGTTATTCGGAGTGGTGAATAAAAAGGTTTTTTTGTGTGTATGTCTGCATCCACTAGATAGTGTATTTATGTGTTTGGATTTAATTGAGGTCTTTCAGTCTCCTGTGACATTGAAGAATTTGTAGCAAATATGAAAAATAGTAGGTGAAAGGGACTCAATGTGAAAAATAGTAGGTGAAAGGGACTCAATGTGCATGTGTGTATATATATATATATATATATATATATATATATATATATATATATACACACACACACACACACACACACACACACTCAAGAATACTGATCCAGCTATAAAAGGAGAAAAATATTTTGCTACAGTTCTCATTGACTAAGGACTTTACATTGTGATGACTACCTTCTGTTTTGATAAGCAAGATTCTTGATCTCTGAAATGCTACAAAAGTGATCATCCAAAATTAAAACTATTTTCTTCATCCTTAAGGTACTGCAATAATTTTCTACTTCTTTCACCATAGAAGGGTCCTTTACCTCTGACAATGCTGATGAAAAATTTTCATTTTGTTGTTTTGTCAAGTTGATAAAAATATATATATATATTATTCCTGAATTAAGTATTGTATAAAAATGAAAGCCCATTTTTGAAGTTATAAAACTGTCACTGTATAATAAAAGGCTGTTTTCATTGACAAAACTGGAGAGTTTGTACAGACTTCTATTTTGTTCCTAATGGTGTGTCATAAGGTTAATTTGGCTACATATAAAATTCATACCACTCTTTAGAAGGGAAAGGGGTGAAGGATGAATAATTTCAGGGATGAATGATCAGAACAAGGGAGATATATGATATAGTTGCCCATTGGATCTTTAAAGCTTCTAGGGAGGGTCAGTAAGTGGTAGAAGAAGGCGAGGCTAGTATCAATAATTAAATTCTTATAAAATCCACTCCACGAAAAGGGGTGGATTTTAGTAAGAATCGTACTGTGTGTTTCCTGCACTCCACAGGGAGTACATGTGTGTGTTTTTTTAGATGATTACATTTGAGTGGTTAAAAAAGTGGCATACAACATTGTAGAATGAAAGTTCTAGGAAATATGCTGAACTTAAAAAAAAAGTGTTGAGATTTTAAAAATAGTGAACATGACTATATTTCAGAATTTTGTATATCTCATTCTACATATTAAGTGTAAATTTGTGTAGATCTTTCACTGGGGTACGTGAACCTAGATTACCAGTATATATACCACAATATTAACATATGCCAGCATGAGCCATTGGCATATGGTGGAAGAAGGCAGTCAACCTTTAGTAAGATATGAGTAGTACTGTAGCCGCTCTCTTGCCAATGTGAAATTCCATATTTAAATAAAATAGAATGGCAATATCTGGATTAATGATTAACATTGTTGAAGGAAATTAGCTGGTTGACTAGCTCCAGGTTCACACGTTATTAATTCTAGATGTTCTCTCACAGACTTAAATCTCATGGGAACAAGGCCTGACTTTGCCCTGTTTTCTTATTGGCTTACCATCTTGGGGTCCTTAAAATAAACAAGCAAACAAACAAATAGACAAAAGGATGAATGCTGTAGCCTGGATAATGTTTTACTGTTAGAAGAATAGAGTTACTGTTTTGGAGAAAAAAAAATTCTCTTTCTCATATATTATGGAAGGATTAAATTGCCTGTAATTTTCTGGATAAGCCTCCCTATAGAAAAACTTTAATTTGTACTTCAGATGTTATTAGTTAAAGCCACACAGAACTGAAATTCTTACCAAATGAAACTCAAAGTAAGTCCCATATTTATGTACAATTTAAAAAAGGTTTTATGCCAATATTTCTAATGCAGATCTCATCAGCAATGCATTTCTTTGAGATTGCAGCAAACAACTATTTCATTTCTGTTATGTTAATTTTGTTAGTAATCATGTGTGATGTCGTAGAGGCAAGCAGATAGTATTAGACATTCAGCAAATAGTTCTAAATTTTTTTCTTAGTTTATTTACAAATAGACATTAACCTTTTTTTGTGGTCGTGATGCACACTGGCTCAAAATACTATCTTCAGATGCAAGTGCAGCAGATGAAATCTGTGCTTTATTGAGCATTTATTATGTCCTAGGACCTAGGTGCTTTACACGTATTATTTCATCCCATCTTCACAAAAACCGTAGTAGTGTCATTTTATAGATTAAGATATGAAAGCTTAAGTATGTTAAGAAAATTATCCAACCTTAGCAAACATGGCAAGTGTCTTCAATTGAATCTGAACCTAGTTCTTTATGATTCTGAAGCTTATGGGGTTTTTTTGTTTTTTTGTTTGTTTGTTTTTTTGCAGTACGCGGGCCTCTCACCGTTGTGGCCTCTCTCGTTGCGGAGCACAGGCTCCGGACGCGCAGGCTTAGCGGCCATGGCTCACGGACCCAGCCGCTCCGTGGCATGTGGGATCTTCCCGGACCGGGGCACGAACCCGTGTCCCCTACATCGGCAGGCGGACTCTCAACCACTGCCCCACCAGGGAAGCCCTGAAGCTTCTGTTTTAATGGCTCTGTTAAACTACCTCTAACAGTTCTTGATGTGTTGTGATGACAACATGGTTGTCACTGTGAGGAAATGGGTAGCTCCCTTCTTTTTCCTTTACAAATTCATACGCAGATGTTTGTTACCTGCTTAACCTCACCCTGACCACCCTCTGTAGACATGTTTTAACTATACTAACAAATTATTCCCATTTCTGCTTCAAATTAGATTGTCTGCCCTTTTAACTGAGGAAGGAGTTTTGTGTCTTATTTTTTCCTTTATATTTCTAATACAGGATGCCTAGTTCAATAAATATTTGCTGAGTGAGTGAACACATTTAAACTGACTTTTAAAGGTTAGATAACATTTGAATTCACAAAGATGTCAGGAGCTTTGATGAGTGGTGACAGAGAGATGTTGGAGATGTATATGTATTTTGGATTTTGGCTCTGGTCAACTCCATAGAGGACTCCTTTATCTCTAGATACATTAAAATATAGAGCTTATCTTTTTTAGGCTGCTACAGAATAGAGCAAGTATCTGTTGCCTTTCTTGCTGTCAGAATCAAGGGTCAATGAAAATTATACTCTATCATTCAAGCTAATAACAACATTATCCTTTAATTTTCCTTAAGCCATTGATTGCTAATTGTCTCATGCTGCCTTTCTCTTTAGTGTGTGCTCAGTGTGTTATGGACCAACTGTTTTGATTTACAGTCTTAACACATACATGTGAAAAATATTATATGACATGTTTAAACTAAAGCAGTTTAGTTTAATTATTTGTGAATAATTTACTTTTTAAAAAATATGGAATGGATATAAGGTTATAAAACTGAACTTTTGCTCTTTTGCATTCTGATTAGTTTCCTTGTGCAAAAAAACTAAAGGTCAGGAAGGATTGGTAGATAACTGAGCATTTTATAAATACTGTGGACCGTATCTGAATGAATCCAGGGAGTCATGTAGTATATGTAATTTGTAATGTTTCAGTGTGGAAAAATGAGAACCATTATGGTATATACAGTTTACAAGAAGAAGAGCAATAAAGAAAATTTTGACATCCTTATTTGAGTTCATATGCAACCTTTTTTTTTTTTTTTTACCTTTTTACATACAATTGATTACTTAATTCTGGATGAAGATACTAATTCTCCTGGTGGAATAGACCCTTCATAAAGTCTATGATTCATAGTGTTAAAAACAGGTTAGATTAATTGATTTTTGAAACTAGTTTAATGAATGAATTACAAGATTGAAAACCAGTCTACTCTCTATATAGGACTGGCAATCCTACATAAAGAAATAATATATAACGTTCTAAAGAAAATTATCACATTATTAGTAAAAATAATTAAAATATTCTCATGATAAAATGAATCATTTAAACAGATTCACTCTCTTCACATTTTATAAATACTGCATTTTTACATCTTTCACACACACACACACAAATATATACAAATCGAAGGCAATAGGAAATAAACATTTACTTTGTAGTCATTGGATCCTATCATGATAAGGATGAGTTGAAGGATTCATACCAATAAAAGAGGGAAGAAAAGATATTACACATAAAGATTATCATAAAATAATCTTCTCATTGCTATATCTAACCAAGCTCTATATATGATACAACTATCCCAGTCTTCCACAAATGAAGTGGGAACTTACAACACAAGTATTATGCCCATAACACTAGGGCAAATCTTTTTTTATTAACTGAGTTGAACTTTAAAATTATGTTATGACCAAAAATCAATAAAGAGAAACTGATTTAAGTTCATCCAAGTGTGAAGGGGTTTATTACTAGTGCTATATCACTCTAATGATGTTCTCTTAAAAATTTGTTTTTGTGATATATTGCATCTATTATTGCTAAAAGGATAAAACTGCACGGCAACCTTGGACATTAATAAATCAATTTAAGAAAAGCAGGCATATAGCCAAAAGAAAAGTAAAAAATTAGTATAGAGTTTATAAATACTAGGTAATTATAATATATGCAAACTATACCCATATCAAATTGCTAATGAGTATTTCTGTCACAGGATTTTTTTAACATAGTTTTGTCTTTGTTAGTGACTTCATCGCTTGAAGATAAGTAATGTTTCTAAGACTGACTTTCCCTTTTAACCTTCAAGGTAGAATACTACTATAAAAACATAAAAACTAATGTTTCGTGAACTGAATTTCTGAAATTATTACTTTTCATGTTCTTATTTTTATTCCATACTATAATATAATATATATGACTTGTGTTAGAAATATTAAGAATCATAACTCACTTTAAACAATATGATATCTAAAATGTGCACCATACACAACACGAGTTTATATGATGAAAAATGGCAATTTTAGCCCTTGATAAAATAATTTTCTTGGGCTTTTCAGTCTACCACTTCTCACTAATTATTTCAATGTATATATTTATTTATTGACTCTCTTCTAAGAGTATGTGGACTATGACACATAAATACATGTTAAGTAATAGAATTTTTAAGGTAAACTTGATTATTTTATGTATCACATACAGACAGAAAATTGCTCAGATGTTAAGTGTATATCTTTATGAATTTCCATAAATGAGATACACTGTCTAATCACCTCCCAAATCAGGTAACAAAACATGCAAGCACCCTAAAAATCTCTCTGTGCTTTCACCCAATCACTATTCCTCTCTTCCCCCAAAGTAACCATAACCTGACTTTAACGCCAAAGGTAAACTTTGCCTGATTGAACTTTATATGAATGGATTCATAAAGTATGTATTCTTTTGTTTCTGGATTCCCTAACTCAACAGTATGTTTTTGATAGAAGTAATTCAATAATGTTCCTTGCTTTGTAGCATCATTTCTATGAATATACAATAAATCATTTATTTATCAATTCTACCGTTGTTGAACATGAAGTAGTTCATGTTCAACATGGTGGCTGTTAAATAGTAGAGCAGTGAACAGTTGTCACATGCTTTTTGGTGCACACGTGTTGCATTTCTGTTGATATTATGTATCACAGTAGAATTATTGAGTCACAGGTATGCATATTTTCAGCTTTATACAAATTTATACTTCTACCAGCAGTGTAGGGGAATTTCAGTTTTTCTTGTTTTTACATTCTGGCTGACCCTTGATATCTCCAAGTTTTCCTTCCTTCTTTCCTTCCTTCCTTTCCTTGCTTTCCTTCTCTCCCTCCCCCATTCCTTCCTTCCTTCCTTCCTTCCTTCCTTCCTTCTTTCCTTCCTCCTTCCCTCCCTCTCTGTCCCTCTCGTTCTTTCATGTTTATTTAGTATTCACCATTCTTGTAGATGTGTCGTGATATCTCATTGTGATTTTAAAATGTATTTTCATAATTACTAATGAAATTTAGAACTTCCTATGTACTTATGGCTATTTGTATACCTTCTTTTATGAAGTACAGTAAGATTTGTAAAAAGAGGAATAAATAGATAAAACTAAGACAGGTGAAAATAAAAATAGGAAAACTCAGTTCAAACTCAGTGGTAAATTTATTACCTAGAAAATTGTTATCGGTGACTACACAAATTTACATTCAGCTTCCTGGAAGCCAGAAAAAAAAGGAGAGATGTATGATAAATTATTTACTTCATGGCTTTTCCTGGCATCAAGAACAATGAAAATTTTGTTCCATGGATTTTTATAAAGGTAATGCTATAAACAACATTCCTGAAACAAATATGACAGCAAATTCAATTAACGAATGCTCTTAGAATCCTTTTATTCAAATGCAGAACCATTATTGGCATTAGGAGTCTGGTGTATATAATTGAGTAGATCTCTATACAGTCATAGAGATGTGAGCATATGTTATATGTTTCTACAGAAACATAAAGACTGTGTTTCTAAATATCATCTTATTACTATAAATATCAATCAGCAATCTTATAATGATGTCCATAAAGTACAGTGACTATTCAAGATAATTTAGTCAGTGTTTCTATATTCTAAAATTTTGCTGTCTGATACAGTAGCCATTAGCCATATGTAATTATTTGTTTCACTTATGTAAAATTAAATAAATTAAAAAAATCAGGTTCTTAGTTACAGTAGACATAGTTCAAGAACTCAATAGTTACAGGTGGATTTTGGTTACTATATGGGGCACCATATATATAAAACATTTCCATTATCATAGAAAGATCTATTGACAAAACTATTCTAAAGCCTTAAAAATATTGTTACCCATAACGTACAAAAATATCTGTTACTTGGAATATTTAATTTATAACCTATTATCTGTTAGTACTAGTTAAAATTTATCATGTATCTGGTTGTAAGAGTTAAGAATGAAAAGGCCAATGTGACTGAAAAATTGTACTTAGATCAGAACACCTCAGTACTAGCCATAGCTCGCTCTTTACATCGGCTATTTGATTTGAAGAAAATCCACCGTATCAATCAACTTTCTTACTACCTTTTGTATAACAAATAGGTTAACTTACAAACTCCAAAAGAAATCTGAATTCTCTGAATATTTTATCATAACCTCACACCTAAGGTATGACAGCATAAAGATCATTTAAGGAAATTCTGATGCATTCAAAAGAACAAAACTATGAGTTTAAAGATCAGAGTCAATCAACTCTTAGAGATGGCACAGCAGAACTTCTAGGAAGAAAGAGACTTTCTTCTTCAAATTAAAGCCACACCTGTTGACATATTATCAGCTATTTCTTTTAGATGTTACATGTTTATCCACTTAAAAATGCCTAATGGAGATATTGAGAGCATAAAATAGTTTATTTATACATAACTCTGTACTTTAAACTGAGGATGACCTCAGCTCTGCATATTTCAACAAAAATATTTTTCTGTCCAGATTCATTTTGTTCATTTTAAAGACATTACTTCTGAGATTAAAAATGATGAGAACATCATTTTTGGTTTATCTCAGATATTGATTGAACAAAACCTCTATATGATTTAAATTTTTATTTTACTGATTTACTGACAATATTGCACCAACTAATATGAAAACAAAAGCCTTGACTAATGAATTTAGATTACACCATAATGTTCAGTTTTTTTAAATCTTAAAAATTTCAGTGTTATTGAGGTTTAACTGACATATAAAATCATAAAATATTTAAAGTGCACATCATGGTGATTTGATATATGTACACATTGTGAAAAGATTTCTACCATCTAGCTAATTAACACATCCATCACTTCACGTATTTATTGTGTGTGTGTGTGTGTGTGTGCAAAAACATTAAAGTTCTACTTTCTTATCAACTTTGTTACCCAATGTCATCTTCTCACGTCTACTCACAATGTTTTACACTAGATCCTCTGACCTTATTCATCTTACCGCTGATAGTTGGGACTCTTTTACCAACCTGTTTCTCCCAACTCCCAGTCCCTGGCCAAATACCTTTATATTTTTGCTTCTAAGATTTTGACATTTTAAAATTCCACACATAATTAATATCATGTAGTACTTGATTTTCTCTGTCTGATTTCCCTTAGCATTGTGCTCTCAAGGTCCATAGGTGTTGTCACAAATCAGGATTTCTTTCTTGTGGCTGAATAATATATCATTTTGAATATATACCATATCTTCTTTTTTTTTAGAATAACATCTTTATTGGAGTATAATTGCTTTACAATGGTGTGTTAGTTTCTGCTGTATAACAAAGTGAATCAGCTATACGTATACATATATCCCCATATCTCCTCCCTCTTGCATCTCCCTCTCACCCTCCCTATCCCACTCCTCTAGGTGGTCACAAAGAACCGAGCTGATCTCCCTGTGCTATACGGCTGCTTCCCACTAGCTATTTTACATTTGGCAGTGTATGTATGTCCATGCTACTCTCTCACTTCGTCCCAGCTTACCCTCCCCCCTTGCTGTGTCCTCAAGTCCATTCTTTCTGTCTGTGTCTTTATTCCTGTCTGCCCCTAGGTTCTTCAGAACCATTTATTTTTCTTACATTCCATATATACATGGTAGCATACAGTATTTGTTTTTCTCTTTCTGACTTACTTCACTCTGTATGACAGGCTCTAGGTCCACCCACCTCACTACAAATAACTCAATTTCGTTTATTTTTTATGCTGTGTAATATTCCATTGTATATATATGCCACATCTTCTTTATCCGTTCATCTGTCAATGGACACTTAGGTTGTTTGCATGTCCTGGCTATTGTAAATAGAGCTGCATTGAACATTGTTGTACATGACCCTTTTTGAATTATGGTTTTCTCAGTGTATATGCCCTGTAGTGGGATTGCTGGGTTCTATTTTTAGTTTTAGAGGAACCTCCATACTGTTCTCCATAGAGGCTGTATCAATTTACATTCCCACCAACAGTGCAAGAGGGTTCCCTTTTCTCCACACCCTCTCCAGTATTTATTGTTTGTAGATATTTTATGATGGCCATTCTGACTGGTGTGAGGTGATACCTCATTGTAGTTTTGATTTGCATTTCTTTAATGAATAGTGATGTTGAGCCTCCTTTCATGTGTTTGTTGGCAATCTGTATATCTTCTTTGGAGAAATGTCTATTTAGGTCTTCTGCCCATTTTTGGATTGGGTTGTTTGTTTGTTTGTTTCAATATTGAGCTGCATGAGCTGCTTGTAAATTTTGGAGATTAATCCTTTGTCAACTGGTTCATTGGTAAATACTTTCTCCCATTCTGAGTGTTCTCTTTTCATCTTGTTAATGGTTTCCTTTGCTGTGCAAAAGCTTTTAAGTTTCATTAGGTTCCATTTGTTTATTTTTGTTTTTATTTCCATTTCTCTTGGGGGTAAGTCAAAAAGGATCTTGCTGTGATCTATGTCATAAAGTGTTCTGCCTGTGTTTTCCTCTAAGAGTTTTATAGTTTCTGGTCTTACATTTAGATCTTTAATCGGTTTTGAGGTTGTTTTTTTTTTTGTATGGTGTTAGGAAGTGTTCTAATTTCATTCTTTTACAGGTAGCTGTCCAGTTTTCCCAGCACCACTTTTTGAAGAGGCTGTCTTTTCTCCATTGTATATTCTCGTCTCCTTTATCAAAAATAAGGTGACCATAGGTACATGGGTTTATCTCTGGGCCTTCTATACTGTTCCATTGATCTATATTTCTGTTTTTGTGCCAGTACCATACTGTCTTGATTACTGTAGGTTTGTAGTATAGTCTGAAGTCCAGGAGCCGGATTCCTCCAGCTTCTTTTTTTCTTTTCCTCAAGATTGCTTTGGCTATTTGGGGTATTTTGTGTTTCCATACGAATTGTGAAATTTTTAGTTCTAGTTCTGTGAAAAGTGCCATTGATAGTTTGATAGGGATTGCATTAAATCTGTAGATTGCTTTGGGTAGTATGGTCATTTTCACAATGTTGATTGTTCCAATCCAAGAACATGGTATATCTCTCCATTTGTTTGTATCATCTTTAATTTCTTTCATCAGTGTCTTACAGTTTTCTGCATACAGGTCTTTTGTCTCCTTAGGTAGGTTTATTCCTAGGTATTTTATTTTGGGTTGCAATGGTAAATTGTTTCCTTAATTTCTCTTTCAGATTTTCCATCATTAGTGTATAGGAATGCAAGAGATTTCTATGAATTAATTTTGTACCCTGCTAGTTTACCAAATTCATTGTTTAGCTCTAGTAGTTTTCTGGTAGTATCTTTAGGATTCTCTATGTATAGTATCATGTCACCTGCAAACAGTGACAGCTTTACTTCTTCCTTTCTGATTTGGATTCCTTTTATTTATTTTTCTTCTCTGTTGACTGTGGCTAAAACTTCCAAAACTATGTTCAATAATAGTGGTGAGAGTGGACAACCTTGTCTTGTTCCTGTTCTTGGAAGAAAAGGTTTCAAGTTTTCACCATTGAGGATGATGTTGGCTGTGGGTTTGTCATATATGGCCTTTATTATGTTGAGGTAATTTCCCTCTATGCCTACATTCTGAGGGTTTTTATCATAAATCGGTGTTGAATTTTGTCAAAAGCTTTTTCTGCATCTACCAAGATGATCATATGGTTTTTCTCCTTCAGTTTCTTAATATGGTTTATCACATTGATAGATATGCATATATTGAAGAATCCTTGCATTCCTGGGATAAACCCCACTTCATCATGGTGTATGATCCTTTTTATGTGCTTTTGGATTCTGCTTGCTAGTATTCTGTTGAGGATTTTTGCATCTATGTTCACCAGTGATATTGGCCTGTAGTTTTCTTTCTTTGTGACGTAATTGTCTGGTTTTGGTATCAGGGTAATGGTGGCCTCATAGAATGAGTTTGGGTGTGTTCCTCCATCTGCTATATTTTGGAAGAGTTTGAGAAGGATGGGTGTTAGCTCTTCTCTAATTGTTTGATAGAATTCAACTCTGAAGCCATCTGGTCCTGGGCTTTTGTTTCTTGGAAGATTTTTAATCACAGTCTCAATTTCAGTGCTTGTGATTGGTGTGTTCACATTTTCTGTTTCTTCCTGGTTCAGTCTCGGAAGGTTGTGCTTTTCTAAGACTTTGTCCATTTCTTCCAGCATGTCCATTTTATTGACATATAGTTTCTTGTAGTAATCTCACTTTATCCTTTGTATTTCTGTAGTGTCAGTTGTTACTTCTTTTTCATTTCTAATTCTGTTGATTTAAGTCTTCTGCCATTTTTTCTTGATGAGTCTTGCTAATGGTTTATCAATTTTGTTTACCTTCTCAAAGAACCAGCTTTTAGTTTTATTGATCTTTGCTATTGTTTCCTTCATTTCTTTTTCATTGATTTCTGATCTGATCTTTATGATTTCTTTCCTTCTGCTAACTTTGGCTTTTTCTGTTCTTCTTTATCTAATTGCTTTAGGTGTAAGGTAAGGTTGTTTATTTAAGATGTTTCTTGTTTCTTGACGTAGGATTGTAATGCTGTAAAATTCCCTCTTAGAACTGCTTTTGCTACATCCCGTAGGTTTTGGGTCATCATGTTTTCATTGTAATTTGTTCCCAGGTGTTTTTTGATTTCCTCCTTGTTTTCTTCAGTGATCTCTTGGTTATTTAGTAGTGTATAGTTTATCCTCCATATGTTTGTATTTTTGCAGATTTTTTCCTATAATTGATATCTAATCTCATGGCATTGTCATCAGAAAAAATACTTGATATGATTTCAGTTTTCTTAAATTTACCAAGGCTTGATTTGTGACCCAAGAAATGATCTATCCTGGAGGATATTCCATGAACACTTGAGAAGAAAGTGTATTCTATTGTTTTTGGATGGATTGGCCTGTAAATATCAAGTCCATCTTGTTCTATTTGTCATTTAAATCTTGTGTTTCCTTATTTATTTTCAGTTTGGAAGATCTGTCCATTGGTGAAAGTGAGATGTTAAAGTCCTCTACTATGATTGTGTTACTGTCAATTTCCCCTTTTATGGTTACATATTAGGTAGTTATCAATATGTATGTCCCTATTACCATTTTCTTAATGTTTTTGGTTTGTTATTGTAGGTCTTTTCTTTCCCTTGTGTTTCCTGCCTAGAGAAGTTCCTTTAGCATTTGTTGTAGAGATGATTTGGTGGTGCTGAATTCTCTTAGCTTTTGCTTGTCTGTAAAGGTTTTAATTTCTCTGTCTAATCTGAATGAGTTCCTTGCTGAGTAGAGTAATCTTGCTTGTAGGTTTTTTCCTTTCATCACTTTAAATATGTCCTGCCACTCCCTTCTGGTTTGCAGAGTTTCTGCTAAAAGTTCAGCTGTTAACCTTATGGGGATTCCCTTGAATGCTATTTGTTGTTTTTCCCTTGCTGCTTTCAATAGTTTTTCTTTGTATTTAATTGTTGTTAGTTTGATTAATATGTCTTTTGGCATGTTTCTCCTGGATTTATCCTGTATGGGATTCTCTGTGCTTCCCGGACTTCACTATTTCCTTTCCCATATTAGGGAAGTGTTCAACTATAATCCCTTCAAATATTTTGTCAGTCCCTTTCCTTTTCTCTTCTTCTTCTGGGACCCCTGTAATTCGAATGTTGGTGCATTTAATGTTGTCCCAGAGGTCTCTGAGACTGTCCTCAATTCTTTTCATTATTTTTTTCTTTATTCTGCTCTGTGGTAGTTATTTCCACTCTTTTATCTTCCAGGTCACTTATATGTTATTCTGTCTCAGTTACTCTGCTATTGATTCCTTGCTGAGAATTTTTAATTTCATTTATTGTGTTGTTCATCATTGTTTGTTTGCTCTTTTGTTCTCCTAGGTCCTTGTTAAACGTTTCCTGTATTTTCTCTATTCTATTTCCAAGATTTTGGATCATCTTTACTATCATTACCCTGAAATCTTTTTCAGATAGACTGCCTATTTCCTCTTATTTGTTTTATCTGGTGGGTTTTTACCTTGCTTCTTCATCTGCTGTGTGTTTCTCTGTCTTCTCATTTTGCTTAACTTACTGTGCTTTGGGTTTTCTTTTTGCAGGCTGCAGGTTCATAGTTCCCCTTGTTTTTTGTGTCTGCCCTCAGTGGTTATGATTGGTTCATTGGGTTGTGTAGGCTTCCTGGTGGAGGAGACTGGTGCTTGTATTCTGTTGGATGAGGCTTGATCTTGTCTTTCTGGTTGGCAGGATTGCATCTGCTGGTGTGTTTTGGGGTGTCTGTGACCTTATTATTTTAGGCAGCCTCTCTGCTAATGGGTGGGGTTGTGTTCCTTTCTTGCTACTCATTTGGCATAGGGTGTTCAGCACTGGAGCTTGCTGGTTGTTGAGTGGAGCCAGGTCTTAGCATTGAGATGGAGATCTCTGGGAGATCTTTCACCATTAGATATATGTGGATCTGGGAGGTCTCTGGTGGACCAATGTCCTGAACTCGGCTCTCCCACCTCAGGGGCACAAGCCTGACACCTGGCCAGAGCACCAAGACCCTGTCAACCCCACGGCCACCCTGATCAGAAGAGAAACTGTAAGCTTCATTCAGAGTTTTTGGGTAGGAATCTCCATAGGTCTTAGCAACCGTGTCATATGATTTCTGTTTCCTTATTAAGTCACCTTTTCACTTAAAGGAAGCACTTTACAACTTCTTTTTGACATATTCGAATTACCAGAATCAGTATTCTAGTGTTTTGGCACTGTTATTAAGTAAATGAGTGTCATTTGAACACAAGCACTATGATACTGTGACAGCCAATCTGATAACCAAGATGGCTGCTGATTCTACCTGTCTTCTTTATCTATTCACCCATTGATGGAAACATAGGTGGCTTCCATATCTTGGCAATTGTGAATAATGCTTCAGTGAACATGCGAGTGTAGATAACTTGTTTTCATTTCCTTACGATATATAGCCAGAAGTAGAATTGCTGGATCCTATGGTAGTTCTATTTTTAATATTTTGAAGAATCTCCATATTATTTTTCAGACAGGCTGAACCAATTTACATTCTCACCAACAGTGTACAAGGGTTCCCTTTTCTCATCTTCACCAACACGTGTTACAGGTTTCAGTGAGGTGATATCTCATTGTGTTCTATTTTATTTTACTTTTTTTTGTGGTATGCGGGCCTCTCACTGCTGTGTTCTTTCCTGTTGTGGAGCACAGGCTCTGGACATGCAGGCTCAGTGGCCATGGCTCACAGGTCCAGCCGCTCCGCAGCATGTGGTATCTTCCCGGACCAGGGCACGAACCCGTGTCCCCTGCATCGGCAGGCGGACTCTCAACCACTGTGCCACCAGGGAAGCCCTCATTGTGATTTTGATTTGTTTTCCTGGTGATTAGTGATACTGGGCACCTTTTCATGTACCTGTTGGCCATTCATATGTCTTTTTTGGAAAAAAAAATGCCTATTCAGATCAGTTGCCCATTTTTTAATTGGATTGTCTGTTTTTGTTTTGTTTTTATATTGAACTGCATTAATTCTTTATATATTTTGGATATTAACCCCTTATCACTTACATGTTTGCTGATATTTTTCTCCCATTCGTAGCCTTTTTATTTTGTTGTTTGTTTTCTTTGCTATGCAGAAGTTTCTTAGTTTGATGTAGTCTTACTTGTTTATTTTTGTTGTCTTTGCTTTTGGTGTCAAATCAAAAACTCATTGCTAAGACTAATGTCAAGGAACTTACCCTCTATGCTTTCTTCTAGGAGTTTTATGGTTTGAGGTCTTACATTCAGATCTTTAATTCATTTTGAGTTGATATTTGTGTGTGGTATAAGATAGGGATCTAGTTTCATTCTATTCCATGTGGCTTTCCAGTTTTCCCAATACCATTTATTGAAGAGATTATCTTTTCCCCATTTTATATTCATGGCTCCTTTGTCATAAATTTATTGACAGTTTATGTGTAGGCTTATTTCTGGATTCTCTAGTCTATTACATTGATCTATGTACCTGTTTTTATACCAATACCATATTGCTTTGATTACTATAGCTTTGTAGTGTAGTTTGAAATTAGGGAGTATGATGTCTCTAGCTTTGTTCTTCTCTCTCAAGATTGCATTTGCTATTCCGGGTCTTTTGTGGTTCCATATAAATTTTAGAATTGTTTGTTCTATTTCTGTGAAAAATGCCATTGGAATTTTGATTGGCATTGTTATCATCATCTATGTTTGAATCTGTAGATTGTTTTGGGTAGTGTGGACGTTTTAGCAATATTAATTCTAATCCATGAGCATGGACTATCTTTACATTAATTTGAGTCTTTTTCAATTTCTTCATCAATGTCTTACAGTTTTCAGTAAACAGGTTTTTCACCACCTTGGTTAAGTTTATTCCTAGGTATTTTATTCTGTTTTTTTTTTTTTTGTGGTATGCGGGCCTCTCACTGCTGTGGCCTCTCCCGCCCTGGAGCAAAGGCTCCAGACACGCAGGCCCAGCGGCCATGGCTCACGGGCCCAGCCACTCCACGGCCATGTGGGATCCTCCCAGACCAGGTCATGAACCCACGTCCCCCACAGCGGCAGGCGGACTCTCAACCACTGCGCCACCAGGGAAGTCTGGTGTTTTATTCCTTTTACTGCAATTATAAATGGGATTGTTTTCTTAATTTCTCTTTATGATAACTTATTATTGGTTTATGGAAATACAGCTGATTTTTATATATTGATCTTGTCTCCTTCAACTTTACTGAATTTGTTGTTTAGTTCTACTATTTGTGTGTGTGTGTGTGTGTGTGTGTGTGTGTGTGGAGTCCTTAGTGTTTTCTCTACATGCAGTATTATGTCATCTGCAAATAGAAACAGTTTTAGTTCTTCCTTTCCAATTTAGATTTCTTTTGTTTCTTTGTGTTGCCTAATTGCTCCACCTCATAATTCCAGTACTATGTTGAATAAAAGTGGCAAGAGTGTACATCCTTTCTTTTTCCTTATCTTGGAGGAAAAGCTTCCAGCTTTTCACAATTGAAAATGATATTTACTGCAGGCTTGTCATATGGCTTTTATTAGGTTGAAGTATTCACTCTGTATCCAGCTTGGTATAGAGAGGTATGTTCTACACTTTTTTTTTTTTCTGACAGTGCAGAAATGTTTAAGAAGAATAAAAAGATCTGCTTAGAGCCAAGACTCAAAACCAACCCTTTGTCACATACCAAACACAGAAAATAATTTTCTATAAAGTTAACATTTTTAGCAAGAAGTAGTAGAAATAACATTGAAGTTCCTGAGACTAGACCAGTGAATGATTAATGTGCTCCTCTTGGCCAGCCAGGTCTGGAATAACTTCCTGTGTTCTCTTCTCACAGAAAGGTGTCACAGCTACCTCCTTTTATAGAGCCTACATAGGTGGGAAGTGTCTTCAACAGTCAAACCCATATCAGAGGACAATCACAGCAGTGCAAAATGTTTCTCTACAAGCAGAGACAAGTGACTTAAAACATCACAGTGGTAGTGTCACCCCTAAAGATTTCTTAGTAGATCCCATGAGGGCAACCCTGGCCTTCAAGATAATACTTACCTGTGAATGAGAGTTCTGGCCATATGGAAATTGCCCATTGTTTTTCTTCATCAAACATGAGGTTATGTTTCTTTCTTTTTGTGCATTTGGTGCAGCCCCTGCCAAACTAGCTCCCTAGAATGGGGGCAGAGTCAGATGAGGGGCCCTGTTCCCCAGGCAGAGCCTCCTCTCTGCTTCTGTACGACTTCTTCTTCATCCACATACAGGGCAGTTGCCTGGCAGAAGATGGAGTTTTGCCACCTGCTGTAGAAGGAGATATCCTGGCTCAGCTTGTCCAAGACAGCTGCATGATGTCATCACATTTCCCATGGAGTTTCAGGGCAGCCCAGTCATCCTTCAGGGTCCACTGAAAGTTCACAATATAGAACATTGACCTCCAGCTAGGAGGCTTAGTCATACCCTAGAGGCAAGGATATATTTTTAGAATCTTTAAGCTGGAACCTAAACACAGGATTGTGTCTGCCTTGCTGCAGTGTTGGTGGCCAACTCCGAGTTTGGAGGCTTCCCCAGTGCCCCTCTATTCCCAAAGTGCAGAGTTGTGTCCCAGAGCTGGGAATCACACTTGTGGCAGACCCAGACTCTCTGGTATCAATGGAGGGCAGTGACAAACTGGGTGTAGAGGGAATGTACCTCAACATAATACAAGAAGAAACCTACCTCCAGACTATGACATAGAAACCCTGCATGAGTTTCTATCCATAGCAGTCCTTCTCAAACTCTCAGAAATAGAAGAGGAGGGAACATTTCCAAACTCATTTAGCAAGGCCAGCATTTCCCTGATCCAAATCCAGACAAGTACACCACAAGAAAATTATAGGCTAATATCCCTGGTGAACATAGATGCTAAAATCCTCAACAAAATATTAGCAAAAAAAATTCAACAATACATTAAAAGGATCATTCACCATGACCAAATGAAACTTATTCCAGGGATACAAGGATAGTTCAACATCTACAAATCAATCAATACGATATACCATGTTAATAAAATAAAGGATAAAAATTAAACGATAATCTCAATAGGTGCAGGGAAAACATTTGACAGAATTCAACACTGATTCATGAAAAAACTCTCAAAAAACTGAATTCTTTGTTGATAGGCCACTCCCATGGCCTTCTGGTCTGGAGACCTTATTTGAAGTTCTAAGGTTAATAATTAAATGGAAAGCAAATAAACAGCCTGTAGATTTTACTAAATATGGTTATGAAGTTACAGTATCAAGCAAGATGGAGGCTAGTGATTATCCTTATCATCCTGTTTTTTTAAAACTTTTTATTTTATATTGAAGTATAATTGATTAACAATATTGTGATAGTTTCATGTGTACAGAAAAGTGATTTAGTTATACATGTATCTATTCTTTTTCAAATTATTTTCCTATTTAGGTTGTTATGTAATATTGGGCAGAATTCCCTGTGTTATATGGTAGGTCCTTGTTGGTTATTCATTTTAAATATAGCAGTATATACATGTCAATCCCAAACTCCCACTCTGTCCCTCCCTGCCCTTCCCCTCCTATCATCCTGCTTTAAGGAAATCTTGCCATTTGCTCAGCAAAATTATATTTACTTGAGAAATTGAATGAATGCATTTATATTTGTATTTTTCACACAATTACTCTAGGCTTTTACTCATATCAGTTGCTAGAAAAATATAAACATTTTCAAATTATGCAGGTCCCATGTCAGTGCTTTGGTATAATATGAGAGGGCTTTGCACTATTCCAGTATCTTTCATCTGTTCCTGCAAACACATAAAATCGACTTTTAAAACTGCTCTCTGGGCTTCCCTGGTGGCGCAGTGGTTGAGAGTCATCCTGCCGATGCAGGGGACATGGGTTTGTGCCCCGGTCCGGGAAGATCCCACATGCTGCGGAGCGGCTGGGCCCGTGAGCCATGGGCGCTGAGCCTGCGCATCCGGAGCCTTGCTCTGCAATGGGAGAGGCCACAGCAGTGAGAGGCCCACGTACCGCAAAAACAAAAACAAAAACAAAAACAAAAAAAAGACAACTGCTCTCTTATGATCGTACAACTCATTAGAGTTCCTGTTGAATTTCTACTCATATCTGAGACAACAGTTCACCACTAAGCCCTCATGCATAGAATGTGGAACTATTACTGTTTGTACCCCCATTCTCCTCCACAAGTATGTTTTATTAATTCGTTCAATGAGTGAATCATGAATACTGTATTATAAAGTGTCAACTATATGCCTAGCTCTTAGCTAATCACTAAGGACAGAGTGATCAGGAAGGTACAGTCTTGGTCTTTCAGAGAAGGCCGACATTAATTGCAACTGAGAATGTTAAGTATTCAGCAGCACAAGGTGCTAGGTAAGAAATTGTCATGAGCACCTGACTTTGAGTATGTGTGTATGGTGTGTGTGTGTTTGTCCTCTCCAGGGAAGGATTCTACCAGAAGTAGTGCTTAAATGGATATTTGAGGGATGAATGGAAGTTTGGTAAAGATTAGAGGAAGAGGTACTCATAGAAGCTAGTTAGTACAAGCAGTAACTGATGATGGCCTAGAATGACATAAAGAAGGTGGAGCAAATAAGTGAATGAGAATAGGTGTAAGGCCTTCAAAGAATGTTGATTATGTCCTTATAGTCACAGTCTAAATGAGCTTTCTGAGGCAATTACTTTTTCTACACTTACCTTCCTTTCTATTCTGTCTCTATACTCACAATCCGTTGCTGGAAAACAAGTTGGGTCATTCAAGTAAGAGGCATGGCAAACAGGCTGTTTGCTTGGTTTGCTGAGGGGAGAGATGTCTTCTCTTCAGTCTGGAGTATTGGGTGGGAAACAGCAAACTTATTGACCCATAAAATTCCCTTACCACCATTTAGTATCTGTAAAAGAAAACAGTGTGCATTTAGTAGGACAAACTCTTGTTATTAAAAAAAAAATATGTTGAAAACCAACTTTTAATTTTAATATGGGCTATACTAATTTCATTTAGAATCATACTCAATATTTCATTATTCATTAGGAAAGAAGATGTCCAGTACAAAATGATAAATAGATTGAGAGGTTGCCATGAAACAACCTCTGGAAGCTGGAAGTGCAAGATAAATATGCCAGTATGGTTGCTTTCTGGTGAAAGTTCTCTTCCTGGCTTCTTGTAGTCTTTCTTATTGTTCTGTCCTCACATAGTGGAGAGAGAGAGAGGAAGGGCTCTCTCTCTCTGGTGTGTTTTTTTTAATAAAATCACTATTCTAAGGGATCTAATTCTAAGGGATCAGTGTCCCACCCTAAAGACCTCATTTAATCTATTACTTCCTTATGCTCCTTATAGGCCTGTGTCTAAATACAGTCATATTGAGGGGTTAGGGCTTCAGCATATGACTCCTGGGGAGGGAGAGGCCAATTTGGTCCATAGCACCAATAATAAGTGAGAAAGTCAGAGTTTCAACAAGTGGTTATAATAACAGCTGTACTCTCTGAACCTTTAGTTTCTACTGCATTCCTAAAAGTAAATGGGAAAAAAAGTACTTGCTATAGAATACTGGGGAAATATCATAAAACACTCTTTTCTCTAAGGTAGCAGGAAAAATAAAAGTTATAATACATTTTGGGAAAATATATGTAGAGTAGCCATTTTCATAATGAGTTTGTAACAGTTTCTTTTGATATCAAATAAATAGCATATGCACACTAAGATGAAATATGTAATAGGCATTTAAAAATGGTTACGTTTAATATCTCAACATACAGTCTGTATTGTTATTAAATAAGGAAAATTTTCATATGCAGAAAATACAGAGAACTCATCTAAGTTGAACATTTCAAGTGTCTGTGACAACAATTTTATTTTCATAGAAAGGATTATAAATCTTCATGTAAAGAAATTATGGAGTCAGAAAGTCTCCAATATAGCACAGGTGCTATTAAAGTTAAGAAAATGGAAACATCTAAAATGCTTATTTTATGTTCTGATATACATGTGGATTTAAATTTAATTCAATAAAATACATCAGGAGAGTGTTTTTCTGAGTTAAAATTATTTTGAAACTCTACTTCCATAGTTTCCTTAAAGTATAAAAGAATGAAAATGAATAAAGTTCCTTAAACTATATATTTAGTTACTTATTGTCCATCTAATTAAGAAATTATGATACAGAAAAATACATACATATATATATATATATATATATATATATATATATTTTTTTTTTTTTTTTTCCCTTTAGATAAGCAGTTACCAGCATGTAATGCCAGAAGTGTTATAGTATTGTTCAGAGTGATGCAACTGTTACTGGCATATTTTGGCAGTTTCTCTTTAAGATGTCTATCTCCTTCCCTGATAAACTCAGTAAGCAGTAAAGCTAACCTTCTTAGTGTTTTGAATTCTCACTGCCTCTAACCATCCAATAACACTCTCAACATCTCCATATGAAATCCATGTTTCTTATGTTGCATTTCAAGACTACTGAAGTGTCTTCCTTATCATCATTATTCCTTTCCTCTTCTAAATATCAGTTGTATTCTATTCCAGTATAAGCTCTTGCCTTAGCCATTTTTATATATTTCAAAATTTGTCTCTCCTTTTCCAGGTCTCTTTTCTTCTATGAAATCTTTCTCCAAGATAATTAAGCATATTATATAATATGTTATAGTAGTATGTACCAAGGAGAAAAACCAATGAGAGAGTATCCTGGAATTTTAAATAAGGTGATACGTGGAAGGCTTCACTGAAAAAGTGACTTTTGAATGAAAGCCTAAAGAAAGAGAAGGAATTATAGCCTTGTAGATATAAGAGGGAAGCACAATCCAGGCAGAGGGAACAGCGGACGGAGATGCTAAGTCAGAAACATGCCTGGCATGTACAAGAGGCTCATCTTTAACCAGTTCTTTTTTTCTGTTTTCAAGCTTTATAAATATTCTTTAAATAAAGGTGATATAGACCGTAAGAGAAGAGATCATATAGCACAAAATAAGCAAATATTTAAATCCTTTCAGGACTTCCCTGGTGGTGCAGTGGTTAAGAATCCGCCTGCCAATGCAGGGGACACGGGTTCGAGCCCTGGTCCGGGAAGATCCCACATGCCGCGGAGCAACTAAGTCTGTGCACCACAACTACTAAGCCTGAGCTCTAGACACCACAAGCCACAACTACTGAGTGCATGTGCCATAACTACTGAAGCCCATGCGCCTAGAGCCCGTGCTCCACAACAAGAGAAGCCACTGAAATGAGAAGCCCGTGCACTGCAACAAAGAGTAGCCCCTGCTCGCCACAACTAGAGAAAGCCTGCGTGCAGCAACGGAGACCCAACACAGCCATAAATTAAATAAATAAATAAATAAATAAATAGATAAATAAATAAATAAATAAATCCTTTCATCAAGTAGCTACTTTTTTGCAATATAGTTTACAATAATATATATTAACCTCTGAAACTCAATTTTAAAGAAGTGTATGCTTTTGATTAGTACAGTCTGATTTAATCTTTCACCTAATTGTTTAAATTTCAAAAAAAAAAGGTAAAACTATTCATAAAGTAGAAAAGAATGGCAGGATGAAAGAAAGGAACTTACGTGTCCTTATATGATACAAAGTTAGGTTCTAGTCTAAACTCTTTGAGTAGATGACCTCCTCTGTTAGATAAAATTTTGTCTCCTTTAAGCAGGTAAAATTCTATCCATTTTATAGATGAGATTAGATGTAAAAAGTTCAAGTAACTTGTCCAGATCAGAAAAGTAATAAGTTGCAAGACTCAATCTGTCATATTACAAAGTCTATGCTGTTTTATAACTATGTAATTTGTTTATGACATTATATATAAGCAGTCTTATTCCAAAGAATCCCTAAAAAAATGTTTCAGGTCTTAAACTTGTTCTTGTTATCCTATATTTAATATAGCATGAATAACATTAACAAACTTAGATCTGATTCCACTTCAGTTGAAATAATGTTTCATGATTCTTTGAGTTCATAACTAATATGTTTTATAGCACATGGTTAAAGACAAGTTAATTTCCCTTTTTTCATATATTATCATATGAGAACAGATGCTACCATTTCAAATACATAGAATTGTTCACTGGAAAACAAACAGATTATTCCATTAATTGAAAAAGTCTTTTTAATATAAATCATGATCTGCTATCATTGTTCAAATTGACTCCACTGTCTTTTATCTCTTTAATGTGACTGAATCGGCTACATTTCTCTTATTCTAGCTCTTATCACAAGGATTTTTTATGGCAATCTTTTATTCTTGACAAAAGTTTTATTATGCCATCACTGATCATTTTAATAAGAACAGAATGAAAGAATTTGAAGAGATTACTTTTCTAGAATATGTTTATACCCAATTCCATTTTAGAAACTCTTGCAGAATAGGCATTTATAAATATCACTGTACTTAACTGTACTTATGAAAATCTTATTAAAGAGTTTTTTTCAGTACTTGTCAGAAAAAAAACGTGGTGAATTGCAAACCATAGTTTGCATGATCATGCTACTTATGATTCCTTAAAACTGTAATAAAAGAACTTTTAAGAACAGAACATAGAGATAGTTCATAAGGCATGTGGGTGAAAGTATGTGGCATTAGGTATAAGCCATCCTCAGTTATTTGTTTCTTTTTAAAAATTTAATGTATAACATAAAAAGTTCACTGCCAAATACATGTAGTGCCTCATTTAACCCCATGCAATAATTACAAACATAAAACCATTTTATAACTGTATCTAAGTAATTTGATTAAGGACACAGAGTCAGAAGGGCAATCCCAGGATGTGAACCCAGACACTTTGACTTTAGTGGTATCCCTCTCTTAAGAATTATTTGACTACCTCCAATCACCCCTCTCCCTGGCTTGTGTCAGATCCCGTGCTAGGTGCTGAGGTTGCAGTGGTATACACGATAGCTGTGTGATAAGTGGCCAAGGTTACATTGACAGCCTGTTACCGTAAAATAGGTCTGTGGAATTAGGACCATATGAAAACTGAATGAATTTTCAAAACATTAGTTCAGTGCTGTAACCAACAAACTTATGAGAAGTCAGAACCACTGATTATAAAAATATTAATAAAATTAACATGGGTATAGTAGGAACTCACAAGAGGAAATTCTCTCCCATACATTAGGAGTCTTGAAGAAACTAGAACAGTCTTTCCTCTTTTGCTTTAGGAGTAGTATTCATGAAACTCTTTAACAATGGCATTTGACATCAGATTAAAATGTTATATAACAACTCAGTTTCAAAAAAATTCTAACCACATATTTTGATTTTAAAAAGTGGTTATTGATGTCTTATTAATAACTGTCTATTCTAACTTTTTGATTCATGTTGCTATCAAATTGGTTTTTTTAATAAGAGAAGACAATGCCATTTGTTATTACTGACATGTAATGAGGCTTATGACAAATAAAAACTATGGTATTTGATAACTGAATGGAGTTAGTTTGCAGGCATTGGTTTAAATTTCAACATTTGAGGATTTTTTTTGAATTCAGAAGGTAAATGGCACAGTTTTCACTAACAAGATAAAAATTGATAACTTAAAATTAGAACTTGCTTAAAATAATTTATATTTGCATTATAAAGTGATTTCCTGTTGTTGACTGAGAAAGAGAAATTTCAAAAACCTACAGTTTTTTTCTGCTTTGGCTAGAAATAAAGGTAGAAATACAAATACGGAGACATGATTTGTGTAAAATTTTACAAATAAATGATATTCTGGGAGAGACAGAAAGGTTTAGAATTGTTTAACCGTTGGTTGCTGATGTTATCTCTGGAAGCCAATCATAGATACTTATAGTCAAGGGAGACTTTGATTCAATTTCTTTATCCAAGCACAGCCAAACGGAAAAATTATATATTTGATTTAGAAACAAAAAAGTCAACATTTTGTAAAAAAAAAAAAATTAGAAAGAAAAAAATGAGTCTTTTGCTTCATTTGGATGACAATTTCTAATTATTAATGTGAAAAAATAATTTACTTTACCAGTAATTTACCAGAATCCTTAGTAATTAGAAGGCAAAATACTCCAAAAATGAGATATCATTGTTTGTAAAATCAGTTACTAACTTATTTTGTAAAAATAGAAAAAAAAATAGATCTGAATAGATTTTATAGATTGCTTAATTTATGCAAGTTTTAAAACATTAAAACTTGACATTTTATGTTGATAATCATTATCATTTTAGAGATTTATGTTTGGCTAACCTTTGATAAATCAGATAATATTTAACTATCCAAAAGGATGAATAATAAAACAAATAATCTGTCAATAATGGGACTGGCCTTTTGAATGTCACTGGTCATTTATTTAGAAAGAATTTCTTACTTTCCCCAAACTCATTTTTCCATTTCCTGATAGTAGGCAGGATTGGAGATTAAGATAATGATATCTTTCTGTGACCTGAGTGACATATAAAGTTCAGAAATATCCAGCTGGTTCATTAGTGATTTATTACCTTCTTCCAAACAAATATGAAGTGGACAGAGACTAGATTGAAATAGTAACGTGTTTAGGCTCTGAGATTTCAGAAAGGATTTTAATTACTAGTGTGTTGTTTTCATGGGTACTAATGTGGTCTGTGATGTCAAAATGTGCACAATGTTTTCATATTTTCCAAAGTAACAGAGTGGTTTGTTAAAAGTTGTTCAGATCATGTCATTCCTCTTTTCAAAATTTCCCAGTGCCTTCCACCTCATACACAAAGTCAAAATCTTTGCAGAGGTCTCCAAGTTCCTATGACACCCACACTCCATTATGTTTTTGAGTTCTCTTATTGCCTTTCCTCCTCCTTCACTCACCTCCAGCTGTAGCAGCCTAATCATTGATTTTTGAACGAACCAACCTTGTTTTTGCCTGAAGGTCTTTACTTGCTGTTCCCTTGGTGTGGATTGTGCTTCTCTCTCACAGCTGTAAGAATAATTTTCCTCTTGCTTTAGGTTTTTACTCAAATGCTACTTTCCCAGTGAGGCCTTCCATATGCCACCCTATTTAAAATTTCAACCCATATTCCTCTTCTCTCATTTTTCCTCCATAGTATATATTACTATATCATGCTATATAATGTGTGTATTTATCTTTTATTTTCATCTATCTCCCTAGATGTAAGCTTCTTAAGATCAGGAATTTCTGACTTGCTTGTTCACTTTTGTATCCTCTGTGTCTGGCACACTGATAGATGCTCAATAAATAATTTATATAAAATTATTTATATAGATAATTTATATAATGAAATAAATGAATTTCTGTGAATAATTTATATAAAATTAGTGTTTTATTGTTATTAATATAATATTATTAGTATAATTAGCTGGTATACATAAAAAGAGTTTACCAGAAATTAGTCTACATAAAACCAATAATTTTAACTGAAATTTAACTTAACTGATCATTCATCTTGTTTTAAAAAATATGCCTGCTCCATGTTTAAGAATCATATTTCTGATATAGATCTAGCCTATAGTGAAATTAGCCTTATTACTATTACCTTATTACATTGATTTATATGGTATTGTTAAGATGAACATAATTCATATATTTAAATATTTCAGTATCAAAATATATCCTCAGTGCCTAGTATGTGTGTAGTATATAGCATAGTATATAGCAGGTCCTGAATACATATTTATTGAATCAATGAATGGATGAATGTAGAAATGATACATATGCACTTTTGATAAACCAAAGAAAATTAATACGACTCATAAAATCACCACCATTTTAAATAAAATTACATGCTCATTTAAATGAAGAGAGGTATAATGAAGTATTTGTTTAACTGAGTTTACCACATTTCAAAGGCAATTTATAGCACAATTCTAACTTTGTAACCAAATTAATATTCATTTGACAAACATTTCCTGAGTGTTGCTATCATTGTCTAGAAAATAGGATGAATAAGGTAGAGTCTTTCCCCTATGATCTTTCTCTTCTCGATCATCCACTTTCTTTCTCTCATACACACACATAAACGCACATATGCAAACATACTCACACAGGATAAGTGCCAACAAAACAGATAATAGGAATGTGTAATAAGGATATATGATTGTTAACATACAGTACACATGAGAGTTTCACAAAAGAGGCAGACACTCAAATAAACCATTGCTTTCTGGACAGCAAGCCAAAATATTGGGGGGTACTGTAGGCTGTTCTAGCATAGTGTCAGTGTCATTCCCTTTAGATGAATTTTAAAATATAGAACGTGCTTCAGAAACTCCAATTTACTTTTTTAATGAAGGAAATATTTTGACATAGTTATCTTCAGAAAGAAGCAATACTATTATAAAAATATTAGGAATAAAAAGCCAATTTTAGCCAGTTAAAAGTCTTACATGTTTCTCATCATTTCTGAAAATATTTATTGATTAAATCAATAATGAAAAAATCCAACCTGGATACACCTTATACAACAATCCAGAATGCCATACAGAGAAGCACAGGCTACACTTAACATGTTCAGTCAGCCCAAGCTGTGATACAATTGAGGCTAAAATAAACACTCCTAAAATGTGTTAAAATATTGTAATATATTTAGAGCAGATTTCATGTAAAGAGGAAAACAGCATGCTTCACTGATTTTATGTGTTTTTAAAGGTTATTTAACATCATTATGGCTTCATGCTAATATGTTCATAGGAAAGAGAGAAAATAATCAACAACTATGGGGTAATTAATCATAAGGCTAAGTTATAAAAGAAGGAAAACTTGGATAATTAAATTTTAAATGAACTTCCTCAATATCTAATTGATGAATTCTGAGAAAAGAGAAACGTATGTGTAAGCATCTGAATTTTTGTTAGTTTTCCTTCTAGCTTGAATTCAAAAGAGTTGACATTTTTGCAAATTCTTCCTGGAAATGTATTTGACAAGTGCTACTTTCAAACTCAGAAACAAATACTACCCTACTGACTGATTGATTCCTTAGTCCAGGTTTATAAAATCACTCTGGAAGAGACCATATTTGACACGAATCATAGGTTTGTGTGATGCTAATTAATTAGTCATATGATAATAATTAGTTAGCACCCCTCAATTGCTCAAGTGAATATATTTCTTTTTGGATCATCCTGCAGAAGAAATGCATTATTCTCTTTTTGGAAGAGTATATCAGTAATTAAAAATTAATTTTGAATTTGTTTGCTTCTAACTTCAACAAACTCTTTTTGACCTACACATATTACAAAGTTGATAGCCAGTGGTCTGATTAGCTCTATTATTATATTTATTAGGCAAACACTTTTAAACTGGACAATGTTCCAAACTCTCTACAAATATTAGCTTATGTAAGCCTCACAATAACTCTACAACATAGGTACTACTACAAACTTTAATTAATACAACTTTCATATTAAGTAGTATTGAAACTTATTCATACTATAAATGAAAATAACCAATAGTCTTAAAAGTTTTTCCATGTTAACTTTCTGAAAAATTTCACAGAAACCTTCAGATAAAAATTTTCAGGTGAAAAAGATGAAACAGTTTTCTAAAGATACATTTAGAACCAAATACTAGGGAAGATTTTAGCAGTTTACATATATGACTTTTCCTATTTGTCTACATATTCCTTTTCCCTTATGCCCCTTAAAGGAGTTGGTTGATTTGCCACTGAGTGTATCCGTGCAGGTTAATCTCCCCAAGGTGGGATGAAATTAAATAGATCTTTTCTATTTTGTGTAGTGTAGAAGAAAGGAGGCTTTGTTAAACTGAGACCGGCACCAGTGTCTGCAGTGAGATTAACATTCTATAATTATTAGCTACCATGACCTTTTGAAGAATTTTAAACAAGGAAAGTCCAGATAACTGAGCATCTTCAATAAACTTTTTGTTTTGTTAAAAAGTCTTCAGTTCCAGTCATCTATTACCTTAACATGTCTGCAAATAGTTTAACTACATGAATTATTATTTGACTCTGTCCTGATGTCAACTAATATCTTTTCTTATTTCACTGGACTGACTATGCTAGGGACATAGCTCAGACTGGCATTCAGTGAATTCTGACCAGTTTTTTGGCTGTCTCTAGAGTCTCGTGGACCAGAAGATCAGTAAATATTCCATATTTTTTTGGTATAAGAAAATCTGAGTTGGTTAGTGCTAATTGCTCATCCCTAATCATTTAAAAATTGGAAGTTTCTGGTTGGCACTTTCATGAGCAGCCTTGAGGAACCTTACAAGTCTCAAGTATAGCTGATAACTAAGATAAAGCTTGTTTTAAAAGGTAGGCCAGGCTCTCTATAATGCTTTATGGTGTTAAAAATTATCTGTGCATGTACTGGCTGGTAGCTTAAGAAAGCTATGTAGTCTGAATAACTTTGATTTAGGTGGTCTCTCCTCTGTGACCATAAGAACAAGGTTTATAAACACGAGAGACTCCAAAGTTTGTTATGTACCCATGTCAAATCCCATTAAATAATTATGTTCTTGGATTTGGGTAACTTACATAGGCCTGTTAGTATATATATTAAATCTCTAATAAGATTCATTCATTCATTCAAATTTTAATGTAATATATACTGTGTAATATACTAGAGGTTAAAAAATAATAGAACAATGTATAGAAAAATAAACAGAAAATTAAAATACTTATTTGTTATTAGTAATGAGTTAATAGTTGTAAGTAGTTTGGGGTCACTGGGTAAGGTAAAATTATACAAAAATTTTTTTTTTTCAAACACATGTTGGTGAGAATGTGGGAAAATTGGAACCCTTGTGAATTTCTGGTAGGAATGTAAAATGTTATAGCCATTGTGAAAAACAGTATGGTGGTTCCTCAAAAAATTAAACAGAATTACTGTGTGATCTATCAATTCCACTTCTGGGTATATACCCAAAGAAGTTGAAATCAGGGATTTGAACAGATATTTTTACATTAATGTTCATAGCAACATTATTCACAATTACCAGAAGAGCATTGCTGGATGAATGCATAAACAAAATGCAGTATATGGATTCAATGGAATATTATTCAGTCTTAAAAAGGAATCAAATTCTGACACATGATAAAACATAGATGAATCTTGAAGACATTATGCTGAGTGAAGTAACCCAGTCATAAAATGACAAATATTACATGATGTGCTTATATAAGATCCCTGGAATAGTCAAATTCAGAGGCAGAAAATAGAATGGTAGTTGCAGGGGACTGAGGGGCAGGAAGAATGGGGAGTTGTTGTTTAATTGATACATAGTGTCAATTTGGAAGTTGAAAAACTTCTGGAGATGGATGGTGGTGACAGTTTCACAACAATATAAATGTGCTTAACGCCACTTAATGCCACTTAACTGTACACCAAAAAATGGTTAAAATGCTAAGTTTTATGTTATGTATATTTTGACACAGTAAAATAACTTACCTATTAAAAAAATAGAACAGTTTCAAAAAGGTAATAGTACTATCTTCAATCAGTCACAGTAGTAAAATGGGAATTTTTACTTTTAATAAGGGATTTTTTCTATAAATTAAGCATTCTTTTATGAGCATTCCTTCTATAAGTTAGAACATATATTATTATGATTTGGGTCTATTTGCTGAACTATCATAAGAGTCCTCTTACCAAATGTCTTAACCATTAAGCAACTTCATAGTCTGAGTCTGTTTTAAATAGGTGAAAATAAAAATTAAAAAGTTTATCCATCAAATGTATATTTTCCCACTTAAAATTCTCTTATTATAGTTGCAAGTTTAATAAAAATTTTCAAGTTATAATTTAAAGAACTGAATATGAATTTTAGAGTGTGCTCACTTTTCTATAGACCCTTAGAAAACACTACTTAACTGTATAGTTTCAGAGACTTCAGTAAACATAAATTTCTAACAGCTTTTTATAAAGAGAAATCGTTTTAAACAAACAAAGCAATGCAAAATCTGGAATAAAGACACAGTTGCATCTGTGAAATTGTCAGACGTATTATGGGCAATTTCTCTAAGTACTTCTAGGCCCTATAGACAGAAAACTTAGGTTGAAATCAATGCTCTGTGTTTATGGTGCTAGCCATACAATTTTTTTAACATCTTTATTGGAGTATAATTGCTTTACAATGGTGTGTTAGTTTCTGCTGTATAACAAAGTGAATCAGCTATACATATACATACATCCCCATATCTCCTCCCTCTTGCGTCTCCCTCCCACAATCCGTATCCCACCCCCTAAGTCAGAAAGAGAAAAACAAATACTGCATACTAACACATATATGTGGAATCTAGCTATACAATTTTGGGTGAGATATTTATCAGTGTTAAACCTCAGTTTCCTTGTATATAAAATAGTAATGACATTACTTTTCTCATAGGTGTGTGGTTACTTTTCTCATAGGTGTGGGAGATGACCAAGGTCCACGATCATTTATTCAAAATTCTGAAATCCATAAAGCTTTAAAACTAACAGTTCTTTTCTTTTTTTAAGTTGGCTCCAAAATTAATTTAGCAAAAAACCTTACCTAAACTGACTTGAGACAATTTTTAGCCTTTATTGATCCCACTCATTGTGGTTTTTCATGTTTTACTGTGAATTATTAAACTGGTTAAATATGGGGTGCTGCTCAACCCAGATGGAGCATGACATAAATTGGTACATGCACTTGAATTACCTAAAATCCTAAACATATCTGGCTCTAAGGAATTGGGGTGAGGGATTGTGCATTTCTATACAGAAAACACTAAATAAAATACTTTACAAATATTCAGCCCTTAACTTAGCTATTATGATTATTAATTTGGGCACTTGTAAGAACTTGAAGTTAGAAAACACACTATTTCATTTAAGATATGGTCAAAGGAGTCACTTGAATTGATGTAAAATTTGCCAGATCAGTAAACAAGTACTATTACCTAAGGATTAGTGCTCTTATGAGATTTCTGCTTCTTTCCTTACATACAATGTAAAATTGTATTGCATCATTTAAATTTTTCAGGCCAAATTATTACAAACTACTGTATTAAAATTGCTTATATTAGTCTCACCTTTTAAAAGTTGACTTCTATCAAAATAATTTTATTTTTGAATGCATATTTCTGGTTATGCATGATTGATTATCTTACAATTAAAAAAAACCTTTCCATTTTCTTGCCCTACCCTTACTTCTCAGTTGTGGCATACAAGAATGAACACTGTGACTAGAGGGAATCAGGCATATTCAATTCCTTAGTTCTGGTCAGTTTGTTTCCTGGGTTACTTACAAGATGGGATGTAAACATTTCTGAAATGAGCTCTTGAAATACACTTTTTAAATATGATTTTTACAGATGAGATATGGAGAATGTTAAGCATGCATTTGTTTATTTTTATTTTAGAAAGATAATGTTCATGAAAACAATAAGGAACTTATGAATTATGCTTGTATCATATCAAAAATTATGCCTTAGAGAATTTCTGTTATCTACTATAACCACTTCTATTTTTTGCTAAATTAGGGAGCCTAAAGTTATTTTATGAGAACCACAAGTATCTTTTTAAAAGTCATATGTTTCATTTGATTAATTTAATTTTAAAAAATAGCCTTATTTAAAAATTTGTAAGGAAAGTAGGACTTCTACTGATTTGTTATGTGGCAAACTATTAATAGCAGGCTAAGAAGTCTTTAGCAATGACCTTTAGCAATGGTCAGTTGTCCAAGACAACTTACAAGTGATAACTATTGGTATTCAAAATCCTTTAAAATACTGACAAGCTGGTATTTTTAAGGGAGTGGAAAAAACAAAGTTATATTACCAAATTTATAATATATTCCTACAAGTGAGGACTCTGGTAATACCTACAATGAAATAATACTTGTTACAGTTAATGGTGAATTTTATGTAGTCACTTTTTTACACTACATAAAATTTAAAAAAATTTTATTAGGATTTTACTGCAATGTAACATGCCGCAATATTTCAGCTTCTCAAAACAGTGTGTGGGCAATCTCTGAACTTCCTGTATTAAATTTTTAATGTATTTTCATTTTATTATATCACAATAAGTATGGCTTCTGTAAGTGAAATATAAACAGTTTTTGTTTATTTTTTCATATTAATAATTTAGTGTCTTTATACACCTAAAACCCTAAACATTTTCTTTTCCATATAGCTAAATAGATGGAACTACACCATTTTGATATTCTTTTTGAGAAGCATCACTTTTCTTTTAAAATCTGACTATGAAGGCTTTAAAAGCCTTCAGATATGCCAGCAAGAATATAATTAAATTTTTTTTCTTTAATTATTATATTAATTTTGAACAGAGCTGTCTCAGAGGATCATCATTTTAATTTCCCAGCCGCATGTAACAGTTAGATCTGTGCAATTATGACTTAAACAATGAACATTCTCAATAGGTTAATGTATTATTAAGCAACAGCTAACAGGTTGTATGATCCTAATGAGAAAGTCAGGTTGTATTGTCAGAACATATTTGACACAAATGGTATATTGTTGCAAACAGTGACATGTGACACATGTATTGTCCCTGGAAAAGAATATCCTAGTTTAATGCTACAGACATTTAAAGGACAGAAAATAGTTTCTTGGCTTTTGTGTTCATTAAAGATAAATCTCGGGCTGCCTTGTAGGCCAAAATAAAACATTATTTTTGAAAGGAAACAGTGTATATATATATAAATTATTTCTCTTCATCTCTTCCTTAATTTTTTTCCTCTTCCTAACACTTATGCTTCATAATTTAACTTGTTCTTTTAAATTGTTCAGAATTTAGCAATTCTGTGTTATATTCTGTTCATCTTATATATATGTGCTGATAAATCTTCAACATTTTTTAGCTTTTATTACTTTGCATGACAATAAAAAGTTAATAACAGATTTATATTTTATTAGCATTTGTGCTGCAGATGCAGGAGACATCTTAAATTCTAATTTAATGCACTTTTAAAGTCCTTTTTATTAGCCTGTAATTCCCAGCCATACTGTTTTATTGAAATGTGTATTACATTTGTGCCATAGTCAAAACAGCGGTATAGATCTAGAATTGTAAGGAAAAAATGTCTCTAGTAGTTGGATAAACTACACACTCAACAAAGTCTAAAGGGCCCACTATAAACATTGTGGGCCCCTTGAAGTTGTAATAGTAATTACATATCTTTTAGTATTATAGACAAATAATTACACATATACATATCCATAGGTAAGAGATTTTATTGGTAGGTTAAAGTAAGACATTTAATATTTATGACAATTATTAAATTACATTTTAAACATGAATTTTATTATATAGTTTCAGAAATATATATGCCTAGATATCTAGATTCATTAATATGTAATAACTACTTCCTTAAGAACTACAGTTGTAATGTTCTAAGAGGTCAGTTCATTTCACATGAATGAAAACTTTTCTATGTGGTTTAATGTAATAAGGAAATGTGCATTTGTTATGCTCAAAGGCCAACCTGATTTTAGTATTTCTCTCACCAGAGCTCCTGAACCATTTTATGACTCTTGTTAGTATTCTGTGTATGACCCAGCAGGTGTCAAGATAGAGAAGATTGGGGAAACAGATAGTCCACCTCTAATTAAATACCAGACATCTCCCCCACCATTTTTATTTGTGTTTCCCCAAATGGGAAAACAGATGGCATCACTTGAGCCTATGTAGTGACAACCATCTTTTAAAATTTCTGCTGAAATGGAAAAATGGTGACAATGCCAATTCAGCCGTTATAGCTCATTCTCACAATGGACAAGATGGCAGATTAGTTGGGAGGGTGTTAAAGCACCCTGGAGGTATAAATATAAGCCATCTTCATTGCCACTGCATCAGTCCAGCCATATCCAAACCCAGGGAGAAAAACATGTGGGTCTTGCTTTATTTTGTAAATAGCAGGAGCTGGCAGTAAAGTTACATGGTAAAATAGATTTCCAACATTTTCCCTGCCATTAATTGTAATTTTCCAAGGTTTCCTCTGTGACAGAATTTACAAAAAGGAGCTTTAGTAAAACTATCATTTGTTTCATGGATCAATATGGTTTAGGGAATACAAAACAACTTTAGTTGTTTAAAAATAGAAACTATCAGATGGTGTCCCCCTCCTCCCCATGGATATCAAATCATGCTATTGATCTTTCTACAGTGTAACTGTGAAAAATTTTCAGATATCAGGTGGACTAGCTGGGAATACAAATAAAGCCACTCTACTAACGAGGATAGTATATGGTTCCTGAGAGACCTCCTGAGTATCCCAGTATGAATCCTTCTCTAAAAGATGTGGCCTCTGTCTATGATAAGACCATGAAAGATAAGAAAAGGCTTAAGACCAAAAGTATTATTGTTCTATTTTTTCCTATTTGTTCTCTTTTCTATATCTTTCACCATTTGTCCAACAGATTTCATCAAGTAATTCTGAAAAAAATAGTTAAAATGGAAAAACATATATGGAAAGCAACATAAAATAAACACAGACTGAAATATAATCTTCACATATATGCAATAGTAGTATGATTACAATATTTAGAGGAAAGAGAATTGAAATAAATAATTATGAAATCCAGGAATTATTGCCCTCAATGCACAAATTGATTTGAAGGATTAACAAAGTTCTATTTCAATTTAGAATAATGCCTCACACAGCTAGTCTCTCTTGATTTTAAAGACTGAATATTAGGGGGACTTAGAATTATGACATGAAGGAAATGAAAAAGAATACATATACCTACAAGTAGGTTGTAAATTTTTCTGTTTCTCAATATGCTTTTTATTTAAAAAAATATAGTCAAAACTCATTTGCAGCACAGAAAAATAGGATGATTCCTTAAACCAGTGGCTCTCAATGGATAAAGCATCATTTAGGGGAATAAGTTAGAAATGCAAATTATTGAAGAGAACTACAGAATCAGAAAATGGGGGTAAGACTCAGCAATCTGTATTATAATAAGTCTTCTGCATGATTCTTCTGTAGTCTAAAGTTTGAGAATCACTTCCTTAGACCTTTGTTTACTGGAGCTACATTTACTAGTGAAATTATATACTTACTGGTAACTTGGTAATTATACAAGGGTATATTTTAACTTAATTTTTTAAAAATGCATTTAGTCCTATACTGATCAATGTTCTGATCCTTAAGGAAGGGCAGTGAAATTTAAGGAAACTTGTAGTTAGCCAAATAAACCTAATTCAGATGTGTTTGGATATTTTATACATTACTGAGCCTGCATGTATTTTTTAATACAATTCTGAAAATTCGTTCAGAATGAATGGGAACCAGGTTTGGTTTCTTAATTTCTGAAACATTATTCAACTGTGAATTAGATTATATTGATAAAAATATGATATACTTTAATTATTCAAAATATCTTTACTTAAGATAATTTTTTTTATCATTAAGATATGAAATTGGTTCATGAGTTTCTTTTCACAGGTTTAAGTGTCTAAATTTTAATTGGTTAACATTGACCCTATGGTTTGCAACATACATTGTAAAGGAACAGATGGCTCTGTGAATAATGTTCAAAATTTAACTTGACTTAAATACCCTTAAGTACCATAGGCCCCAGGTTTTGAAAAGGTAGAACCTATACAGGTAAGTAATACCATTTAAATGAATCTCCATTTTGGCTTTGGATAATAAACATAATCATATATTTGAAATTTAAAAATCTTTCTAAGTCAATAAATAAGACTTTTTACAATACATAACTATAAATGGCTGAAAAAGAATAACATTCAAGAATTCCTACTTAAGAAGTAGTTATTCCTCTGAATATTTTATTATTTGTGTCTGTGTAGACTTTACTCTCAAAAAAGAATGCTTTCATTAGTCTTACAGACATATTCCAATATGATGAATAATATTATAACTAAAATAGTTTTACTAGCAATAAAGATGATCTTACAATATAATTGGTTTACATCTTTTGGTTCTTATCAAGATAATATTTTCAACCTGACAATGTCAAATTTTAGTGTAGCAGGTATAGTATGAGGGTTAGAAATTGCATCGGATCTAATCACTTAAGGATATTGTAAACAAATCGATGTGAACTTTTGAACCGTAATAGAAAATACTTGGATATTCAGGGTGAAAGACTTACAATGAGAGAAGAAACTGTTTTCTTCCAACTGGATTACAATAAGACACACTTAATTTTCTTAAGATTTTGTAGTATATATCATGTGTCTGTAACATATTTAGTGCACCACATTAGGCACTTCGTGGAATATAAACTTGTTTATAAATTGGAACATTGAAGATTCTTAGTATTGAGCCTGATATGCCACTCTTGAGAAGTAAACTTGCAAATATTTCAAGAATGGAAAGAAAAAGGATAATAGCTTGAAGATATACAGGGGGTTTGGAGAATTTTACAATTTTTATTTGCAATAATGAGGAAAAGAAATTGACAGAAATCTTGAAATAAAATGACACTAGGAATAGTTAAGAGTGTGGAGGATTAACAAAAGCCATGGCAGGAGTAGAGATCTGGATATAATGGGGAATAAAAGAGAACAATCATTACTCAACTGATTCTAGGAATTGTGAATTAGAAGTCACTAGTAATTTCAAATAATAATAAAATAATCAGATTAAAGGGGGGAGGGAAAAATAATCAGAGGATAGACACAATATCATGAATTGAGCAACATATATGGAAAATAATCTGTTTATATATCTTCAGCTCTTACTTAATACTCAACATGCATTAAATAACAACCCATATTTGAGGAACAGTGACAGGCATTGAACCTCTATCCTCATTAGGTAGCTTATGTTGTAACAGGGAAGACAATGAACACATTGCAAGTATGAGCGTATGGGAGACTGAATCAGATAACATTCACCTAGTCAGAGAAGTGAGAGAAGGTTACCTAAAATAATAACCCTTAAGCTGAGATCTGAAGGATCTAAGTAAAACAGAACAAAACACTTGTAGGTAAAAGAGGCAGCTAGACAAAATATGATTCAAACCTATTCAACAAGGGAAAATGTGGCACTAGATGAAACTGAAGAGGTAGGCAGAAGGTAAATTGTCTTTGTGATAAAGGTCCTGTTCACTAAAACGATAAGAAGCCTTTGGAAAAGTTTATGTAGGAGAGTGACACCATTAGCTTTTCAAGTTACAGATAGCATTCTGGCTTCAGAGAAGAGAAGAAAGAAAGGTAGAGGGCGAAATGTTCATGCTGATCATTCAAGAGAGTGTTATAGTGCAGGCTAATGTAATAGTTTAGAGTTGAAACAGTGAGAAGGAAGGGTGGAAAGAGAGAGAGAGAGATAGAGAGAGAGGGAACATGCAAGAGGGCGGGAACATATTTGCAAAGAAGAATTGACAGGATTGGGGCTTGACATGATGTATGGCTGCTCATCTCTGACCTGACAAACTGAATTGATTGTGGCTCTTTTCACCAAGATAGGGACCTCTAGAACTGTGAGGGGACATGGTAAAGTCAGAATTGAAGATTTTTCTTTGTAGTGTCTGTGAGATATTGCAAGGGTATATCACTAAAAAATATTATAAGATTGAAATGCAATGTCTTATTTTGTGAGGTTGTTAACTGTCAATGAGCTAAAATTAGACTTTAATGAGTGTGAGAACATATTGCCATATATCAGAACATTAGGAGCTCTCAGTCACATTATTTGTATTTGTAACATCATTTTTAATATTTCACCTTGAAGATCACTCATGCCTCTGAGAATAATTTGTATCTGCCTTTGCATTATTATTTGTTCTATTTTACAACACTGGCTACAGCCCTGAAACTCATGGTATTATCACAAGTCGGAGTCACTTAAATGTCCCTTCTCCTTTGGAATTGCATGGCATTAATTTAACAAAATAGTAACAGATTGAGTATTGAATATTTTATTTATTTTTATTATTATTATTATTATTTTTTTGTGGTACGCAGGCCTCTCACTGTTGTGGCCTCTCCTGTTGCGGAGCACAGGCTCTGGACACACAGGCTTAGCGGCCATGGCTCACGGGCCCAGCCACTCCGCGGCATGTGGGATCTTCCCAGATCGGGGCACGAGCCCGTGTCCCCTGCATCAGCAGGCGGACTCTCAACCACTGCACCACCAGGGAAGCCCGAGTATTGAATATTTAAAAATCCTGTTTAAAAAAAAAAAAACAATTTAACAGGTGTAAGACTGATATTCAGGTTGTCATATGTATTTTGATATTTTTGAACATTAGCTACTTCAATGATTCCATATTGTGGGATATTTATTGAAAATACAAAGAAAGGACAGGGTTTTTTTTTTCTGGTTGAAATCTTTAATTGGAGAAATGACCATTTCATATGCTGGTTATTGTAATTCAATATTTTAGAAACAAGCTTCAATATTATCAATAATAATCAAATGTTTTATACAGTTTTAAAACAGTACTATAGTGACTTTGCGTTTATCTAGATGGTGTAATTTTAAATGATGTTCCTCTGCTTCCCTTATATACATTTGGGTAAAGTAAACTCCAAGTATTTTATGATCTTAAGGTTTCAGGCTCTGAGTAATATCTAAAATCTGATCTTAGTCTAAAGAAGAGAGAATAATGCAAGTCTTACATGTTTAAATTATATTTGAAGGGAGATATGCTATTTAAAATAATAGACAAATTTAAAACTTTTTTTCATTGCTCTCACAAGATGTGAAAAGGCAAAGACAAGTATGAAATTCTTATTTCTTGAAAGAACCACTAAGATGTAAAGAAGTAGCAAACATTTTGACATGTGTTATTTAGCTGCATACCTCCATCATTCAGTATTGTTCTTTTGAATATGTGTTGATTTAGAAAAAAAAAAAATAGACCAAATCTCTCCTTGGATTTTCTCATAAATTTTTGTTGGCTTATTATTCTTTGACTCTTCAGTTTACTTTGCCTAAAGAAAGAGCAGGGAAGGAGACATGTAAGACCATTAGGAAGAGGAATATAGTTAGACAGTCTCTTTCTCTAGGGTGGGAAGATTGAGTAAAATTTGATTAAAATCAGGTCAGGAACAATTTAGTGAGATTAAGGAAGAACCTGATTTATAGGTTGTCTCTTCACACCTACACTTGTTTGAGTGTTTTAATTTTCTTTACCAGTGAAATAAAAAAAATGAGCTAAGTCAGATTACATATATGCAGTTTGACTGATTTGACTGAGGGATATCTTACAGAGTTTGACGGATTATCTGACACTCTTGAGTAACTAAACCAGGCAGAACGATTAAACCAGTTTGTAGGAACGCACATTGTTAATGTGAGCAGCCAAGAGCTAGGATTGCTTAACGAAGATGGCACAAGGTAGTGAGCCATATGTTTGAAATGATTTAGGTGAAACTTGCCAGAGGCAGAAATGGGCTAAATGACCTCTGGAGGCACTTCCCAGTCCTATGTTTCTCATTTAATCTCATTTTAATTTTTAAATCTATATGAAGGATACAAACATATTTTGTTTCAAAATGCCTTGGGTTCAGTTAGGTGACAGACAATTAAAAGGAATGAATTTTTTTCAAGCAAACACGAATGTAATGCTAACGTAGCTGTTTTGATCAGACACCAATTACTTTAAGTTGTAAGATAATTAACTTTACTCTTTAAAACATTTATTAGACAACTGCCTAAGAAATTTTTTATGTATTTATTTGCATGTTTAGAACAATGAAGCATAGTCATAAAATATTGAAATATGTCTTTATACTCACAAAGAGAAATAAAACTCTCCCAAAATATGCTTATAATTTAACTTCTTTCTTCCCCTTTCTGTCCTCGGCACCTACTCTATAGCTGAGAAACAGTTTACCTGATTTTCAGGTTCTCTTATATCCACTTTTAGCCAAATTTCTCCTTAATTCTGTTCTTGCTTGTTTTTCCTCCATCCACTCAGGAGCCAGATTAGTCTTATTTCCCCAGCAATTTAGACTGTGAATCCTGTTTAATGTCTTTTTTTCCAAAGCAGCCCACCCTCCTGACCATGGCCATTATGAGTTATTCTGCACTGAGAAAGGTCTGAAGTACTTATGTGTTAGCAGTTTAAAAAAAAATCATCTCTTTGAAGGGTATTTATATTTTAATGCAATATGATTTCCAAGTAGCCAAAAAATTGAAAACCTCAGTTAAGATTGTAGTCATCAAGTGATTTCAAGTGGTTGAGGCTATTTTTTGTCTGAGGCCTACCAAACTCATTCTTGAAGAACAGGTAACTGTGATCTGATGGGTGTGGGTATTCACATATGTATGTGTGTGTGTTGTGAACAAACACTGAATACCATGGGTGTGGTTATTCACATATGTATGTGTGTGTGTTGTGAACAAACACTGCATACCATGGGTGAAGGTTGTACTAGATTGGTCCTTGTAAATCCTCACGTGTGAAGCCAGGAGACTTGATGCTAAGAAAAATAAAATGACTTCTTTGTTGGTGAAGTTAATCTAACCTATCTTTAAGGAAGGCAAATGAAACTGATTAGTGAGCCTGGTATTGAATTAAGGAGACATTTGTGAAAATATTCTGGGTTTTGAATATCCCTTTTTAAAATTACAATTCTACAATTTTAATGTTACTTTCAAAACTATATAAAATTGTAAGAAAAAAATTCACTGCATGGGAATTCCCTGGAGGCCCAGTGGTTAGGACTCAGCACTTTTACTGTGAGGGCCAAAGTTCAATCCCTGGCTACTGAACTAAGATCCCTCAAGCCTAGCGGAGTGGCCAAAAAAAAAAAATATCACTGCAGTGAGATTGGGTGATTGGTAAAACAAACAGATTAACAACAAAAAATAAACAAAAACACCTGGTTCATTTGTACTCAAGCTGTTAAGCTGTTAGTGAGCATTTACTGGGTGCTCCAAACTGTGACAGAATAGATGTTAAGTGTTTGAGCTTACAGATTCAGGTGTTCAGGAGTAAGGAATTCAGAAAGATATATAAGGCATAATGCTTGCCTACTGGAATCCCCACTTTGTTAGTGAAATGATATTAATATAAGTAAAATAAAATCAATCAATTCAAAACCTTATATGAGTAAGTATTATAGTATATGATATAGCTCTGAGTGTCTGAAGTCAGGGGTGCGAAAGTGGTAATTGATGATGGTTGAAGTAGTCAGAAAGACAGGATTTTCAACTGGGTCTTAGAAAGTGGTGAAGTTAAGATTTGATAGGGAAAAGAGGACCAGGTCATTCTAGGAAAGGATCAAAAGTTAAACAAAGTTCTGGAAATGGGAATTAGCCCCAGGCAATAGCAGAGTACACCAAGAACACTGCTCCTTGATTCAGTCCATTTCTTACTCTGTGACACATAAAATGTTTTATTTCATTTCAAAATGTTCAGTCCACTAATGACGTAAGGCAGGAGAAAAGCAGGTATCAAAATTGCTAGTGATGCGTATCGTCACTTCATAAATATGATTTAATGATTTTGGAAAAAGAATAGAAGCAGAGCATGCCGAAAACAGTAATAAGGCATTTTTCAAAAGTGTCAGGTTCTTAAATCATAAATCCAAAATGAAAAAGTATGGACCTTTCTCCTATGGTTAATCTGTAAAAATATCTTTGGAAAAATAGAAGAGTAGCTTATTTTTTGATTGTTCTTGGCCAGTAATAGTAAAATTATGCATAAATGAATTTGATAGTCACTTGGCATTGGGGATTTTCCCATCAAAAGAATTTTAATTTCTGTGTCCTGAAAGAAGGCTCTTTTATTCTTATATAATAGAATTTTAAAATCTTGTATAGTTTATTTTTATAAATTAACTAAAAATCTAACAAAATTTTTTCCCCATAGTACAGTATTTCAATGGATTTGAATAGAAAATACTTACATATTAAAAATGATGACAGCAATTAAATTCCTTTAAAAACTTAAGATAGGTTTTGTTTGAAGAGTGAAGTTCAAATCCAATATGTTTTTTTAAATTTTTATTGGAGTATAGTTGCTTTACAATGTTGTGTTAGTTTCTGCTGTACAGCAAAGTGAATCAGCTATATGTATACATATATCCCCCTTTTTATTGGATTTTCTTCCCATAGGTCACCACAGAGCATTGAGTAGAGTTCACTGTGCTATACAGTAGGTTCTCATTAGTTACGTATTTTATACATAGTAGTGTATATATGTCGATCTCAGTCTCCCAATTCATCCCACCCCCTCTTTCCCCCTTGGTATCCATATGTTTGTTCTCTACGTCTGTGTCTGTATTTCTGCTTTGCAGATAAGTTCATCTGTATAATTTTTCTAGATTCCACATATAAGTGATATCATATGACATTTGTTTTTCTCTTTCTGACTTACTTCACTCTGTATGACAGTCTCTAGGTCCATCCACATCTCTGCTAATGGCATAATTTTGTTCCTTTTTATGGCTGAGTAATATTCCATTGTATATATGTACCACATCTTCTTTATCCATTCTGCTGTTGATGGACATTTAGGTTGCTTCCATGTCCTGGTTATTGTAAATAGTGCTGCAATGAGCACTGGGGTTCATGTATGTTTTTGAATTATGTTTTTTCTGGGTATATTGTTTTCTTGGATTTTCTCTGAGTGGGATTGCTGGGTCATATGCAAAGCAACTGACAAGGGATTAATCTCCAAAATATACAGACAGCTCATGCAGCTCAATATCAAAAAAACAAACAACCCAATCCCAAAATGGGCAGAAGACCTAAATAGACATTTCTCCAAAGAAGACATACAGATGGCCAAGAAGCACATGAAAGGATGCTCAACATCACTAATTATTAGAGAAATGTAAATCACAACTACAATGAGGTATCACCTCACACCAGTCAGCATGACCATCATCAGAAAATCTACAAACAATAAATGCTGGAGAGGGTGTGGAGAAAATGGAACACTCTTACACTGTTGGTGGAAATGTAAATTGATACAGCCACTGTGGAGAAAAGTATGGAGGTTCCTTAAAAAACTAAAAATAGAACTACCAAATCCAATATGGTTTATGTCACCTAATTTAGTCATATTTTATAACCAAACTAGTTTTTGCTAGATATATACATCTTCAAGAATATTGTTCTAGGGGCTTCCCTGGTGGCGCAGTGGTTGGGAGTCCTCCTGCCGATGCAGGGGACACGAGTTTGTGCCCCAGTCTGGGAAGATCCCACATGCCATGGAGCTGCTGGGCCCGTGAGCCATGACCGCTGAGCCTGCACGTCCGGAACCTGTGCTCTGCGATGGGAGAGGCCACAACAGTGAGAGGCCTGCGTCCTGCAAAAAAAAAAAAAAAAAAAATATTGTTCTAGTTATAAGACCAATAACTATGATGTTACCTGCTAGTTAAAAGTTACATAGCAAGTTATCCAGACTCTCAATAACTCAATCCACTATTTCTAATATTGCAACATTAGCATTAAGTCATAATCCTAGTGGAGTTTAAAGTGTTATGACAATAAAATTATAATCCTTTGTCATTCATATCTTGAATATGAGTGTGTTTAAAGGAAGAACTAAAAAATAAATTGAGTCAAATGTTTTACTTCTTTTTTCTTATTACAACCTCAGGTGTCTATGCTATAGCAGAACTTTAAGGTTTCTTTACCACCTTCTATACTATAGCACTTCTAAAAGGCATATATTGTGCACATGCTTTTGTTATAAAACAATTTTAGTCAAGCCTAAAATATCATTTTAACATATGTCTAATAATCTATTTGAACTCTGTAGCAGATTCTAATTTGAAATTGATACTGTTTTTTACTTTACATTTTGTCTGTATCATTTTTGAACAAATGGCTAAGTTGTGTGGCCAAGGTTTCAAATAATGGTCATCACTGTTAATAATAAAACTTTTTTCCCCTTTTAATAATTTACTAGGTAGGAACATTCATTTTCCAAGTCAATAAGAAACGAACAAACACAGCAGACTTTTACCTAGACAAAGATTATGAATAGTCTATTCAAAACAAGAACACAAATGGTTATTATACACAGAGGTATACACGGAGGTGGGCTTTTAAGAGGCTCTCCAAAACCAAACCAAAGCAAACAAACCTGGTTTCTATCACATGCTGATTTCCAAGGTGTAAACACTTTTATCCATGATCAATATCAAGCTACCACCTTGATGTCATTTAAGGTGGAGTTGGGAAGAGAAACTCAAAACCTGTGAAAGCGAGCCCTAGCACACCATTTAAATAAAATATGCTCAACCTCTCTAATACAAAATACAAATTAAAACAGCAGTAGAAAGCAGCATTTTTCCCCTACAAGCCTGACAAACATGAATGTGCATGCTCTTTCTTCCAGCATTTAAACCTCTACGAAGTTTATCCAAAGAAAATAATAGAACAAGTTCAAAAAAGTGTGGGTACCAGCATGCTCATTATAACGTTATTTGTAATAGTGCAGAATTGGAAATAAACTAAACTTTTATAAATAGAAGCAATCAAAAAGCAGTCTAGGAAAGTGGTCAAGGATGAAAGCTTTGGATTGACATCACTTGTGTTCAGATATCGACCCCAGCAATTAGTGTATGACTTTGGACAAGTTATTTAACTTCTCTGTACTTAACTTCCTCATCATTAAAATGGGAACAATAATAGTATTTTTTTCATGGTGCTATTATGTGAATTAAGTGAGATAATAAGTATTAGGGATTTAGAGTATTCCTAGCATGTAGTGAGTATTTGGGGAATGTTAACCATTATCATTATTATGATATATCTGTTCATTTAAGGACTGTTTTAGTTATTAAGTGAATTTAATGTTCAACATCAATCTATAATTATAGGCCAGACATTAAAATATGGTAAGGATACCACATAAATAATCGCTGATCTTGTACTGCTAGTGTTTCTCACAGCATATTAGCTATTGATAAAAATATTGTTAACCCATGTAGAGGGACAGATGCATTAGCTATGATTTTGTTTGAAAGTAAATGCCCCTTTACAGGTAGAGGGAAATGTGAAGAAGAGCTGAATAGGTCTCTCCTTACCCTGAGGAGCCTTAAGACTCATGGATGTTGATTCTAATTGGAAATTGAGTCTCTTGCTTTTATAGGTCTTTTCATAAAACTCTCTTCTAGCTCATTAAATCATTAAATTAATCTAGCCAGTATTAGTTTTGATTTTCATTAATTGTGACTTGTTTTTCCTTATGACATCATTGTCAGTCATGAAACATAACTGCTGCATGTTGGAACAAAAGCAAATTTCTGCTGAATGAAGGTACAACTGTGTAGTATAAGTTGAAATTCTGGGTGGTAACCATGTGTGTATTATTAGTAATAACAATACGTGTTATTATTCAGAGTCAGTATGATTTCAGTAAAATAAATTATTTACAGATTTTCAAGAGTGACTGATAAAGAGGTCTGCATTTTGCATAATACTGTATATTATTTAGTTTTGTGTATCATGTATTAACCTCTCAGAAATATATATATATATATATATATATAGATATTATATATGTCATATTTAATATCTATCACCAGCCTGACAGAAAAAATTATATATGTGGCAGCTATGTGATGTGGGCAGAGCTAAACATTTGAAAAACAGAAAGGCAAATTTATATAAAACCAAGTTTTGAACTTTATCATAAATCATGTCATGTTATCAGGAAGCAGTCTAGAAGTATGTTCAAAAACAGATGATCTGGAGAAAGACTCCCTGGATTCCAATTCTGACTCTAGTACCTTGTGGCTGCATGACTTTGGGCAAGTTTGTTAACTACTCTGGATCTCAGTGTAATCTGTAGAACTGAAATAACAGTACTGCTTTCATAAGGTTATTGTGAGAATTAAATGATTTATTATATGTGAAGCTCCAATGACAATCTATATCATAAAATTAACACACTTAATATACATTAGTAGGTAGTATAATGAAGTTATTAGAGGGAGTGCAGCTATAGTGGGGGTGATTATTCTGATGGCCATAAAAACTTGTCAGCAAACATACAGTAAATGCCCCTAGGAGTATGTACAAAAAAATCTTAGAAAATATTCAGCTGAATTTTCAAACGAGGCAGAAGATGTTGTAATTAGAAATACACATTTCTAAATGAATAATGTGCTATTAGAAAATGATAAATCAGAATTGTGCCAATTGTGAGTTAAAGAATTGGTGACGTTAGAGAAAATGTTCTAGGATAGGAGGATAGGAGTTCATTCTGTGTTTTAAGAATGTCCTAGTGCAAATATATACAGCATAATGTTTTGTTACTGGTTAATAGGGTTTTAGCAGAGAGTCGGAAATCTGTGATGGGATGATCTATGAATATAAACTGTCACGTGGAATATAATGGTTTTAAAAGCAAATGAGATGGTAGCTTACATCTGAGCTGAAAAGGGAGAGTGACTATTGCCCCTGCAAATTCTTGAGGAGAATGTTTTCAGTCTAAGTGGACTTGTTTCTGAGATCATGTATCCACTATGATTATAATTTTGTGGCCCTGAGATGATCCAGGTGTTTCATTCACCAGCCATCTGTCCAAGGAAAAATATGCTTATCTTGAATTGACAGGATATCACATGTATTTAGTGGAGTTTATCTTCACAGTTGGGTAAGAATCAATAAAACAGCAGTGAAGCCTGTGAAGATATATTATATGCTTCAATTATTGGTCCATTATATCACAGGGAGAAGTTACATTTCAGTACCTAACAGGAAATTTTTGCTCAGTAAGACCAGTTCTTTTGGTGTGCCCTGACAATTATGATCACCATTCCCTCTCAAAGGGAGCTGCATGGCTTTATACTACAATTCTTCAGATATAATTTTTTATAAGAATATACATAAAATAATTTTTACCCCAATGGGTCCGTTTTCTAGGTGCCATTCACTGAAATTTATTTCTTATTACCTGTAATTTGCTTTCTCATCACATTTATGACATTAACATCACTTTAAGAAGAGTTTTCTCAATCTCATGAAAAATAAATATTTTAAGAAATGAGTGTAGATTTAGGAGACCACTCTCTGTAATGCAACTGGATCAACCTAATGAAATATTTCATCAGAATGTTTGTTTGTAATTGGTGCATTTTCCATGGAGAGGAGTTTTCTAGCTCAAATATCTATCATCTTTGATTTATGGCAACTTGACTTGAAATAATTCACACTTACATCCATACTAGCACTTGTAAATGGCAGCTTGTGAATTAACATGTCATTATTCACTTTTGAGGAAATGAATCTAGGCACAAATGCAGCCCAAGGGCCAGCAACTTGATCCTTAATTCCCAATCCCATCAACCCATGGTAATCTTTTCCACTTCTATGTTAATATACTTCTTTGTTCTCCTTTCTCCTAGAATTTGTCTCACCTGTCCTTTTAGTCTGTCCTTATTTTTTTCTCTTTTACTAATTTTAGAGTATAATGTTCTGAAACATAAGAACTATAGCCTACTCTTTACTCTTTTGCTTTGTTTTTTGGGCCACCCTCAATACTTAGCACGTTGTGTAAAAAACAAAACAAAACAAAATAGAGCTCTTAATGTTTGTTGTATTGCATTGTATGTGCCACAGGGATTTTTAAGATGAGAAAATAAAATAACAAAAAACTTTATCTTCAAAAAGTCAAGTAGCCCTATAACTCCTCCAAAATTTCCTCAGCAATGGTAAAGCAGGTTTTCTACATTTCACAACTCTAAGATTTTCCTATTTTTAGATTTATTTGTTTCAAATGATGTCAGAACTTTATATACTATATACTAATGATTCTAGGTCTTACCAAATACAATACGATTTTAGTTAACTTTTCATTAGTCTGAATGTAATTTAAGAAATACTATACTAAAAAGGATGCATTATTACTTTTATATTTGATGAATTGTGGTATTTCTGATCATTTCTACAAAAAGGTGAGAGTCAAATCTTGGTTCAGAAACCTAATTCTCTGTTATATTAGGGTTTCTATGGAAAAGTCAGGTTTAGTTTACAATACCATTATCTAGAGTATAATGTGTCCTAATTGAAAGAATTGCTTATAGGCTTCTTTAAAATTATTGACTTGTTTTGAAGAAGGGAAGAATGGTTCCAACACAAAACAAATAACATAAAACAACTGCTTTTATCTTCAAGCCTTTGATTATCAATAACTATACATAAAAGTGACCATAGTGAAAGGTTAAAGTTCAGTAGTCATTTTACCATACGAGAGTGTTAAACTATCACTAAGATGAATTTCATAACATACATTTTGTTTTCATTCACATAACGCAGGAATATTTGAGTTCAGGGTTTTCAGTATCTACCTCTTTTATTTTCTCCAGTTTTACTGTGATATAACTGAGGTATAACAGTATATTAGTGTAAGATGTAAAACATGATTAGATATACATATATATTGTGAAATTATAAAGGCAATAAGTTTAATTAACCTCCATCACTGCACAGTTACAATTTTTTCCTTGTGATGAAAACTTTTAAGGTTAATCTCTTTGCAACTTTCAAATATACAATACATTATTGTGAACTATAGTCACCATACTGTACATCCCCAGAGTTTATTTATCTTCTAATTGGAATTTTGTACCTTTGACCACCTTCAGCCATTTTCCTCACCTCCCATTCCCCTTCTCTGGCAACCACCAATCTGTTCTGTTTCTATGAGTTTGTTTGTTTTTCTTAAGATAACACATATAAGTAAAATCATACAATATTTGTCTTTTTCTGTCTGATTTATTTTCTTAAATTATAATACCTGTGATGTCCATCCATGTTGTCACAAATGGCAAGATTTCATTCTTTTTTATGGCTCAATAATCCATTGTATATATTCCACATTTTTTAAAATTCATTCATCCATTGATAGACCCTTAGGTAGTTTCTATGTCTTGGCTATTGTAAATAATGCTACTATGAACACGGTGGTGCAGATAGTAATTTTGTTTCCTTTGGATATATACCCAGAAGTAGAACTGCTGGATCATATGATAGTTAATACCTACCTCTTATACATACACATTTTAAGAGAGGGAAATAAATTATAAAGGTCACTGAAACCAGAAACCTAGTAGTTTTGATTCACATCTCCCACTCTGATGCCCCTAATATTCAACCTATCACCTAGTCTTGTCCATTTTGCATTCTGTGGATCTTATGAATCCCTCCACATCCTTCCTTTTCTGTGGCTCTCACCTTAGAACATTATCATCTTACTAATGTGATCTTTTGACTGGAATACTTACCTCTTAACTGGTTTTCCACCAAACCCAAACCCTCCTCCAATATGAGTTAGAGCAGTCTTTTCAAAGTGCACATATGGTTTTATCATATTCCCTACCACTGCTTAAAAACCTTCATTGGCTTACCATTGTTTTTAAGGTAAGGCCAAATCCTTACATAACCTATAAGCACCTGGATGTTACAGTGATACACCCCAACCCCCATGTCTCCAAGCTTTATCTATCATCTTTAGTCCTTTTATCCTTCTGGATTCTATCATTCTCTTTTCAAGCCAGAGTGTTTTCATACTCTTTCCTCTGTTTGGAACACTCTTCCATGTACAACCTCTGTCCCAGTACATGAATGTTCTGCCTTTTTAAATTTTTTTCATTCTTTAGATCTTAGCTTAAGCATTTTATCCTTAAGGACCCTCTCTTTTGAACTTATGGAGCAAAGTTGGGTTTTTTGTATTTTTGTTGTTGTTGTTGTTGTTAAACATATTCATAGAATACTTTTCTTATGAGACAAGCATTCTTTAGGGTGATTAATATATATCCATCCTTCTAGATTGTAAGTCTGAGAGTACTTGATTTGCTTACCACTGTATCTCTAGTACCTAGCACAGTGTATGGCATATTTGGAATTAATAAAAGAGTGAATAAATGAACAGCTGGTGTATTGTGAAGTCCAAATGATTGATAAGCTTTGTAAACAATTTTAAAAATCAGAGTGAAACTTTGACATCATCTTATATTAAGGTAAATGGGAGTAGAGGATGCTGATATATCTTGATATGATTCATTACCTAAATTTGGCATTCAAATAGCATTGGGTAAATACAAAGAAACCTGCCATACACTGTGAAAGCTCAGATTATTTCAAAATCATTATCCTTGTATTAAATTTGCTAAGTGAATCTTGATTCAGCATTGCAACTTTTGATTTAATTATTTTAGTTTGAGCCATAGTTCTTAGCAGAGTTACAGTGTGATAGGCAGAACCAGAAGGAAATTTGAAAGAAAGAAATTGGGAAAAAAGATATTATAATTTTTTTTTCATGAAAACATCATAGTGATTTCTTATGGATAGTGTAATTAATATTTTATTAGAGGTTCCTACTATAAAAGTTTCATCTTACCAAAAAAGCCTACAGTTTTTACATGGTGGTTGCAAGTAGACTGACAATACAAATATGAAAATTTGAGCACGTTATGAGATTTTTATCAATGAACTATTAGTCATATTAACCATGATACTTATGAATATCTTCATTAAATTTAAGGTGTTGCATCTCATCAGTGGATAAAGTGAACTTCATTCATATGACATTTATTGCCTACTTATCTGCCAAGCACTATCCTAACTGCTGGTGATAACATAAACATGAAAGAACATCGTTTCTAGGATTGAAAGCGAGAAAGTGCATAATTCTGTCTGTGACATAAGGGGAAGTCTCTATGCACAATATGGTGATATTTACACTGGATCTTGAAGAAAAAGTAAGAGTCGTCCAGAGAAAAAGGGACTAACATTTCTGGTACAGAAACAGCAAATTCAAAGTCATACAGCCAAAAAAAAAAAAAAAAAAAAAGAGAGAGAGAACTTGTTTTTAGAAATTTTAGACCAGTTTGATTTAACTGTAATTTTGGATAATTTGAGGGGAATGGCAAGAGATGAACCTAGAAAAAGGTATATTTGTACCAAATTATGAAGGTCTTTGTAGGCCATGCTAAGGATTTTGTAATTTATCCTTAGTCAACAGGAGAAATTTAAAATTATTTAAATAGGAGATGGAAATTTGGAGGTCCTCTTTATTCCTTTTTCCCCACCCAAGTTTGGAAGCAACTGAAACATGTACTCAGGATAAAGATCAAAATTATTACTAGATTTAATGTGTGGACAAAATGAGTTCCTAACACTTTACCCCAGAATTAGTCTTATTTCTCCACCAAAAGATCAGGCCTCTTCTTTCAGAATTAAAATTCAAATACTGCATGGAAAAACTTAAAATACTGAAGAAAGGCCCTTTCCAGAAAGACAGAAGAAGAGGCCGAGCTGAGTTTTCTTACTTTTTTCCTTCCAAACTCCTCATCACTAAATTATCCCACCCTTGCTTGATAGGGGACAACAATTTAACTGCTGCCCAGAGCCCTCTATGTGGGAAAACAGGGCCAGAGAATTAGGTGCCCCCTCCTAACAAATATAGAAAGGATACCAGAAACAGACAAAATGGGAAAGAAATTGGTGGTTAACAATATCTTGTTGTAGAAAGTGCAAGGAGGCTGAATTCTGTAAAACATCTGGGCTGTCAGTTAAGCTTATCCATGAGAGTGAGTAATTTAAGTTTTAAAGAAAAACAAAGTACACACACATTGCCTTCTATCCAGGAAGAGAAATAAGTAGATGATAATATGGATTTATGAGAAAGCTTATTATAGGTGTCAAACAGTATATTTTTATTCATATGATGAGCTTTTTAGGAAATCAAAATCTGTATTTGAAAACAAAAGATATTTAACTAAAAGTGTGATAAAAAAAAGTCTTATTCAAGTCATCCTTTTTTTTTTTAATGATTTTACTGTGATATTTTGGTAACCTAGAACAACAACAAAAAAGATTGTAATCCTCATGAAATAAGTTCTTTTAATACTTTATTGCATATATATGAAATACATGAGCACATATATCTTACACAATCATATATATGTTTTTGAAAGAAAATGTTCTTAATGGAAGAACTGTAGGTATATAGATGCTAAAAATGTAAAGTATAAAATAAATGAAAAAGAAAGATGTTCTTACTGAATAACTTTGATTTAAAGTTATTGAGCAAGTAGCATAATTCAATTAAGCAGAAATTATATTTTAATATCCTTACTCCTATGACACACAGGCATCTTTACCTATTTTTCCCCTGGGAATGGGATCCCTGAGCACACTTCCCGACTGGTGCTGCTTGTGAAGAAAAGTATATTCAGGAGAGTATTTGGAAAGGACTCAGGGGAAAACATTGCTTTAGAAGATAGAATAGTCCCTTTGCAAAGGGTTTCTGCTGAAAGATCAGCTGTTAACCTTATGGGGATTCCCTTGTATGTTATTTGTTGCTTTTCCCTTGTTGCTTTTAATATTTTTTTTGTATGTAATTTTTGTTAGTTTGATTAATATATGTCTTGGCATGTTTTTCCTTGGATTTATCCTGTATGGGACTCTGCACTTCCTGGACTTGATTGACTCTTTCCTGTCCCATATTAGGGAAGTTTTCAACTATAACTAGCAGAAATGTGCCCTGTTTCATATACAGTTAGTCCTTAGAGGTTTGACCCTGTTCTAAAATATTTATATCTATCTATCTATCTATCATCTATCTATCTATCATCTATCTATCTATCTATCTATCTATCTATCTATCTATCTATCATCTATCTATCTATCATCTATCTATCTATCTATCTATCTATCTATCTATCTATCTATCTATCTTAACTTGTATGTGTTAGTCCTCATGACTATTGTTTGTAAGAGAATATGAGAAAAGTTCTCAAAACACTGATCAGATATATTATAGAAATTAGAGGCTGTACACACTTAACAACAAACATCTTCCATAATTGACTAAAGACATGGCTACTTCATTAAACAGCAAAATATTGAGTAGACAGTATGAAAATCCAAAAGTGTCAAGTTTTAAAGTAGTCAAATCGTATAACTCCTCTTCCTCATTTCCTCTGAAAAATTTCTCGTGAGTGTTCTTGACACACATGTCTCCCTCTAATTTTTATCTGTACCTGCAGTTTTCTGTTAGTTCACCTACAGCAGGAATCTGTCTAATGGCAGACCTTTACTGAGACAGACAGTTAATGGGAACAGTAGCAGCCCTGAGGTGTGTTTATACAGTCAGACTCACTGCCTCTACTTCTGTGATATATAAACTACTTCGGAAGTTTTCCAGCTGTTTCAGTGGATAAATCATGGCAGTAGGAGCTCGTATTTAACCTTCACTGTACTGGCTCAATACTTTGTAGTCCTTTTCTTTTATCTCTTTGGGTATCTGGAAGAGATTTCAAACGGGCTTGTCTATGCGCAAAGGGCATTGTTTTCTCTCTCGGCCACCTCCCACCTCCTTTCAACCAGACCAGGAAAACTCTGAAACTCTGCTTATGATTTGCCTTCATGTCAGTCAAAAAAATCAACTCTGCTAGAGGTCAAGTGGTTTATAGATTCATTTCATGACAATAAAGCAAGATACTTCTGTGTATGTGCATTCAATGGAAGCCTCTGTTACACAGCAGCCATTGCTACATACATGATATTTTCTATTGTTTTAGGCAACTATAGCCACAATCAGTATACATTTTTGGAACTACTGGACTGTGATTTTCTACCACCTTTGCCCTGGTTTACAGTTCCTTCACACTAACCTTCTCTTTGTTCCTGGATAGCGACTCAGAGCCTTTGCCACTGCTGTGGCTGAATTTCAGATAATCTAACCAAAGATATTCTCCTAGCTCCAGGTTTACTTCATTCTAGTCTCTGTTAAATGTTACTTTCTCAGAGTAACCTATCTGTACACCTTATTAAACATATTACTCATTTTCTTCCTATCTTAGTCTCTGTCATCATGATTGATTCTAAATTGTAATTATCTAGTTTATTCGCTTTCTTGTCTAGAATACAAATTGTATGAACAGGGATTGGTCTGTTTTGTTCTCTGTAGTTTCACTAGCATACAGAACCATATTTGACATATAATAAGAGCTTAAGTGTCTTTTAAGGAAATAAATATTAATATGCATATATATATATACACTTATACATGTATAGAGAGAAGTATTTTGTGTTTCTTTTTAAATTTTTGACAAGTGGGTCCATACTACACATACAATTCTGCAACTGGCCTTTTCCATATAATAATATACCTTGACCTTGTGTATTACTAATTAGAGACCTATTTTTGAAGTACCTTAATATTATTTTATGGATATACCAAAATTTATTAATTGGATTTATTAGTTGAATTATCTATTGAAGGGTAAGCAAGATTTCCCTTCTTTTTGCTAATTACATCTTTGTCAAACTAATTTTTTTTGCATATAACGTTATATATCCATGCCAGTACTTCTATAGAATAAATTCCAAAAATTGGAAATGTTGAGTAAAAGGATATATGAATTTAAAATCTTATAGTTACTGATCAATTTCCCTTCAAAATAGGTGTAGTGAATTACATATTCTCTAAGCCTTAATAAGTATACCTGTTCCCTCACATCTTTATCATCTGAGTATTACCAACTTTTCAATCTTTTACCTATCTTATAATAGATGCAATTATATATATATATATATATATATATATATATATATATATATATTCACAAATATGACTGAATTTGACATCTAAAACCTTTGGTTACTTCCATTTGACTAAAATACAAAATCTAGTTTGACGTTTGAGTTGCTTTACAGTAATTCTAGCCTCAACTCTACCATTCTTCACAAAAATTTGCTACTTTGGCTGTATGCCTCATTAACAGAATGGGTTCACTTTATCATTTTTATGCTTTGCAGTTTTCTTTTACTGGAAGGTAATATCTTCTTCACTCTCTGTTTCTTGAAATTCTAGTCATCCTTTCAAACGTGGTTCACATGTTTGTAGTATAAGCCTTCTCTGATAAGCCCAGTAGAAGTTAGTTTCTCTGTTTTCCTTCTAGTATTGAATTTATTGTTCCTCCATATGGTACTTGTATCCTAAATTGCCTACACACCTAATTTTTCCTACCATATTTTAAGACCATAAAGAATCTGAAATTATGACATGTCTTTCTCTCCCACAGTTCTTAGCATAGTGCCTTCCATTAGAAACTGTCTGTTTAAAGGATGAATGCATACATGCATGTCCAACACTGCCTAGTGCATGTGTAAGAATCATTGAGGAAAAAGGGATGCAGTGCCAGAAGAACAATCCTAATAAAAACAAATTGATGTTCATTTCATATAACATACTACATACTAAACATTTAAATCTATGAAAAGAAAGAATATTTTTCCTTTATTCTTGAAAGAGTCAAGCCTAAAATGATTCCAGTGCATTCCTCAGGATTTTGAGAATGGAGGAATGGAGGATTTCATTTATAGAAAACAAAACACACTAAGTGGCTGTTGCTTAGGGAGAATTAATCTTAAAGATTTGATTTTCACCAAGTTGTTCCAACAGTGGATATTTCAAAGAAAAATGAGACAATCTTTGTGGAAGTGTTTTGCAAATGTAAAGTATCAAACAAATAGAATATCATTGTATTCTTTTTACCAGCAGTCAACCAACCACATTTCCAAACACATTAGTTTGGTATACTCTCATCTACTTCTGTAGAGATAAGAATGTCCTCAAGAATTTTCAGAATGCTAAAGCAAGATTCCTTATAACATAGCTTTGAGCTGAATATCAAGGAGTGAATGATCTGATTTGATCTATATGATGCCAAAGGGCAGAGACTGAGACTATATTCTTTAACATGGTTAATTTAATGCCTAACAGAGTGGCTCAGTCAATATTGAACCGACTTAAATTGTGCGCTCAACTGAACAGAATCTGAAGCTAAGAGGGTGAGAGAGTGATCTTATCAGAGAGCAACTTCCCAAAGTATAAATAAGAACTATGTAGACGAGCATGGAAATAATAGATTTATGTTAAAAAAATATATATTGTTGTAAAATAATTCTGATTTTGCAAACATCCTTTATAATTGAAGCAGAAATTAAAGTGCTTTCAACAAAAATTGGGTCAAAATAATTGAGGATTTAATTCGTCCCTGTGTGTTGATTGGGATTGTATTTGGCTTTCAGTGACAGTGAGATGGTAGGAGGGGTGCAATCACAATAAAATCAAATCCCATAGCTGCTGGGTGGGTGATTCACAAAGTGGAGAACACTTATACCACAGAAGTCCACCCACTGGAGTGAAGGTCCTGAGCCCCACAACAGGCTTCCTAACCTGGGGGTCTGGCAACGGGAGGAGGAACTCCCAGAGAATCAGACTTTGAAGCCTAGTGGGATTTGACTGAAGGACTTCAACAGGATGGGGGAAACAGAGACTCCACTCTTGGAGGGCACACACAAAGTAGTGTGCATCAGGACCCAAGGGAAGGAGCCATGACCCCATAAGAGAGTGAACCAGACCTACCTGCTAGTGTTGGAGGGTCTCCTGCAGAGCTGGTGGTGGCTGTGGCATACCATGGGGACAAGGGCACAGGCAGCAGTTCTGGGAAGTATTCCTTGGCGTGAACCCTCCCAGAGACCACCATTAGCCCCACTAAAGAGCGGGGTAGGCTCCAGTGCTGGGTCGCCTCAGGCCAAACAACTAACAGGGAGGGAACCCAGCCCCAACCATCAGCAGACAAGCTGATTAAAGTTTTACTGAGCTCTGCCCACCCGAGCAACACCCAGATCTACCCACCACCAGCCCCTCCCATCAGGAAGCTTGCAAAAGCCTCTTACATAGCTTCACCAACCAGAGGGCAGACAACAAAAGCAAGAAGAACGATAATTCTGCAGCCTGTGGAAAGAAAATCACATTCACACAAAGATAGACAAAATGAAAAGGCAGAAGGCTATGTCCCAGATGAAGGAACAAGATAAAATCTCAGAAAAACAACTAAATGAAGTGGAGATAGACACCCTTCCAGAAAAATAATTCAGAATAATGATAGTGAAGATGATGCAGCACCTCAGAAAAAGAATGGAGGCAAAGATCGAGAAGATGCAAGAAATGTTTAACAAAGACCTAGAAGAATTAATGAACAAACACCTAGAAGAATTAAAGAACAAACAAACAGAGATGAATAGTACAATAACTGAAATGAAAAATACACTAGAAGAAATCAATAGCAGAATAACTGAATCAGAACGGATAAGTGACCTGGAAGACAGAATGGTGGAATTCACTGCCATGGAACAGAATAAAGAAAAAAGAATGAAAAGAAATGAAGACAGCCTAAGAGACGTCTGGTTCAACATAAACGAAGCAACATTTGCATCGTAGGGGTCCCAGAAGGAGAAGAGACGGAGAAAGGACATGAGAAAATATATGAAGAGATTATAGTTGAAAACTTCCAAAACATGGGAAAGGAAATAGCCACCCAAGTCAAGGAAGCACAGAGAGTCCCAGGCAGGATAAACCCAAGGAGAAACATGCCAAGACACATAGTAATCAAACTGACAAAAACTAAAGACAAAGAAAAATTATTGAAAACAACAAGGGAAAAATGACAAATAACATACAAAGGAACTCCCATAAGGTTAACAGCTGATTTCTCAGCAAAAACTCTACAAGCCAGAAGGGAGTGGCATGATATACTTAAAGTGATGAGAGGGAAGAACCTACAACCAAGATTACTCTACCCAGCAAGGATCTCATTCAAACTCGATGGAGAAATCAAAAGTTTTACAGACAAGCAAAAGCTAAGAGAATTCAGCGCCACCAAACCAGCTCTACAACAAATGCTAAAGGAACTTCTCTAAGTGGCAAACACAAGAGGAGAAAAGGACCTACAAAAACAAACCAAAAACAATTTAGAAAATGGTAATAGGAACATACATGTCGATAATAACCTTAAATGTGAATGGATTAAGTGTTCTGACCAGAAGACAGAGGCTCGCTAAATGGATACAAAAACAAAACCCATTTATAAGCTGTCTACAAGAGACATACCTCAGACCTAGGGACACATACAGACTGAAAGTGAGGGGATGGAAAAAGATATTCCATGCAAATGGAAATCAAAAGAAAGCAGGAATTGCAGTACTCATATCAGATAAAATAGACTTTAAAATAAAGAATGTTACAAGAGACAAGGAAGGACACTACATAATGATCAAGGGATTAATCCAAGAAGAAAATATAATAATGATAAATATATATGCACTGAACATAGGCACACATCAATAATAAAGCAAATGTTAACAACTATAAAAGAGGAAATCCACAGTAACATAATAATAGTGGGGGACTTTAACATCTCACTTACCCAATGGACAGATCATCCAGACAGAATATTAATAAGGAAAGACAATCTTTAAATGACACAATAGACCATACAGATTTAACTGATATTTATAGGACATTCTATCTGAAAGTAGCAGATTACACTTTCTTCTCAAGTGCACACAGAACATTCTCCAGAATAGATCACATTTTGGGTCACATATCAAACCTTGGTAAGTTTAAGAAAATTGCAATCATATCTAGTATCTTTTCTGACCACAACACTATGAGGTTAGAAGTTAATTACAGGGGAGAAATACATAAAAAACACAAACACATGGAGGCTAAACAATTCGTTACTAAATAACCAAAAGATCACTGAAGAAATCAAAGAGGAAATCAAAAGATACCTAGAGACAAATGACAATGAAAACACGACAATCCTAAACCTATGGGATGCAGCAAAACCAGTTCTAAGAGGGAAGTCTATAACAATACAATCCTACTTCAAGAAACAAGAACAATCTCAAACAATCGAACCTTACACCTAAAGGAACTAGAGAAGAAGAATAAGCAAAACCCAAAGTTAATAGAAGGAAAGAAATAATAAACATCAAGTGGAAATAAATGAAATAGAAACAAAGAAAACAATAGCAAAGGTAAGTAAACCTAGAAGCTGGTTCTTTGAGAAGATAAACAGAATTGATAAACTATTAGCCAGACTCCTAAAGAAAAAGAGGGAGAGGACTCAAGTCAATAAAATTAGAAATGAAAAAGGAGAAGTTACAACAGACACCACAGAAATACAAAGCATCCTAAGAGACTACCAGAAGCAAGTCTACGCCAATAAAATGGACAACCTGGAAGAAATGGATAAATTCTTAGAAATGTATGACCTTCCAAGACTGAACCAGGAAGAAATAGAAAATATGAACAGACCAATCACAAGTAATGAAATTGAAAATGAAAATCTTCCAACAAACAAAAGTCCAAGACCAGATGTCTTCACAGGTGAATTTTATGAAAAATTTAGAGGAGAGGTAACACCCATCCTTCTCAAACTCTTACAAAAAATTGCACAGAAAGGAACAGTCCCAAACTCATTCTACGAGGCCACCATCACCCTAATACCAAAACCAGACAAAGATACTACAAAAAAGGAAAATTACAGGCCAATATCACTGATGAATATAGACACAAAAATCCTCAACAAAATACTAGCAAACAGAATCCAACAACATATTAAAAACATCATACACTATGATCAAGTGGGATTTGTATCCGGAATGCAAGAATTTTTCAATATATGGAAATCAATCAATGTGATACATCATATTAACAAATTGAAGAATAAAAACCATATGATCATCTCAATAGATGCAGAAAAATCTTCTGACAAAATTCAACATGCATTAATGATAAAAAGTCTCCAGAAAGTGGACATAAAGAGAACCTACCTCAACATAATAAAGGCCATATACGACAAACCCACAGCAAACATCATTCTCAATGGTGAATACTGAAAGCGCTTCCTCTCAGGTCAGGACTAAGACAAGGATGTCGACTCTTGCCGCTGTTATTCAACATAGCTTTGGAAATCCTAGCCATGGCAATCAGAGAAGAAATATAAATAAAAGGAATACAAACTGGAAAAGAAGTAAAGCTGTCACTCTTTGCAGATGACATGATACTATACATAGAGAATCCTAAAGATGCTACCAGAAAACTACTACAGCTAATCAATGAATTTTGTAAAGTTGCAGGATACAAAATTAATGCACAGCAATCTTTTGCATTTCTATACACTAACAACAAAAGATCAGAAGGAGAAATGAAGGAAACAATCTCATTCACTATTGCAACAAAAAGAATAAATATCTAGAAATAAACCTACCTAAGGAGGTTAAAGACCTGTACTCAGAAAACTATAAGACAGCGATGAAAGAAATCAAAGATGACACAAACAGATGGAGAGATATACCATGTTGTTGGATCGGAAGAATCAACATTGTGAAAATGACTACACTACCCAAAGCAATCTACAGATTCAATGCAATCCCTATCAAACTACCAATGGCATTTTTCACAGAACTAGAACAAAGAAATCTTCAAATTTGTATGGAGACAAAAAAGACCCTGAAGAGCCAAAGCAATCTTGAGGGGAAAAAACGGAGCTGGAGGAATCAGATTCCTTGACTTCAGACTATACTACAAAGCTACAGTAATCAAGACAATATGGTACTGGCACAAAAACAGAAATATAGATCAATATAAATCAGTGGATCAATGGCTGGTATAGAAAGCCCAGAGGTAAACCCACGCACTTATGGTCAACTAAACTATGACAAAGGAGACAAGGATATACAATGGAGAAAATATCGTCTCTTCAATATGTGGTGCTGGGAAAAATAGACAGATACACGTAAAAGAATGACATTAGAACACTCCCTAACACCATACACAAACATAAACTCAAAATGGATAAAAGACCTAAATATAAGACTGGACACTATAGAACTCTTAGAGGAAAACATAGGAAGAACACCCTTTGACATAAATCACAGCAAGATCTCTTTTGACCTACCTCCTAGAAAAATGGAAATAAAACCAAAAATAAACAAATGGGACCTAATGAAACTTAAAAGCTTTTGCACAGCAAAGGAAACCATAAACAAGACGAAAAGACAACCCTTAGAATGGGAGAAAATATTTGCAAATGAATCAAAGGACAAAGAATTAATCTCCAAAATATACAAACAGATCATGCAGCTCAATATTAAAAAACAAACAATGCAATCAAAAAAATGGGCAGAAGACCTAAATAGACATTTCTCCAAAGAAGACATAGAGATGGCCAAGAGGCACATGAAAAGCTGCTCAGCATCACTAATTATTAGAGAAGTGCAAATCAAAACTACAATGAGGTATCATCTCACACCAGTTAGAATGGGCTTCATCAGAAAATCTACAAACAACAAATACTGGAGAGGGTGTGGAGAAAAGGGAAACTTCTTGCCCTGTTGTTGTTCGTGGGAATGTAAATTGATACAGCCACTATGGAGAACAGTATGGAGGTTCCTTAAAAAAGTAAAAATAGAATTACCATGTGACCCAGCAATCCCACTACTGGGCATATACCCAGAGAAAACTATAATTCAAAAAGGCACATGCACCACAATATTCATTGCAGCACTATTTACAATAGCCAGGTCATGCAAGCAATCTAAATGCCCATCGACAGACAAATGGATAAAGAAGATGTGCTGCATATATACAGTGGAATATTACTCAGCCATAAAAAGGAATGAAATTGGGTCATTTGTAGAGACATGGATGGACCTAGAGACTGTCATACAGGGTGAAGTAAGTCAGAAAGGGAAAAACATATGTCATATATTAATGCATATAAGTGAAATCTAGAAAAATAGTACAGATGAACCAGTTTGCAAGGCAGAAATAGAGACACAGATGTAGAGAACAAACATATGGACAGCACAAGGGAGGAAAGTGCCCGGGAGGTAGTGGTGGGATGAATTGGGTGATTAGGATTGACATATATACAACAATATGTATAAAATAAATAATTAATAAGAAATTGCTGTATAAAAAAATAAAATTAAAAATAAAATAAAATTGAAGTTAAAATTTGTAAGTTTTATTCTTCTTTAAAGTAATTAGAAGAGATCAGCAATAGGCATAAAACCATTATAATCATTCCTCCAATTGGTCAGGATAATGGAAGAATTATTTAAGTAAAAAACAAAAACAGGAGGGATAATTGTATCAGACCCCTCTGATGGATGGATAGAAGCTTTAAATAAGGCAATAAATAGGATTGATTGGTTTTGACTGGTTTTCCTCTAAGAGAAGAACTCTTATTTTCTAAGAATTAGGAAACAAGGCTCAAAACTACATATAAAATTAAATATTGATAAATATGGGTCCAGGCCAATATTTTTGGTACTTCAGTGACTCATGTTGCATCACATCTTATTTCTCTCCCCTCTTTTTTTCCTTGTACGCTATTTCAAAATCAAGATATTGTCTAGTCATACTTAAATATAAAATTATTTCTGCCAAGTGCCACACCTCTACATCAGCATTTTCATGGGAAATCTTAGTCACAAATAATTTCAAATTTTACAGTAGGCACATTAAAAAAATAATACAGAGGTGAAAATAATTCAATAACCTACTTTATTTAATTAATATACCCCAAATAGTATTACTTCAATATGCAGTCAAAGTAATTAATGGGATTTTTTGTTTTTTACATATTATAGCTTCAAAATTCAGTGTGTATTTTACACTTAACAATACATATCAAGTCAGACAAACCTTGTGCCAAATACTTAGTAGTTACATGTGGCTAGTGGCTGCTGTATTGGACAGTACATCTCTATGTACATCCAGCTTTTACCCTTGGTGCATGTCTAATGTTAGTCTATTTGATATAAAAGTTGTTCAGTTTATCATATACAAAACATTTTTCCTAAAAATATGGCATTATTACTAAGCTGGAGAGCCACATGTTCTATAAAAGCACAATATATATTTTTATGACTGTCTTTTAATGGTAGAAATCCAGTGAAAAAATAGGCAAGATGTTGATTCTGTGGATTTTTTTTATGAACCATCTCAAATTATATTAGCCCATATAACTGAGTTGAAACTATTATTCATTGGGCTATCATCAGTTTATTGTAGACTGATCAGAAAAATTCTAAGAGTGAAAATTATCATCGCTTGTTTTAAGATTTTTAAAAATAATACTCAGTATCTTATCCATGTAGTAGATCGAGTTGAATTCCAGACCTCTTTAGAAACACCAGCAAAAGACTCCAGGCTTTGCAGCAATTACCAAGTAAATTAGTGGAAAATGATGTCTTGTTTAGCTTTTCTCTTTTTTAATGAATAGTGTCTTTATATCATTTACCCTTTTTTCTTTGATTGTCATATTATATAAACTGGAAAACATAGTTATGGGGTGGTGGGGTAACTAAGAGAGAAAGAGAATTAACATGAAATATTAGTATATGTACAGCATATACTAGTATATATGAAGCCTAAATTTATTTCTCAGCATTCTGATGTTAAATTTGTAGGAAAAGAGTAAATAAAGCAGAAAACATTCCATAAAATTGGTTTTAGTTCTTTCTCGAATATAAGAGATTCTTGTTCTGAGATTCCAACAGAAGGAGATAAACTGAATTAGAGCTTGTTTTGCAAATTGTTTACAGAAGAATGCTGATGTCAGTAAAAAGTTTTGGCATCCCTGCCCTCAAATGCTATGGCAAGGAAACATATATTTGGAGAAACCAAGGGAAATACCAAAGAGAGTTATTGTGTTGTTGTGACCATAAAAATGTTTTAACTGTAGTTTAAAAAAGTATCATTTCCTTAATGTGTTATATGATTAGAAGAGAAATGACATTGCTATTTTTCCTAACATTTTATTATGAACATTATCAAACAGAGCAAGTTTGAAATATAGCCCCAACCTAGATTTTAGCATTAACATTTTAGTATACTTGTGTTATCATGTTTCTGTCCATTGCATTTCAAAATGAATTGCAGAAATCAAGACACCTCTATCTAAACACATGAGAATATATACTTTTAATGTAGCTTAGTATTTGTTTACATTATTTTTAAATTTTTCAGTAAAATTTATATGCAATGAATTGTATAAATCTTAAGTATACACTCATTGTATTTAATCAAATACATACAGATGTGAAATGCAAACCTCTTTCAAGATACAAACATTACCATTACTCTGAAACATTCCCTCATGACCCTTTCCAGTGTATCCCACCGCCTACCTCCAGAGATAAGCACTGTCCTTATTTCCTTCCACCACAAATTAGTTTTGCATCTTCTAGAATTTCATTTGAATTCAAATACTACACTATATTCTCTTGTGTAAGGCTTCTGTTCAGGATAATGTTTTTAAAAATTATTCATGTTGCTGCATGTATGAGTTAATTGATCTTTTTCATTGCAGAGTAGTATTCTATTATATGAATACACTATATTTCATTTATTGATTTTTCCTTTTGATGAACAGCTGTGTTATTATGAATAAACTGCTATAAGTATACTTTATAGTCTTTTTACGAACATAGGTTTTCATTTTATTGGTAGATACCTAGGAGTAGAATTGTTGGGTCATAGAGTAGATGTAATGTTTGAATTTTATATGAAATTGCTAGACTTTTATCTTCCAAACTGATTGTACCATATCACATTCCCGGAAACAAAACTAGTAGCTCTGTATTTTCACCAACATTTAGTATTGTTATTTATGCAATGATGGAAAAAGGAAGCATAAACTAATGAGAAAATCTTAAGTCATATATTAGTTACTGTGGGAACTAGGTCTAATTCATAATAAAATATTTTTACCACTAGATTGCACTGCTTATTCAGTGTTAAGGTTTAGTGGTGATTTTATTCATCTGTTATGCATTTCTAAATCATTTATGGCCATATGATTCAGAGGACTAGAGCACTATGGCTGGATTAAAAATAAGCACTTCTTTTGTTTCTTCATTCAAAATTTACTTTAAATATATAAGGTTTTTCCTTCTTATCTAAAGATATATAGTTTTTCCCCTTTATCAGTAGAAAAAACAAAAAGATTAAGAAGGTGATCCTCTAAGAACTGTAGATTTTTACCAATATGAAACCGTAGAGGTAGAAATGCTCAATTACAGACACAACTCCTCATAAAAAATAGTTTAGAATTTGGCAGAACATTTTCCTAGTTTTATTTTTTTTATCATTATTATTTACATCAAACTGTGGGAGAAAAGGAGGCATTATGGTTATAGAATTATCCTGATGGTATTTCACAAAGTGGCTACTCCTATTTAGAAGCAAAGATAACTGAAAATTCAGGCAGATAAGTGTGGTAGTAATTTCTGGTAAAGTTAATTATTTTAGTACAAAGATTTTTCATGGGGAAGTATTAATAAATAAAATATTATCAAAACTATCCTTTTATACTCAGTGAATAATAAATATAAAGATAGGTGAATGAAGGAGATTCTAAAGATATATTTCAATGTGATTTTGATTATATAGCAGATGAAGATTAAAGACGTTTTAAGTTATTATTTTGGTTTTTATTTTAAGCAGTATTCAATCTTTTAATGCTAAAACTCTGGTGTTACAATCTTCTGGATGTGACATATATATGAATAATTATAGGACAGTAAATATTACTTTTCTGTAATGCCTATTTTTCCTCTTTTCAATTTTATTTCACTCTCGGCTTTGTAAGCATTTTCAGTACCTCTTTGGAATTTTGTTACCTGTCTTTTGAGTTTGTAGTTTCAAATATACACCTAGTGGCAATTGCTTTTGAAATCAAGTGCTTCTTTCTCCCCAACCGAATCCAAGTTAGAGCTAAGTTTGTGGTGATGTCTCATAAAGGCCGAGGTATCAGTTAAGAAGAGGTCATCAGGATGTCAGAATGTCTTAGGCTTCAGTAGAAAATACTTGAGTAACTTTTGATTAAGAAAATCCATGAAAAGTCTCTCTAAGTCTTTGAAGAAAGAAAAATCCTTAGGCCTAGACCCATGAATTTCCAGCAGAATTTGGGATTTGATGCACATCTCTTTTCCCTTAAGAAGAAGATACAGAATGCCAACGTGTAACCACAACATGATTATAATGTAACAAAATTGTGAACTCTAACACTAAAGTGGCACAGAAAAATTATTTTATCTTTCAGTTTTTTGTTCACATCTGTATACATTTATAATACTTTTTGTGTGTGAAAAATACAGATTTAAAAAAAATGTTTCATTTGACTATAGGGGACTCATGTGAATAAAAAGTCTCACTTCTTTATTAGGGAATAAAAAGAGGGCACAATTATGAGCCGCTTGGTTATAAATCAATTTTTTTGATTATTATTAATCTTGAATAAGAGTTGGCCACCTCCATCTTCCCCAGTGACCCCCTCCCTGGGCTTATAGCTATCACACAGGTTTGTGAAAGTATGCAGATGAGCCTGAAGCTACCAGCCCAGTGCTCCTTATACTTGGCGTGGAACTAACTTGTCCTAGGCTCATTTGCATAAGTTGAACCCAAAGTGTATAAGAATTATCCACCCTGCTGAGGAAAGGTTGGTGCTAAAATCAAGAGTAGAGGCTCAGCTAGATAGAAGGATGATTAATGAAAAGAGGAGAAATGGAGAACTATGAAGACAATGCAGTTGGACCTAACATGGATTTGTTATTGGAAGCCTGTGTTAAAGGAAAGAATCTGAGTTAAAGCTTTGGACAGAGAGTAACCCTAAAAATAATGCCTTTCCATTATTTAGTAAATTTTCAGTTTGCCAGTTTGATAGAATAATTGAAATTATATTAGCTAACTGTTTCTTGATTGATTGATTGATGGGCACGGTCTGTGGGATCTTAGTTCCCCGACTAGGAATCGAACCCATGTCTCCTGCAGTGGAAGCATGGCGTCCTAACCACTGGACCACCAGGGAAGACCCCTGTTCCATTTTTAATGATAAGTTTGGAAATTTGTCTCTGAGTATGTTCTATATTGAATATGGATGTACACAGCATTTCAGAGTAGTTCCAGCAATTACTGGATTGGAAAATAGTGCTAGTAAAATGATTTTAATTCCATCTACTTGTTTAAACTGGTTGCCCTACCTTCCTTATGCAGTGATCTTTACTTTAATTGTGCAACCTTTCATTAATGCACTGGTGAGGATGATAGAAAACAATTCATTGATGTAATTGCAACTAGCCTGTCATACACAACTTGGGAAAGCAGCAAATCCCACAGCATGGGGTCCACATTATGCAACTTGGCTGGCATTTAGATGAGTTCCTTTTCATTGAAAATATATTAACTCTAATCCTTTTAAGAGTATAAGTAATACATGTGTAAATCTACGTTGTGCCAATATACATGTGTTTTCTAACCTCAGTAATTTTAGTTAAGAAGTAAATCTACAGTAGCAATAAGTTTGCCATTTTAGATATTGAGAAGAGTGTAAGGCTCAAGAATAAGGAAGGACTTGAAAGATAATGTTATAGAATTATGTAATATATGGGATTCAGATCTGTGTGAGTTATCTATTTTGCGTAAAAGATACCCCAAGATTTAGCACTTTAAAAAAGCAAACACGTGTTATCTCACAGATTGAGAGTCAGATTAGGAGAGTGGTTTAGCCGTCAGTCTAACTCAGTGTCTCTGCGGAGGTGGCAGTCAAGCTCTTGGCTGGTGCTGTGGTCACCTCCAATCTTGATTAGGAGAATGTGATTCCAAGCTCACTCGCATTGTTTACAGGCATCAGTTTCTTGTCAGCTGTTGACTGGAGACCTATTTTTCTCATTATTTGGACATCTCCGTAGGCTACCTGAGAAAAAAGAAAGCATGAGAGAGAGACAGAGAGTGCAAGAGCATCCAAAATGGGAGCCTGATGCCTCAAACTTTTTACATTCTAACCACAGAGGTAACATAGCATCATTTCTACCATATTCTCTTCATTTAAAATGAGTCACTAAGTCCAACCCACATTTAAATGGAGGGGAATCGAGCTATACCTCTTAAAGGCAGAAGTGTCAAGTAATTTGTGGATATATTGTTTAAACTACCACATGGACTTTGAATTTTAAAGATAGATATGAATTTCCTCCATGTATTTCACATATGAGAAACTCAAGGCCCAGTGAAAAATGATTTGTGCAAAGACGCAGAGACATTTGAGATAGAGCTAGCATCCCCCAAGAGCCTGCTCTTTGAAAAGTGTTTTTCTATGTGCATGTTTGCAAACAGATTTCATCTATATAAAAGTCATCAGAGAACACTTAATTTTCTGGATAATTGATACTCTTAAATGACAACATTGGGTCTAATCATGTTAGAAAGGTACACTCTTCCTTCCTGCCTCTTCAAAAATACTATATTGACCACAATTCACCAAGATTCATTGATCATGCAATGTCATCATTAGGAGCATCATTTATATCATATGAGCAAACAGTGATATAGTCCTGGTCTGTTGTTTTCTCCTACACTGATGTTCCAAGACCGTAGTATCAGGGGTGAGTATTAAGACTACAAATGCAAGCCTGGGACCAGATCATGAAGGGCCTGATGTGCCATGATAAGAAGTATGACATGTTCCCTGAGGTCAGTGAGATTTCATGGGTGTGTTTTTGCAGGGAAGTGACATCAAGACTTGCATTTTAACACTATTATTCCGATGAACATATGAAGAAAAATTAGCAAAAAGAAGGGTTAAAGCCAAGGAGATCAGTTAGGAGTCGATTGTAATTGTAGTTAAAATCATGATGGTCTGGGGCTTCCCTGGTGGCGCAGTGGTTGAGAGTCCACCTGCCGATGCAGGGGGCACGTGTTCGTTCCCGGTCCGGGAAGATCCCACATGCCACGGAGTGGCTGGGCCCGTGAGCCATGGCCGCTGAGCCTGTGCTCCGCAAGGGGAGAGGCCACAACAGTGAGCAGAAAATCATGGTCTGAACTAACCTAGTATCAATGGGCCTAACAAAAGTGGATTATTTTCAGAGATATTAGAGAGATAGTGGTCCACTTGGTGAAGGAGGGAAAGGATTCCTTCAAGTCTTTGTCTTGGACAATTGATTGGAAGGAGGTATCATTCATTAAGCTAAGGAATTAGAAGAGAGGCATATTTTTAGACAAAATTATCCTACTAGTGAAAAGTGATAAAATACAAAAACATGTATTTGCTTACTTTACCAAGGAGACAATGAAAAGTAAACAAATGCTGTTTTCACAATTAGATAAGCCGTAAAATCAACATTGATTTTTCTTTGGTCTTATGTTGAAAATAATATTCTGTAGTTTGAACTATTTGAATACTGAATAAAATAATAGGCTTGGTTGGGCATGTGTGCATTCCCTCCCTCGGGCTGACAGTTCTTGATGTCTGTGCTGACTGAGACAATTTAGAGGGATGGACTGAATTATTTTTCTATCCACCACTTCTATTTATACAGAATTTACACTTGACTGTAGTGATGCTAATCATGGCAGAACTGATCAAATTCAGCTCCCCTGTTGGTGAACTCAGCCAGTAAGCCATTCACGACTGACAGGCGTTCCTGCTTTCCTTTGCTTCCCCGCCCCCCCAACTCTTAAACACATTGGAATTTATGAGACACCTTCCTTTTTTTTTTTTTTTTTTTTTAATAAATTTATTTATTTATTTTTGGCTGTGTTGGGTCTTCGTTTCCGTGCGAGGGCTTTCTCTAGTTGCGGCAAGTGGGGACCACTCTTCATCGCGATGCGCGGGCCTCTCACTGTCGCGGCCTCTCTTGTTGCGGAGCACAGGCTCTGGACGCACAGACTCTGGACGTGCAGGCTCAGTAGTTGTGGCTCACGGGCCCAGTTGCTCCGTGGCATGTGGGATCTTCCCAGACCAGGGCTCAATATGAGACACCTTCCTTTATGCTCCCACATCTATGTCCGTTAAGAGGAAATGCCAGGGAGGGTTTGTTTTAGCCAGAGCAACAGCTTACATTTAGCTCTCTCCACACTTTCCTCCTCCCTCTGCATAAATACGAGGCCCAGGAGAACTAGGACCGAGCTTCTTGACTTTGTGTGTATCATGGGACACTTGTGCTAGTCTTGTGAAGCCTGGGCACTCTGTTCAGAAAAATGATTTTAAATACATCAAATAAAATATATAGGATTACAAAGCATACCAGTTATATTGAACTGGTTATCAAATTAGTATTTAAAATTTTCCTGATATAGTAATATGTATATATATACTCATTTCATAATTCATTAAATTAAGAGCTCTAGCAGTGAGTCTAATAACTAATATAATTTCACAGTAGTAATGTAAATAGCATTTTGAGATATCTATAACAACTGCAATATAATAGGGCAATATCTCTGACTTTTATTGATGGCAACTGACAGATACTTTAAACTATTCAATACTGTGATTTGTTGACTACATTTGTAATTGAAGGAAACGTTAAATTTCAGTTAGAGTTCAGTGAAAATTAAGAAGCATTTTTTTTCTTTCCCACCACAAGTTCATGGACCCCTGAATTCTGTGGCCACCAGTTTAAAAACCTCTGGTGTAGGACAGTGCTTCTCAAGTTTTAATGTGTGTGAGAATTATCTGGAGAGCTTGTTAAAACACAGATTTATGGGTCCCTTCCCAGGAGATGCTGACTTAGAATGTCTGGGGTGGGGACGAAGAATATATATTTTAAACATCTATTCAATGTGATTTTCATGTATCAGGTTCCAGAATTATCCTTCAAGAAATAAAAGCTTGATATAGAATAATATTTATAAAGACATTGGGATGGGATATAGCTATTGGTAGGTCATTAACCTGTGTCAACATTCCAGCTTTTGTATCTTCTCTATAATAATAATTATTATTTGTTGTTATTATAAAATTGTTATATAGAGAAACTACATATAGGATATTTAGGATATGTATAAAATATATTATATATAAATTATTATAGAAATAATAATGATTATTTGTTGCATCATAATTATTCTGTGAACAATATGATTTTTTAAAAGACAATCTTCAGGATATCTAACAAAATAAAGCATAGCAAGGGGTAATAATCATAAATGCAATGCTGTGTAGTCCTGTGACATTGAAATCATTTCAGTAATTTTACAGTACATTTGAACTGCAGCACCATTCATCTGCTGAGTTTCCATTAACTTTGCTTAAAATCTCTCTGTCCACAAAGAAGCACAAGTGTCAAGTTTCTCCTTCATGCTCAGAGACCTGGCTTGAATCACAATGCTGCAGAAGATAATTGCTATTAATTAAAACATTCCTATCAGGATGTGTTTTGTTTAAATGCATACTGAACATGTTCATAACCTCTGCTGTCTCCATTATTGGAAAAGAAAAATAAGAGAGTACTGTTCTTTGACTCTCCCCGTCTCTCCTGGGGTTTCCCTAGTGTCATTGAACAGCCTTTTTGATTGGCTGGTACCTTAAAAAAAAAAAAGCAGTAGGGGAACAATATTACAACACGTTGCAGAATAGTCTCATTATTGTCAAGTTAGATTCACTGACCTTCACTGCCATTTACCAGGAAGAAACAGGCAGCATATCAAGGATGGTTTGCAGTGAGTAAATCCACACTAAGTGCCACTCAGCTGTAACTAGCACCCTTATGCTATTTTAACTTGTAGGCTTTTAAACTGATAGCCTATTAATACATAGGCTTATGTGAGTAACATATACAGAAGTCTATGCATGTACTGTTTTTTTTTAATGTTGACCCTTCTTTTTTAATTTTTTTAATTTTTATTTTTGACTATGTTGGGTCTTTGTTTCTGTGCAAGGGCTTTCTCTAGTTGTGGCAAGCGGGGGCCACTCTTCATCACAGTGCGTGGGCCTCTCACTGTCATGGCCTCTCTTGTTGTGGAGTACAGGCTCCAGACGCGCAGGCTCAGTAGTTGTGGCTCACGGGCCTAGTTGCTCCGCGGCATGTGGGTTCTTCCCAGACCAGGGCTCGAACCAGTGTCCCCTGCAGGAGAAGGCAGATTCTCAACCACTGCACCACCAGGGAAGCCCTGTTTTTATATTTGAAGTAATTGTATTCCAAGAGACACCTCCCCCCACACACACAATCAGTACTTGTAGGTGAAATCTACAGCAGAAAGAGACCTCAAATCAAAAATTCCCAGTTTTAGGGATTTCTTTGACCAACCTCTCTACCTCTATATTGTGTGACTAATATAAGATCACTCATATTTTCTTTTGCAAAATTTAAAAAATGGCTTTATGAAAAATTAACTACATAGTTTTTATTTATTTATTTTTTTTACTTCCCAGTGCTTTTAGGGAATATACATTTGGGAGCCACTGTGGTCTCAGCTGACTGCATCCATCCGAATAACTTAGAGGCTACTAAATACACAAATCCCCTGGTTTCTTCCAGATCCAATAAATCACTGTCTTTTCAATACACATTTGAGGTGATACTTTTGTGTACTGGTTTTGAGAACCACTTTGGAGGTTACACAAAAGTCTCAGCTTCCTTTACTGGTAGCACAGTTTGGTTGTAAGTCTGGGCTTTGGATTTCAGTACTTGTCATATTATAAGGTTTATTAAATATTTATTGCATAAATGTATGTGAATATATGAATGACACAAAACTTGCCTACAACACTTACTGGTAATGTGATCTATGCAAGTTACTTGAAATCAGTTTCCTCATCTGAAAATTGGGAATAATAATAGTACTTTTCTACTTTGGGTTGTAATGATTAAATGGAATAATTTCTGTAAGGTGCTCAGCAAAGAGCTGGACAGCTCTAAGAACTCAATAAATGTTACCTACTGTTACCACTTAAAAAGTATTTTGACTTTTATTTTCTTTATCAGTAAAATATTAATAGATTAATATCTGTTTATCCTACCTTTAGGAAAACTGCAAGGTTTCATATACAGCAATGGGAATGATAATGCTTTATGAAATGAAATATACCACAAAAGTATATGGTATTAGTAAAAAGGAGATGGAAGCTCTGTGTGATATAATTTAATATGAATATGTGCATAAATTATAATAGTTGAATTTAAAAGGACTAAAAATGTAACATGCTGTTGGCTATAGCACATTGTATTTTCCTTTTCATAGGATTTACGGTACTCTAAATCAGAAATTGTTTGTGTCCTACTTCTTCATAGATTCTATGCCTATCAAAGAACATGGATTTTATTGAAGGTCAGTAAGTAGCCACTGAAGGATGTTTCTGGGGTTTCTGTTTGGCAAGCTTGTAGGAGGCCTTTGTCCTACTGGCAGCCTCTATTCTTCTCTTATTTTGGGAAGCAGGTGCCTCCAACTTTTGGCAGAGGGAGTTTTGACTCTGGAAATCTAATATGGGCTTAATGTACAGAGAACCCAAGAAAGAAAAAAAAAAAAGAACTTTTGCCGAGATTTATTTTTAGAAAAGAGACAAATGAACTTTAATAATTTCAGTAACCTACTCAGTTAGTTAATATTTTCCACAGTAATGCTGCATAACAAACAATCTCAAAACTTAGTGGCTTGAAATAACAAAACTTTCATTCCCAATCATATGTCTGTGGATTAGCTGTTCTAGTCGGGGCCTGGTTTCAAGTTGCACATTTTCCCTAAGTGTCTCTCATCCATCTTGAGAGCTGTTCTTCCCATAAGGATGATAGAAGTAAAATATGGCGCCATGGAACATGCAATGCCTCTTAAAGCCTGGGGTTAGAATTAGCACACTCTTTTTCCTGCACATATTCTGTTGGCCAGATTCTATCACAAGGCCAAACCCAGTATTAGTTGGGCGGGGAAGTGCACTCTACCTACATACAGTGAGAGGCAGTGCAAAGTCACTTAACAAAGGGGCATGAATCGCCCCCCCCCACCCTGACCGCCAGGAAGGGACAGGAGACAGCTGGGTGTCAGGAGGGAGGAATTGAGAACAAAAGTGCAAAATCCACAACTGCCAATAGCCTAATTAACCAAGACAAGGGGAGTCAGGAATCTGGAAGTGGGAAATGTGGAATGTGGTTGACTGAGCTGTGCTTTCTTCACTCTCCTGGAGAGCAAAATGCGTGACCATAAAAACCCACAGGATCACGTGCAGGGAGGTTAGAGACTACAAATACTACATTTGTTCTAAGATTTTTGGGGCCCAGAAAGCTAAAGAAAAGAAGATGAGTTTCTTAATATCAGTGTTAGAATGTTGAAATTTCCCTTTTAATGCTTACTTTTAAGAAAAATAAACTTGGTAATAATCTATGTATTTATTATCACTAGTAGGAATGAAATTGTCAAATAGAGCATATTTATACAGTTAAGATATTCCAGGGGTACAGAAAAAATAATTTAAATTATTCATGGTTTGGGAGAAATGATAATTAAGAAGCTACCAGGTGTTAGATGGAAACTTAGTTACTAGTGACAGCTCCCTAAAATATTTATCTGTTGAAGAGATAGCTGTTTTTTGTAGTTCTTACTATGGTGGAGACTAAAAAATAGGCCTATGCCTATTTTCACAAAGTGGTGGTATATGTTGAAACATGTCATCATGTATCTCCTTTTTCAAATCAATATGTGCTTTTTTCACACCTGGTACTTTCTTCTACAAACTCTAACTTGCCAGGTAACTCTGACTTTGAAAAGATATTTATATACACACATACACATACATATATAATTCATGTGGAATGTGTACAGTGGAGCTCATTCATTCTATTGAGTTTAAAATATATCATTGTTCTTCAAAACATTTTTCTGTGTAGCTAATTATAATGTGGCATTTAGTGTGCTCAGTGGAAATCAGGAACTATAACAATGGATTTGCTTTTTTAAAATAATTTGATCATTAACTGAGACTTGAAGATTGAGTAAGAAGTTAGTTTAGTGAAGAAAGGTTAGAAATAATAGTGCCCCTGCAGTGAGAAGAGTGTAAAGGCCTGAAGGTGAGAGAAACTGGGAGAAATTCAGGATGGCAGGAGTGAAGAGTTGGTGGGATTTGGGGGTAGGTGATGCTGAGTTGTAAGGCTGGACAGGTAGAGAGGCTAGATGATGCATGGCCTTTAAAGTCTTTCATCATCAAAGCTCAGGGAAACTATTGACAGATTTTAAGTACAAGGTGCTGCATGATAAGATTTATGTTTTGTTTTTGTTTTTTTAATCACGTTTTTAAAAGAAGTCTTATGGCAGTATGCAAAATGTTTTGGATGAATTCTGTTTAGATGGATGCCATAGCAATCTGGACAATAGATGAAAGGGGTATAGTCTAGGGTAGTACTAGTCGGGTTGCAGAGAAATGAGGACAAGAAAAGCTATTTTAGATATGGAATCACAGTGACTTGTTAACGTATGTGCTGTGAGGCAAGGGAGAATGCTGAGTGGAAAATAACTCAGCATTCAGCCTAGAGTAGCAAAGGGCTATTAGTGGTCATTCACTGAATGAGGAATCGTAAGAAGGAGATAAGCTCATTTTGACAAAATGACACTTTTAGTTTGGGACTTTTAGGTTTTGAAGTGTCTTTAGACGTTTGAATGGAAGTGTGCATGAGGCAGTTAGATGTATGGGTAAAAGCTCAAAAGAGTGATGTGGGCTAAAGATAGAAATATGGGCACTACTAGTATATGGATAATAATGAAGGCCACAAACATAGATGAGATTGTTCAGGGAGAGAATAGAGAGAATATAGAATAAGAGAAGAGGGTCTAAGTTCCACAGGAAATTATTTAAATGGCAGACGAAGGAAGTCACTTGCAAGGAAGACTGAAAGGAAAGTCCAAAGAGAAATAAGAAAACAAGGATAGTAAGGCAGTAGAGGGCAATATATTCTGTAAACCTGATAAATGACAGCTACCAATTATCTGAGTCCTAGGGTGTGCTAAACACTATTTATGCCAACTATGTGGATTATTTTATTTAATCATCATAGAAATTCTAGAGTATATTAACTCCCTTTTATAGAGGAAACTATGCTTTATACTCTGAAACCATGTATCTTGTCATTCTGGAAAACAGATGCAAATTAGAAAGCTTAAAAATGTTGAATACAATATTTCATTTTCTTTCATATGTGATAGATGAAATATTTATTTTATTTAATCCAGACTTGGTTGTGCTAACCTTCCACAATGTGGGTACCAACTTATGGAACTGATATTTCAGTTGGAGAAAGTTAGGGTTATGGTCAATATTACTGTCATTATTTTTAAGTGGCAGAGACAACCATTCTTCCTGAACAACCGGCTATGAAGGCCAAGCATGCATGAACAGAGTTTAGTGCCATAATCAAATAAAACTTACATTGAAGGTTATCTCACATGAATTTAATGATATGCATAATTGTTATTCTACTGCATGATAATTATGCATGAATGTAAGCAGCTCTTGTAAATGATGGTAATTTGTAAGAGTTTAGCATAGCCAAACCAAGCACAAGCAGAATGAATCTAGCAAAATAATGGGTACTCTCGGGGGATGAGAGGTATGAGGGGAGTCTGTGTTCTTCAGTAGAGTCTCGAAATGAGCTCCTCTTAGAGGAAAAAGGTGGACAAAGGATTGAGGAAGAAAAAGTGAAAGTGTGGAAGAGGAGAAAATTACTGTTAATAGTTGTTATGGGTAGAATTGTGTCCCCCTAAAGAGATATATTAAAGTCCTAATTCCTAATACCTCTGAATGTGACCTTACTTGAAAGTAAGTCATTGCAAATGTAATAAGTTAAAATGAGCTCGTATTGGACAAATAGACAACTAAGCCAATATGAGTAGTGTCCTTATAAAAATACAGTCATGTAAAGACAGCGACACAGAAAGACCACGTGAAGATGGAGGTGGAAAGTAGAGTCATGCTGCCACAAGCCAAGGAATGCCTGGGGCAAGAAGCGGGAAGAATCAAGGAAGGATCCTTTCATAGAATCTTTCATAGGGTCTGTCCCTGCCAACACCTTGATTTTGAAATTCTAGCTTTCAGACCTGAGAGGGTCAGTTTCTGGTTTTCTAAGCCACTCAGTTTGAAGTACTTTATTATGGTAGCACTAGGAAACTAATTTACTAGTTTTGCAAGTTCCATCTCCACCTCTGATTACGGGCAAAATTTGAGTATTTTATACATAAACACATATTAATTGCTTTCTGCTTGCCTAGTATTTCTTTAGCTACTGAAGGAAACATTGCTGAACAAGATAAACACAGTCCCTGCCCTGCAAGAGCTTATTGTGTATGACTTTGATGTTCCTATTTCCATGGTACTTCATGTTATACTGGAACAGCTGTTAAATTGTATTGGAATAATTTGTTGCCATGTCTGTCTCCCTAACACAATAGTGAAATCTTAAGGGCAGAGGCCTAATAAGTGCTAAAAAATTAAATTCTTACTGAATGGAAAAAAAAAATGAATGAATGAATGAATGAATGAATTCCTTTTGGGGGTAAAAGAAAATAGACATTTTATTGTTTAATGATGAAGCAGGGATAATGGAAGGGTGTGTGTGTGTGTGTGTGTGTGTGTGTGTGTACATGTTTTATTTCTTTAAATATAAGAACATCTTGGTATCTCTGACCATTAAGAATAGGACACGTGAAACATCTTCAATGGTATACACTGCTGTGCTGCTGTTTCTATCGTCCTGTAAGTTAGCAAAACATTTTTCTTCCTCTTGTAGACTTTGTTGTCTTCGAATATTATTGGATTTTATAAGTTGTTTATTTTCTCATAAAATTTACAACACCTTTTAACTTTTATGACCCATTTCATTTTATGAATCCATAAAAACAATAAATCTTTTTAAAAGAAAAAGAATTCATATAATGATCCTGGTGGTTTGAAAGTTCTGTGTGAAGGTATGTGAAGATGATACTTCAAGCAGCTGTTAGAGGTTTTACCAACAGGTAAGGCACGAAAAGATAAATTACCCTTTCCATGTATCATTTGCATGAATTTGGCAAATCAATAGTAAAGGTAAAATATAATAGGTTAATTGTTATTTATCAATTTGTGGTGTGTTTGATCTATAAATTCTGTTTAAAAAGCAAGTATCTTTTCTTTATCTTTGATGTCTCCTCTTTTCTTCACCTGTCCAGCCCTCCTTCATCTCCAGGACTTTGCAAAGTACATAGTAGATTGTATTTCTTATGATTCCTTCTCCTGTTATCAAGAGAAAATGATGCCATTTCAGATGATTTTCTCTCACATTTATTTTTGAACTGTGAGGGAATTCTGAAAATGATAATAACTTGATTGTTCTTGTACCTCACAAAGATGATACACAAATACACACACCCCTATTAATACTTCCTCCCCTTTTGGGTTATATTAGGTGTGCTGGAGGTACCTGCTTATATGCATATTCCTCTTTGTAGGTTAATTCCCTGAATCCAGTTAGTTTTAGTCTACATTCATTGCAGGGGAAAAATTGGAATAAAGCTGTGTATGCCTAAAGTTGCGACAGAGTTTGGGACCAATTATGCCACTGTAACTTTTCTCTAAGTCAAAGGAATGTTCTTTGGGAATTGTGCTGCCCCCTGGTGATGCACAGAGTAATAGAATAGAACCTTTAAATGAGTTTAATAATATGTATTCTTCATTAATAAAAACAAATTCTGACACTGAGTCTGCAAAAAACAAAGTAATTCAATAAACAAGAATAAAGACAATTAACCTGAGGCGATTAAGGATGCCACCTCCTCACCACTGCAAATGTGAAGGAACTTTGTGTCACTGCGGTTTCTCCAATTGAGGGTTACTAGTGAGCTCCAAACAGAAGATGAGAGCAAACTTTACAACATTTTTCAAAGTAACCGGATTTTATTTTAGTGGAAGTGATTTTTCTTCTGAGAAGTCTTATGTTCTGAAGGAGATTTTCAGTACATAATCCCCAATTTATTTAATTCTGCTTGAGAAGACTTTTTTTTCTTTCTTTCTCAGATGTTTACAGAGAGCTTTTTAGAGTTGTGTACTATGGAAGTTAGAGAGTAGTTTGTGGATTCTTCGTTTATTTTAATCTCTGAACTGCATTCTTTGAGTTTTATCCTGTGTGCTTTAGGAATAATAATTCTCACTTGATGTCCCATGGCTGAGTGCTATTTAGAGGCTCTCTAGATGATTTTGAACATAGAATTTTAGAACTGGCAGTGACCTTAGAGATCATCTTATCTCTAACTCTTAAATGACTCTGGGTTGTCTAATTCCACATATTGTATTATGGAGAAATCCAATTATTTCATAATTATATTATAATTATTGTTTTAAAAGTGTGTAAGCAACAACAACAACAAACAGGGCTTTTCTGTACCGACTAATTTTTTCCCCAGATATCCCTTACCTTTATCATGTACCTGTATTAGTTTTATCCTATTTTAACCAATGTCCTCTTAACTAAGGATCCTCGGGTTTTGAGGGAGAGTTGGGGTGGAGAAGGGAAGTTTGGCACTATTCTGCAGCTGCAATTCCAAAACTATTGAGAAAGCAAATCTGGGGAAGTTCACAGACTTCACTGCACACACAGAATTGGTGTTTGTGCGATGTTAATTAAAAAAACATTAAATAGAGTGAATGCCTGCAGTAGTTAGGGACCTCTCTGCAAAAAGCCCCCTAGCTGTTCAGAGATAAATAACGTAGGGGTCCTTGAGAAGTTTAAGTGTTGCTGGCATTGCTGTGGAATTTCACTGCTTCAGAGCTAACACAGTTCTTTATGCAAGTTAAAGTCCCCAGGCAACACTTGGCCCTCAAGTGTGCTGACTTTTCAAAAAGAAGCAGGAATAGTGCATATTTTCAAACGAAGAATCATTACTTAGCTAAGAATTGTTTTTTTGTACTTAGTACCATATGCTTCTAGAGTTCTCTTGTCAACAATTTTTGGCACTCGTGTGTTAGCTATTTATTTAATGTTGAGGTTGAAAACAGGGAGCAACAGAAGGCAGAGAATTGAATAAAAAAGAGCAAAGCAGTTCCCAGTCCGTGACTGTTCAGGATAACTAACAGACATGGTGTGCATTAATGGCCAATAGGAGCCCAGTCTAAAAATATAACTGGCACTAGAATGAATAATTATTTCTTTACCTCAGCTAAGTTTTTAGGCTGAAAGCTGGAGATATTGGCCAGAGCTAACTCAAGCAATAATATCAAGATGCCAGGATGATGTGAAGCTACATGAAACTGCAGGCTTCCATCAGACCTCCTTTATGAGAAAGGCAGCAGGAACGGGGTCCCCTAGTGGGGACACACTAGGAAGCACATGTGGGCTACGCCCTTGGGCCATTGGAGGACCAGGAGGAGACCCAGACTCTTAAAAAAGCAGATTTTCTTTTTAAGTAGCTACATTTAACTCCATTTAACCAGAACTTGAAAAAAAAAATAAGATATTGCTCAGGATCTACTGTCCAATTATATATCGACTGTTTAGCCAAATGTTCTTAAGTACACATGCCAAGTTTCATGCTATAGTTTTCTTACTGGCCACAGAGCATTATGCTTGGGAATCCTTTCCATAAAGCAGACAGTTTCATGAAGGCTTCTATGTAACATGAGGCACTGTGCCATTTGCACATAGCCTGTGAATGGAGAGTCCTATTCTATTTCTGCTTCTGATTAGCTGTTTGATCTTTGTTGAGCACTTTGACTTATCAGTCTCTGTTTTCTCAACTATATGTATAAACTGGACTTGATGTTCTCTAAAGATCTTTGTGGTTCTTAAATACTGGTCATTAAAAATAACATGTAGGTTACGTGTAAGCTGGGAATTCGGGACAAATTCTAACACTTCAACAACCACTTATCCATTCATCCATTCATCCAATCATTAAATATTTATTGGGTGACTACTATGGGTCAAACACTTGTAAATGCTATAAATATAGCAGTGAACAAAATAGAGCCCTTGCCCTCATAGAGCTTACATTCTAGATAAAGATATAACATGGCGGGTGGTGCTAAGTGATATGAAGTGTAATGATTTAGAACAGTGCTACTCAAAGTGCTATATGTAGACCAATGCCGGTCTGTTGCTGCACCACAGGATAAATTAATAAATTGATAACAACTATTTAGAATATTTTATAGAAATGTTCAAAGACAAGTAAGATAGTCCTAGTCAGATCTTAGTGAGGAAGTGAAGCATCATGAAAGACAATATCAGAAAAATGGCAGGGGCTCAAATTGCATCAGGGCCTTGTAGGTCAGGATAAGGACCTTTATTCTGATTGACATGAGAAACTATTGGAGATATTTGAACACAGGAGATAAATGATCTGATTTAAGGGTTAAAAATATAAAAATATTTTATATATGATATACAATAAACTAGATCTAAGGAGACAAGGAGAAAGACAGGGGCACCAAATGAGAGCCTATTGCAATATTCAGATAGAGACCGCCTTTCATGAAGTAGGGACAGTCAGTCAGGTGGGGCTGATAGAGTGTCAAGTGGAGCCCATAGACATTCTGCAGGTAGAGCTGACCTGAAGATGTGTGTGTATGTGTGTGTTTGTGTGTGTTTGTGACTTCGTTAGTGGTTTAAGACAAGAAAGGGGTCAGCTGACTAGATTTTTACCTCAGTAACTGGGTGAAAGGAGAACCATTTATTGAGATAAGAAGATGGAATTGAAGGAAGTTAGAGGGTAGAAGTGGATAAGCCTTTCTAATCCTTTCTAGTTAAAAGAAAAGAAAAGATTTAGTATTAAAAGTAAAAGTGTTAGAGTAGACTTTCAAGTAAGTGCATGTAGGCTATCACCAATAGCACCTACCATGGACTTCTAGTATAATGCGTAACTAGTAATAGTATAACTCTGTCATTCTAAATTTATAGAAGATAATGTGTCATCAGCATATAAACATTTCAGCTTATTTATTGTACATTTTTGTTTGACTATAACATACTAATGCTAAATACAAAAAATTTGAAACAAGTATTTGTAGACCTCAATTAACTAGTACTATGTTTCTGAATGATAACTACTTATGAAATTGGAACTGATTTTGACTCCTAGCTCTTCCACTAGTTAATTTTCTGGGTATATTATTTAACTTTCTGGGTCTTAGTTTCCTCTTCTGTAAAAAAAAAAGAGATGATGATTATGATGATGATAATAATAGGTGCTTAATGTGATTTTATGTGGAGTAAATGATAATCTTATATAAAGCACTTAAAATAATTTCTGGTACTACTAATATGCAGATGGAACAGACTATTAATAGTAATAATAATGTATTTCATATTAATAATTTCATAGTAATACACTTTAAAAATAATATTAGAAAAGATAAATTATCAGAAGCAATATTACAAAATTATGTATAATATCAAATGGTATGAACTATAAAACCTAGAGCATATATAGAAACTAGAATGAATATATATGTGTGTGTATATATATATATATAATATATATAAATACACATGTAGATATAGCTATATACACATACATACACATGCACACTCATCCACACACACACACAATCATATTTCCTATTCAACTCAGGTGGAAAATTGGTTTACCATTAGACTTTCCTTTATAGATCACTAGGTAATTCTTTTTTTAAAATTAATTTTTATTCACGTAAAGCTGATTTACAATGTTATGTAAGTTTCTGCTGTACATCAAAGTGAATCAGTTATACATGCACATATATTCACTCTTTTTAAAATTCTTTTCCCATATAAGTCATTACACAGTAATGAGTAGAGTTCCCTGTGCTATACAGTAGGTTCTTATTTTATATATAGTAGTGTGTCTATGTCAATCCCAATCTCCCAATTTATCCCTCCTCCCTTCCCTTCCCCCTTGGTAATCATAAGTTTGTTTTCTTTCTTTTTTAAAATTTTTATTGGGGTATAATTGATTAAAAATGTTGTATTAGTTTCAGGTGTACAGCAAAGTGAATCTGTTATACATATATATATATCCACTCTTTTTTAGATTCTTTTCCCATATAGGCCATTACAGAGTATTGAGTAGAGTTTCCTGTTCTATACAGTAGGTTCTTATTAGTTATCTATTTTATACATAGTAGTGTGTATGAGTCAATCCGAATCTTCCAATTTATCCCTCCCCCACTGCCATACCCCTGATAACCATAAGTTTATTTTCTACATCTGTAACTCTATTTCAGTTTTGTAGATAAGTTCATTTGTAGCCCTTTTTTTAGATTCCACATATAAGCAATATGATATTTGTCTTTCTCTGTATGACTTACTTCACTCAGTATGAGAATCTCTAGGTCCATCCATGCTGATGCAAATGGCATTATTTCGTTCTTTTTTATGGCTGAATAATATTCTATTGTATATATGTACCACATCTTCTTTATCCATTCCTCTGTCAATGGACACAGGTTGCTTCTATGTGCTGGCTATTGTAAATAGTGCTGCAATGAACATTGGGGTGCATGTATCTTTTTGAATTATGGTTTTCTCCAGATATATGCCCAGGAGTGGGATTGCTGGATCACATGGTAGCTCTATATTTAGTTTTTTCAGGTAACTCTTATAGTAATCTTTAGAATAATATTTTTTTCTACTTTTCTTTCAGATGATTTAAAATACAATTTCTCAATAGTTTATATTAAAATCAAGATAATGTTTTTATATAAAATGCTAATGTTTTATAAAATTCCAAGATTATCAAAAGTGTTAATAGTAACTGGAATTAGTATACACATTCCCATAAAAGAAATGGCAAAGCATAGAGTAAATACCTTATCTTTTTAAAAATTAAATATATATATATATATATATATATATATATATATATATCCTTCCTGAAATAAAATTCACTTTTTACATACAAAAATGCTTTATAGAATTTATAAATTTATAAATTACAGATAAACAAAAAAGGAAAATAGATGTCATCTGGGAATCTTCTAATCAGAGAGAAAATATTTTTACCATATTTTATTTCCTTCCCAATGAATATGTTTATACACATAAGCATATACATGCTCCCATATATTCTTAAAAAGTATCTTTGAAAAATAATTGATTTTACTGAGGGATTTTATTTTATCTTTTTGAAATCATAACAATAAAAATTATACAATTACATGAGACTGTCCCTCAAAAAAGTAATGCATTTTAAAATCAAATTCTATAGTTATTATTTGATTTGCATTGGTTTCCTTACAAAGTCTAGTCAGGTGGCAAATACATTTGAAAACTGAACATTTGCAAGGAATATAACAGAGAATCTATTCTCTTTTATCCTGGCAGAAAGTGTCAGTAGAAATCTGAAGTCTGTAATAAAATATACTTGTTTGTAAAACTTACCCTAAAATACATATTATTTTTGTGTCAGGAATTAAAAATGAATCATGTTCAGAAAAGACATTCTTCAAATTTTAAAACTTTATCAAATTTGTGCTGTGCTGTGATAGGATTAAAAATAGTAGTATTTATTCCCATTCCACCTATATCTCTAAGTAAACAGTAAGTAATTTAGTTTAAATTTTTAATTTATCTTCTAGATAATTTTTTTGTACATAGGAACCTTGCCAGATACGAATATAAATACTTTTATTTTTATAATATAGAGCAATTATGTTTATTTGCACAGGCTCTCAAAAATTCACATTGAACTAAAATGACAATGCAAGTATTAAATGATTTTAAAACTTTCATTCAAGTCTTTTTTTCTTGTTACCAGCCTATTTTACATTATCAAAGGAAATCATAGATTATTCTTTACTTTTAAAATTGAACCTGATGCTATAGAACTCCCATGGCTTAGTGTTGAATGTGCTATTTTTGATACCTGTATTACTGAATTGTCTTAGGTAAAGTAAACCAAGGAACTTGTAACACATTTTGGCATTTATTCCTTTGTTATCATTACCTAAAACTTTTGACAAAACCATAACAAGGAAAAGTTCAAATATGTTACCACTATGTAGTAAATATTGTATCCTTATATATATATATATTTTTTTTTAAATACATTTATTTATTTAATTTTTGGCTGTGTTGGGTCTTCGTTCCTGTGCGTGGGCTTTCTCTAGTTGCGGCGAGCGGGGGCTACTCTTTGTTGTGGTGTGCAGGTTTCTCATTGCAGTGGCTTCTCTTGTTGCGGAGCACAGGCCCTAGGTGCACAAGCTTCAGTAGTTGTGGCACACAGACTCTAGAGCACAGGCTCAGTAGTTGTGACACACAGGCTTAGTTGCTCCGCGGCATGTGGGATCTTCCTGGACCAGGGCTCGAATCCGTGTCCCCTGCATTGGCAGGCAGATTCTTAACCACTGCACCACCAGGGAAGCCCCCTTATATATATATTTTTAAGTATTTCTCTTAAATATAAAAGATATTTCTAAAGTCATGTCCAATAATAATAAAAAAGTTGTTAAACATCACCTTGGTTTTTAGATGTCATGTTGAATGATGCATATTCCATTAGAAAGTTGAAGTTTTACATTCAATTTCTTATTAAAGGTTTTAACTGCTGCTTCATTATAATAAAACCTCCGAATAGGATATCAGATCTTTTAAAAAACTTTTATGTTATTTTCCCAACTCCGTTGAGATATAATGGCATATAATATCGGATAAATTTAAGGTGTACAATGTGTGGCTTTTATACACTTATATATTGCAAAGTGATTACCACTATAATGTTAGCTAACACCACCAACACATCACATGATTATAATTTCTTTTTTGTGGTTAGAACCTTGAAGGTCTATTCTCTTAGGAACTGTCAAGTATGTAATAGAGTACTGTTACTTATAATCATCATGCTGTACATTAGATCCCCAGAATTTATTCATTTTATAACTGGAGATTTGTATCATTTTATCAACATCTCCCCATTTCTCTCACCCCTAAGACCCTGGTAACCAAGACTCTCTGTTTCAGAAAACAATACGGAAATTTCTCAAAAACTTAAAAATAGAACTACCATGTGATCCAGCAATCCGACTTTGGGGTAAATTTCCAAAAGAAATGAAAATAGGATCTCAAAGGATATCAGATCTTTACATCCAAAGATTAGTGAAACTTTCATGGGAAAACATTCCAAGTTGAATGACTGTCCATGTAGTATCTGATGCCCTGTTAACTAACCCATGAGATCATGGAATGAGTAGGGAAGTTGCTAGTAATATTAGTAGTGCAATGTCTTGGTAATATCTCAAAACTATGGTAACAAATACCTGAAATAAATAAAATGAAAGAAAAAAGTTAAAAACCCACATGTTCAATCATAGAGTAATTAAGTCATCAGGCTTAAATGGAATATATTTTAGTTATCAAAAATATGTCTATCCTGTCTGTGTCAGAACAATTACTCTTTGCCCTCTTTGACAAGTGAATGAGGACCTAGGCAGAGATATGCACAAACCCGGTTGACTGAATAAAATATTTGTAAGGTGTGGTGTTTCTTCAGATGTAGTTGCTACTGGGTATATTAGTAGTATCATTTACTACTGTTACAGCCTTCCCAAAAAATTGTTTCTCACAAGTGATGTCCACCTTTTTTTAAAATACTTCTAAGTGGAAAAAAAATCCCACAGACTGCCACTTTAATTACAGTGAATGGTAAAGGTCTCACAGTGATAAGCCATTACAAACAGACTGGTCTTTATTACATGCAAAGTGGTGTTTGAAAGCATGATAATCTAGGGAAGAAAGATGGTTGCTAATGTTTACATACTTAGCTCCCACTGGCATTTTACCAGGTTGGAGGTTGGCACTGTCCCTCTTAATCTGAGCGAGTGCATCCAGATTCACAGCAAGACCTCAAGGAGAACCAGATGATGGGGCAGATGGCAGATGACTAATTTGGCAAGTCTTGATGAGTGGAAATTGTTTGCTTTAATTGCTTGTCAAGTCCAGTACCTACATTAAAGTTAAGGACCTAGCACTTCCACAGAAAAGGAAATACTACAAAGTTAATAAGAAGGACTCTTTGTGTGGGGAAAGGGAAGGGGGTGTGAAGAATGACAAAAAGGGCAGGGAGGGAATTATGACAGGATAGTGGTAAGGAGAATATTATTTCATCTAAGAATAGATGACAGAAATGTAATTTCTAAATCTGTAAATTCTTTCTATTATGTTTTTCAGCTTTCAACATAGGAATTTTTTGAGGTATAATTTAAGAAAAATATAAAATATGTAAAGGCAGAAAAACAATAAAGAACGGGAACTAAAATTTATATTCAAGCAGTTACAAGTCAGTTTTTGATGACCCATATAATGCATTTAAAATAATTTTTAATTATTTTAATTTTACTAAGCTTATCTTTGAAATACTAAATAAACAATACAAATATAGCCTATTAGATTGGGAAGACTAGATTAGAGTAAACCACTCACAAAACGTATCATTGATGAACAGGAGATAATCATGTGTGATATTTACATCTATCATTTTTTGGTAGTCTTCAGTGATGATCTTTTTTCCCTTTGCAATATAATTTAGCAGTTTAAGCATCTTTGAGGGCATTTAGGGACAGTTATAAGTAAACAATAGAGGTAAAATACAGCTCAATTAAATTTTAGATGGAGCAGCACATAGCAGTATATATAGTCTATGGGCTTGCCTTTCATCAGCCTGTGTTATAGAATGCCTATGTCTTCCCTAGCTACAACTCTATTAGTGAAGGTCTATGATGCCAAATGCCCTTTTCATTTGGCTCAAGAATCCTTTAGAAAGTGATTTATTTGATTTCAGCAGATTCCTGTTTTGTCACTTTGGGAGTCAATAAAAGAGTGGTAGAAGATAGAGATTCAGAGGATACACTATAGGGTCACTTATATTTTTAAAAAAGATACTGATTTTTAGATTGAAAATATTTTATTTACAGTTTTATGTAATGTAAATTATAAACCAAATTTCCTACTTGATGTTAATTTTTTTCTTTAATACTTTTAGAGTTAATTACATAGAGTGCAAATTTTATAAAATATAAACCCACTTCCATTATTTATCACTTTGTGTGTGATGACATCTGGTACAAATATTTCTAAATCATTGATAGATATTTTTTAATATTAAAATAACAGTACAAATAAAAACAATAAATCTAGGAGTATATTAATGTTATAATGAATGATTATTAAGTGTGGTTCATTCCAGGAATATAAGAATGTTTCAGTATTTGGAACTCATTAATAATTTCAAAATTAGTACAAATTTAATTAACATTAACTGATAGCAAAAAATAGCAACATTCAACCTTCAAATCTGAAATAAAAACCTGATAAAGCCAGACCCTGGAACATATAACATAACAAAATATATGCTGAACCTAGGAAAACATTTCTGTAAAGATCAGAACAGAGATAGAATTGACAACCATGCTTATTAATTGAAAAAAATTATCCTAGAAAGTCTAAGTAGTACCAGCCAAAAAAAAATAAAAATAAAAAACAAAATAAAATAATATGATTGAAGACTAGATAAATCAAGAACCTCAATGAAGAAAACTAATTAGAAATTACAAGAATTTAGCAATGTAGCCAAGTTTTGAGGGGGAAAAAATACCAGAGTCGTCAAGAGTTTTAAAAATATGTAATAATAATAAGCAATTCAAAAATGTAACTAAAATTATTCAAAGACGACAAGCATAAAATGCCTAAGAACAAATATATTAAGAATGTCTTATGATTTATATAAAGGGGCATTTTTAACTCTGTTAAACATACAAGCCAACTTGAGTGTGTGTGTGTTTTAATTTACATACAGTAAAGCTGACTTTTTTTGGTGTACAGTTCTCTGAGTTTTAACCCATGTATACTATGTAATCACCACCACAGTCAGTATGCAGAAGAATTCTGCCATCTCCTAAATTCACCTCATGATCTTTCAGTCAAACCCTCTCTCTCAGATACCCATCTCTGGCAACCACTTATTTGTTCTCCATCCTTTGTAGTTTTGTCCTTCTCCAAAATGTCATGCCAATGGAATCGTATAGTATGTAGCTTTTTGAGCCTGCTTCTTTCAGTCAGCATAATGCCTTTGGGAATTTTCCACGTTGCTATAGCAATCATCTGTTCATGTTTATTGCTGACTAGATATTCATGAAATAGATATACTATAGTTTGTTAGCATTCAGCCATTGAAGGACATTTGGGTTGTTTCCAATTTTTGGTGAATTTGAGTGGAGTTCTGATAAACACTCATGTACACATTTTTATGTGAACATAATTTTCAGTTATCTAGGGATGTACTTATAAATGGGATTGCTGGATAATTTGATAAGTGTTTAACTTTATAACTTTATATGATGTTGTCACAGTGTGACCTCCTCTAAAGCACCCACTGAATGCAACTCATTACTTAGTGTAGAGTAGGTTTTATTTTATTTTTTATCATTTTTAAAAATTTTTATTTTATATTGGAGCACAGTTGATTAGCAATGTTGTGTTAGCTTCAGGTGTACAGCAAAATGATTCAGTTATACATATACATGTATCTATTTTTCAAATTTTTTTCCCATTTAGGTTATTATAGAAAATTGAGCAGCGTTCCTTGTGCTATACAGTAGGTCCTTGTTGTTTATCTATTTTAAATATAGAGTGTGTACATGTCGATCCCAAACTCCCAATCTATCCCTCATCCCCCACCCTTCCCCCCGATAACTATGTTTGTTCTCTAAGTCTGTGAGTCTGTTACTGTTTTGTAAATAAGTTCATTTGCATCATTTTTTTCTTAGATTCCACATATAAGTGATATCATATGATATTTGTCTTTCTCTGTCTGACTTCATTTAGTTTGATATTCTCCAGGTCCATCCATGTTGCTGCAAATGGCATTATTTCATTTTTAATGGCTGAGTAATATTCCAGTGTATATATGTACCACATCTTCTTTATCTAGTCATTCTTTCAATGGACATTTAGGTTGCTTCCATGTCTTGACTATTGAAAACAGCACTGCAATGGATATTGGGGTGCCTGTATCCTTTCAGACCATGTTTTTCTCTGGCTATATGCCCAGGACTGGGATTGCTAGTTCATATGTTAGCTCTGTTTTTAGTTTCTTAAGGAACCTCCATACTGTTTTCCATAGTGGCTGTACCAATTTACATTCCCAACAGTGTAGAGTAGGTTTTCAATAAGTATTTTAGAAATAAATTCAATCAATCACAGAATTTTCGAGCTGGAAGGAAACATAAAGAAAAGAGAAAATTGGACCCAATGAGAAGAAAATAATTGTCCCAATTTACACAGCTAGAAAATGTTGGAGCAATGGCATCCTGACCTTCACTGGCCTTGCCCAGTGCTCATTCCACATAACTCCAAGTAACAAAGTGACTTGCTCAAGTTCATTCAGCTCTTAAAAATAGGACTAGCATTTGATACTGGCTTAATTATTTCTCTAAGGTCCATTTTATTTATTCAACAGGTATTGACTGAGAGTCTGCTATGTGTCTTCTCTTTAGGTGTGGAGCAGAGAAAGGGCCTCTGATGACGGAGCTTGCATTCTAATGTAGAGACATATAATAAACAAGTAAACAAGCAAGTGTATAATATAATTTCTGATAGCAGTAAAACAAAAATAAAGAAGGCAAAGAAGACAGAGTATGATGAATGGGAACCTGGTATCTATTGTAGATAAGATAGTCAGAGAAGGCTTTTCTGAAAGAGTGACTTTTGGGCAAAGATCTGAATATATGTTCTACAGACTATGGTAAGAAGTTTGGATTTTATAATAAATGTGATTAGAAGCCAAGGGTTGTTTTCAGTGATGGAGTGATGTGAATGATTCATGTTTTTAAAAAGATCACTCTGGTCTCTGTGCAAAGAATTAACAGGGGCAAATAGGGAAAGTAAGAAGTTAGTTAAGAGGCTGCTTTCAAAGTCCAGGGTAGATATAGCCTTGGTGGCTTGGATTAAATGGCTATAGTAGAGGAAGTAGCAAATTTGGCCCCATTTCAGTATATATGTTGAACATAGAGCTACAAAACTTCTTTGTGTAACTATAATAGCACTCAGTAGTCACTGAAAATGTATGCTACTTCTGATATTCTCTTTAATTATTTTATATTTTTAATGATTTTTAAATGCCCAACAATGTACATTAAACTAAAACATATTTATTATGGTAACATTTCTGAAAGAGAAAGTACTTAGTGTTAAATCAGATAAAAAATTAGAGATAGAGAACTTTTATCAGGTTACCAAATATTTTTTATGCAGACAGTCCCTGAATGGTGCATACACAATATATACATCACTTACATATACTGCTTGCTGCTTTCCTTACTATGTGCCATGTACAACTTCATGAGCCCTTACAAAAGGCCTTGGGCATTTTAATCAATATACATTTTTTCATGATACTAGGTCAACAGTAGATGCTAAATAAATAATTATTCATTTCTTAATATCTCACATAGGCATTTGATTTGAAAGTCAGGCAATATTTTGATTTAATTTTTTTCCCCTCTTTTCATCTTAAGTAAGCAAATGGAGTGCTGGTTTCCACAGCCATAAGCATGGAGGCAATAATTGATTTTTAGTATTAATATGGATATTGCTATTGTTTCTTCTTTGTGCTTCTGATATATTTGCCCCATGAATAAATGAATAATTTTGTTAACCAACCTTCTTATATTACTACAAACTCCTAATTATAGTCTTAATTTTTTACTGAATGAGGATCATGTAGTTCACTCACTGTTGGATGTAAATCTTAAGACTAAAAAGCCCATGTTTGCAACTATAGCTGTATTTGTGATGGAATCAATACCAAATAGAATAATTGGTGATTTTATTAAGGCCTCACATATAGCTTTACTCCTGGAGTTACAGTTGAAATGAAAACTCTAGGGAGTAGATGTAAATTCAGGATTTCTGAAGCTTGATTATTGTAAGCTTATAGTTTAAGGAGTTTATAATAGTGTTGGCAAAGGTGGCTGAATTTTGTTAAACTTCTTTTGGCTGGTGAAAAAGATTTTTCAATTCTGTCTGATAAACAGCTTTGTGAAATCAATGAAACTTGATGGTTTAAGCATTGTCTTGTATACATTGCCTGATTGTAAAATCGATTGACAAATGGAAGTTGTGAGGCATTCAGTGAAGCCTTCATGAAGAGAAATACAAATGATTTTTATGCATCTATCAAAACTAGTTCTTTTAAAATCAAGTCCGTCTTTCAAGATGAAAGTTATGAGGAGTATTATACTCGTTATAGATAGCTTGACTCAAACATAAATATAAAGGAAAGTCTCACTGAGACAAAAATATTTCCTAACTGGAACCATGTATAGTAAAAACTCCAAAAATCAGAATGTTTGGAGAATAGAGTATTCTGATTATTTAGAATTTGTTTACTGTATAATTTTTTGTTGTTACTGAAAGATATTTTTAAATATACTTATTCCAATTTTCTGTTTTCATATGGCATATAAAAATACAGCTGATCATTTATTGAACATGGGTACTTTTCTGAATTGAAGGTTATTTTCTGAATACAAGTTATAATTGTTTTTATGGCAATTAACATTATTAAATAACTCATTTGGTTCTTACTACCCTTCAAGGGCAGTATTGTTACCCCATTTGAAAGATGAAGTAGCTAAGGGTTAGAGAGGGAGTCATCTGTCCCTGGGTACACAGTTAACCAAAAGATGGAGACCAGATTAGAATCTGGGTCAGTTCTAATTGTCTTAACAACTCAGCTAAGCTCCTGTGTGTGCAGAACCAGTGGGAAATGCAGATACTTGCTCAAAGATTCTGCAGTGTGGAACCTCCTGGACAGGGGTCCTCTTACCCTTCTCTGGGATCTCAGGGATCCCTATTCTTTGCCAGTTCCTGCAAACACTCAGTGTCTTCCAGAGGCGTGGCTAATCAGTTAACTCAGTCACACCTATTCACTTTATGGGGCACCTACTATACACCAGACTTTAGAGAGAAAGGCATGGTCTCTGCCCTCTAGGAGCTGCAGGTCACCTCACCATGTGACTGGAAACCACGCCCCGTCCTTGGCTACCAGCAAGTGAGCACAGATGGGCCACTTACCGAGAGAGCACTACTGAGTCCCATCAGTTGAGAAATTGCAGAATTCAGCAAGAAGTCCTCTGTGAAATGGGCAGTCACCTATTGGTAAAAAAATTATTCACTTTGTTCAAATTTCCTTTAAGCTTTCCACAGAAAAATTGAATTACCCAAAAAATGTGAAACTAAATGCATGCAATAAAAGGTATTTATAAATGTAAAAAAAAAAAACTTTCTTGCAAAGCACTATGATATACAGCTCAGCAGATACAAAATAATGATTAATGTATTGCATCTGTCTTCAAAGAGTTTATAGCCTTTGTAGGTCTCTTATATAACAGATTATTGTAATAATAATTAATAACAATTTAATATTATATATTCTTTTCATATATGCAGAATGAGAAGCATGAAAAAATGCATAGGCATTACAGTTATATTGATAGATTTTCTCCCAAAATTTGTTTAAGCTTTTATAGAAAAGGTCAGAATACACTAAATATTTTAGAAATCTTTTCATTTAGATGTTTACATATTGATTTTTATATATTGATATTAAAGTGTGAGTTTTATCTCCGACTGAAAGAAACTTGTACAACATAAATGATACATAAATTGCAATGTGGCATTGTATACATTTTAGAAATGGTGAGCAAGTTTCTTAATCAATGCTTAATTACCCCCATTGGTAGTTGCATTAAAATATAAGCTTGTCCTCCTTGTAATTTAAAATAATTGAAATCTATATTTCATAAACCCATATAATTGTACCTTTTCTCAGCAGACATTTTACAAGTTATAAAGCTGCTGTGAGCAATAAAAATAAAGATTGTGGCTCAGGAGTGTTTTTTAGAGTCTGTACAGTTTATTGAAAAAAAAAGTGGGACTTTGATCTTGATGGAGAAGGATCATATACCAGAATCAATTGCTTCTTGTTCTCCTGCTTATGTTGAATATTACTGTACTTATCAATAGAAGTAATAAGGGAAACTTCCACAGAACCAGAAAAATTTTCAGATGATCAAGAATGATTTGGTAGTTTTATTACGATTGGAATAAATTCAGTTAAACAACAAGACAGAATAGTTAAAATTACTTAAGGTCAGAAGCATATAACTTAATTTGAATTTAATCCTTCCTACATATAATATTTTAGCAGCCAGGACCAAAATTCACTATTATCTTGATGTTAATGATAATAAACATGATTAATAAACATGTAAACAGGTTTGTTTGAAAATCCTGGTTCCTTTAGCTCATTTCTCAGCCAGTCTCTAGAGTGTGTGCCTCATTCCTGTGCTCCAAGATGGCGGTTCAAGTTTTAACCATCACATCTCCATTCCAGGCAGCAGACTGGAGGAAGGTGTGGGGAAGAAAGGAGTCAAAGTTAGGCTTCAACCATGTTTTAAATAAAGTTCTGGGAAGGTGTCATACAACATGTTAGAACTTAGTCTCCTGCAAAGTTTACCTCCAAGAGGAGCAGAGAAATGTAATCTTTATTTGGGGTGGCCACAAGCCCAGCTAAAATTGTGCAGTCTGTTACTGTGAAGGAAGAAGAGAATGGATATTGAGGGTTCTAGAAGTCTTTGTATCCATCCTTATCACTACAAAAAGTACATTCTCAAGGGCAACAAATGAGTTCCAGCATGGTGTATGAGGACTCTGACATTCAGAAGGGAGAATGGGAAGAGTAACTTCAAGGTGATAAACTAATCGAACTCTGGAGTATGGAAGTGATTTCTAATGTTTCTTTAAATGTGAGATTTCAGGTAGAAATAGTCTGAAGATTGTATATCCTAGGGCATCTTTAACAAAGTACCCCAGTCTAGGTGGCTTAAAACAATAATAATTTATTCTTTCACAGTTCTAGAGGCTAAAAGTCTAGTATAAAGGCGTCAGTAAGGTCAAGCTCCCTCTGAGACTCACGATAGAATCTTTCCTTGCCCCTTCCTAGCTTCTGGTGTTGGCCATCAATTGCTGGCATCCCTTGGTTTGCAGCTGCATCGCTCCCATCTTTGCCTCTGTGGTCACATGGCTTTCCCCCTGTGCCTCTTGATGTTCACAGGGTGTTTTGCTCTTAGAAGGACATTGAATATATTGGGTTAGAGCCTATTCTAATGTACTCATCCTACCTTCATTTCATAAACCATATTTCCAAACAAGGTCACATTCACAGGTGCCAGGGGTTAGGACTTCAATATATCTCTTAGAAGGACACAATTCCACTTATAAAAGAGTATTTCTAGAAAATATACTGTTTGATGAGGTTTAGAAATCCAGACAAGAAGAGTTTGTGTTTTATTTTTGTTTTTATAATGAACTTCCACTATGGTTAGAGGTCTATGTTATTCTTCAGACTTTTAGATCCAGATTTTTGTTATTTTTGATGTGTCAATAGGCAAAAGCAGGCTTTATGGTGGCCCTAATTATTTAGAATATACCAATCTAGATTTTTTTCCTTTCTGTATTGAAACTTATCCCCTTGAGCACCACATCAAGCCTCATGTCTTCTTTGTCATTCTTGTGGAGATGACACACAAATGTATATTTGACATTACATTACTAAGCTATTTTTCTAGTGTCTTCAGTGTTTACTCCATATATCTTGTCTCAAGTTTGGTGTATATCATGTAACGTACTCAAAGATGTTTCATTCACAATTCATTTTTTTAACTTTACACACTTATTACAAGATTCATAATAGAGTTGTTTCAGTTTTTTGAAGATTAGAATTGGTACATTAAATGGTAGAGTTGGAGCATTAAATTGTTCAGGTAGCTATGCAAACCATGAGAAGTAATAACTGAAACTGACTTCTGGAAGAAAGGAAAGATACATACACACACAACCTAAAAAACACAGATGTGTGTATACTCATGTGCTTATATATAAACATTCAAAATCCACCCCCCAAAGTTGGCAGATTGAGAACATTTATTAACAGTCTATTTTACCCCAGAACACTAATGAATACACAACGACACAGTTGATATTGATAAAAGTTTATAAATTCAGTACATATTCTCTTTGTAGTGTATGTTTATAAATGTTTCAATCTAAGTTGTTTAATATTTTTATTTTAAAAGGTAGCATTTTTGAGGGCTTAAAGCATAAGTTTTAATTCTGTAGAAAATTTACTGACTAAGATCAGATTACTTTGCAATACAAAAATATTTTTAAAATAAAATTGTTACTTTTATCATCTTTCGATTTTGATTTACTTTCATATGTAGAAAAGAGAGTAAATTATAAATTTGAAAGAAAATCCTGTTTGAGTGAAATTAAATGTATTTACATGTTTTATATGCCCACAGCAAATGTGATTATTTTAAGTTTATCTCCTTGCTATATGTTTCTGTGGAACCCATGCTTTCCTACTCTCTGTGGTTAGTACATACATTTTATGAATGTAAATGTATGATGTCACTTATATGTGGAATCTAAAGAAGCTGAACTCATAGAAACAAAGAGAAGAATGGTGGTTACCAGGGACTTGGGGATGAGGAAATGAGGAGATTTTTGTCAAAAAGTACTAACTTCCACTTATAAGATGAATAAGTTTGGGTGTAACATGGTGATTATAGTTAACAATACTGTATTATATACTTGAAAGTTGCTGGGAGAGTAAATCTTAAATGTTCTCACCACACACACACACACACACAACAACAACAACAACAATGGTAATCAGGTGACATGAAGGTGATGTTCGCTAATGCTATGGTGGTAATCATTTTGCAATATATAAGTGTATCAAAACCGCATGCATACTCCTTAAACGTACATAATGTTATATGTCAATTATAATTCAGTAAAGCTGGAAAAAATAAAAGTGAAGATATTTATGAGTGTTTGGGTTATGGGTCTTAATAACATTCAAAATAGTTTAATTCAGGGAATTGGAGTAGATTGTTATGGAAGAGAGTTGAGGGAAATATTCTCATGGTGCATGTCATATAAAGTTTACATAACTTCCCATGTTTCTTCTTGTCTTGGCAGTGTGTGCAGGAACAGAGAATAAGTTGAGCTCTCTCTCTGACCTGGAACAGCAGTACCGAGCCTTGCGCAAATACTATGAGAACTGTGAGGTAGTCATGGGCAACCTGGAGATAACCAGCATCGAGCACAACCGGGACCTCTCTTTTCTGCGGGTAAAGTTGTCTCTTTCTCTTCTTTCTTTGTAAATGCACAGTGGTGTCACAATGCATAAAGACAGACCAGCTTCTTGTACCTGATGGTTATGTTCGTCTGCCCTGCCTGGCAGTGTTCATGACTGTAGACATGTAGAAGAGAAGAGATGCCGAGGCACACCCAGGAAAAGAAAAAGAGTACCAATTGCATCATGATTGACACCCTAGTTTAGAACAGTTACTGTTGCCCTAAGATTGATAGAAGATTCTGTCAGGGTGTAGGACATGACTTCTAGCAAGTGTGTCTTTTTCTGAATGGCAGACAAGAGGAAAACTTTAGGCTGTGGGCTAGGAGCATCAGAGGACCAATCAGATAAGAATTGGTAACTTTAGCTAGTAATCTCCTTTTCTGCCCCATTCTGTCACTTTGGAAATTTTAAACTATTTCATATTACCATAATGAGAGTAAGACTGTTAACTTTAGAAGAAAAATGACATCTGTTTTTGAAAACCAACAAATTATTTATAGTCATAGGAAATCACAAGTACTTATATAAATTGATATATGCATGCATATAAACGCACACGTGCATATATGAAGGTACCCAGAGACAAGTCCTTTTACAGACTTGTTTTTGGGTCTCTCATTTATCCTTATTCTGTTAAACCTGTTATTGGCTTAATGCCTACAGTTTCTTAAGTTTTGCTTCATCCGGAACAGGTATAGGAAAATCCGAACTTCAAAGAGACTTTGATGAAGTGAGATGAGGATCCAGTGTTTTGTATAACTAATAATTTATCCTTCATAAAAGAATTAATAAGATTATTTTAAATAATAACATCCCTAGAATATATTCAATCTTATTTTCAATATTATTTACACACTTCTCAGGAGCACTGTCTTATACAAATAAAGATGTAAATAATGTTTTGTATACTGATACAGTAAACTATTTAGTAGATAGTAAATTAGACAACTATGATAATTTTAATCATTCCATACTTAGATAAGAAGTAAAAAACAGTCATTTTGAAATACTTTGAATGTAATAAAAATGTCTAGAAGTGATAACAACCTCAGAAAATGTACCACCTCAAAATTTAAATAACACTATGAGACATGATATCTGCTTTTAAAATGACTATCATACTAGTATTGATATAGGGAATTTCCGTATCAAGGTGTTTCCATATAGTATTGTTTGGTTGATAGAACTCTAATTCTATAAGTTATGTAGCTTGTATTAGCTATGGTGTTTAATTATGACATCTTTGTTTATCAAGAGTAGATAGTAAAAATTTATCTAAAGCCTTGAGTGAGAAGACCTAAAAAGAACTTAGCACTTTTTTTTTTTTTCTATTTTGGACTACCGTTTCAAGAAATGAACACATACAAGCTATCCTAGAACAACCTCTTCATAGCAGTGCATCTGAGTATTAGTTATTAAAATTTGCTTGCAAGTTTCTAACCTGTCTTGATTATTTTCAGATAGAATTTATTCTTCAAAATCAAAATAAAAACTTGATGGTATATGAGCTGATTTGTAGATTTAGTTAGAAATGCCAAGAAACTCAATGATGTTGTAGAAAAGGAAAAGTAAGAGCTGAATTCTAAAACAGGGGATATAGGTTAAATGGTCTGTTAGAACAGAATAATATGAGAAAATTTAAAAAGGCAATCTAAGATGTTAGTTTTTCTTCTTATTCTTTCCTTGCTTTGTTTGCTCTAGATTTCACTGGCTTAACAAAAAAATAGCATAAGTACTACAACAGTCTTTAAAATAAATAACATAAAATTGTTTTGATTATTACATATTTTATTATTTTATCATTCTTAATCCCTTATAAGGTAACTGAATGATCAAAAAATTGACTTTAGTCAATTTTAATCTTAGAAATATGAAAGTAGCATATAAATCTTTGGGCATCATGGTCTATACTCTTGGATATTCTACATTTTTAGGAACTATTCTGAAGTAAAAAAAATAAGTTAATAGAATGAACAGATTTGGGAAAGCATAAAATAAGGAGGACCAAGATTTATACTTGAAGCAAGACATAAGTTATTTCTTTAAAAAAGTAATTATTGGCTCCTAAGAAGCATCTCTAAAAATTCATATAAACTTTGTACTAACTCATGCACATATCTCAATTTTAATGTTTGTTTAATGATAACTATAATAGGTTTTCTTTTTGTTTTTGACTTAATAATAACAGCTTATACTTTGTTCCTTTGGAAAATAATCATTTCTAATAGTGACATATATTCATTTACTCAGCAAATGGTCTTAGCCCAAGGATACAATAGCAAGTAATCTATTGTTCTTGGTTTCAACAATCTTGCAGTCTTGTAGAGGGTTACAGATGTGTAATAAGTAATTACTGTATGTATGAGTGTGTGTGCATATATACATATATATGCACATACAAAATTTTTTAGTTGCCAAGACTGAAATAAGAAGCCAGAATCAGAATGAAGGCATGGTCTTGTGTTAATGGTAAGCGTGGGTGCTGGTCAAAGAAAGGAATGGGTAATTCTGAAGGATTCAGGAAAGATTTCACCAGAAACATGCTTAGATTGAGTCATGAGAAAATGAATAGAGGCTCACAAAGTGGGTGGGTGGGAGGGCATTCCAATGGGAGTAACATAAGTTAAGGCTTAGAATGAAGGTCCTAAGTCAGAGTTAATAAATGTGTACCTAGTGTTATTGCTTTAGATACTGGACACATGCATTCAAATGAAGCAAACAGGGTTCTTCCTCTCATGGAACTTATAGTATAGTGTGGATAAAGATAAATTGGGGGATGGAATAAAATATTAAATTGGAGAGATAGAGACCCTTATACTATAGATAAATATTTAGGAAGCATCAGCGCCCAATGACAAATTAGCATTTGGGGATAAGATGAAATAGTCAAGGGAGATTGACAAGTGTTAGTCCAAGAAGTGGTCCTAGGACAGAACTCTCTGGATTCCCATTCTCTGTTTTTTGGTGAGTCCCTGAAAGTTAGGACTATTAGCTGAAATCTTCATTCTACTGCACTGGATGAGTCATTATTTCTAGCTATACCTTAGAATATGCTAAAAGTTCTCCATTTAATATAAAATTTAATTCCTTCTGATAACTACATTATGGTTCATTTGTGTTTTTAGTAGCTTCCTTCCAAAGTACATAATCTGTTTGATATTGACACATTGCAATAAATAGAGCCCGTATAAAGGAAATCTAGTTATGTTATATTATCCTATCATTTATGATAAATTTTGAATTGTATGAGTGAATAGTAAACTTTCATTAAATTATCCTATGGATTACATAACCCTCAAATATATTTATAGAACTGTAATTCATTGAGCCGCTTTTTATAGAGATGTGCAATTTCCCTTCCTCTAAGAATGACCCATATCTATAAGGTGTTTAGAAAGACATCATAGATAGGGATTTTAAATTTCATTTTGGAATTTATTTCTATCTTTAAGAAATTAAGAAAGTATTTTTGTTTTAAAAATATTTTCCATCCTTATTTTCGGCTCTACTAGCAAGGTCATAGTGTTTTTTTGTTGTTCGTTTTGTAAGAAATCACTCTAGTTTCTGTGATTCACAAGAGCAGTTTAACCATATACTCTGTTTACCTCTTTTACCATCTGAATAGTCAGTGTCTAGAATGGTGCCTAAAATATAATAGGTTTTCATTAATTCTTTGTTTAATGGACAAATGTGTTATTCTTAATATTTAATAATAATTATAAATCGCTATTTTGTATGTGGTATGTTCCCTAGATAAATATGTGGGACCCTCCTCATGTTATTTCAGTGTGACAGCTCCACAGGTCAGATGTGTGGGCATAAGACACAGGCTGGGTCAATCAGAATCCACTCCCATGAGGATTTGGAATTTTGACTAAGACCATTCAGTTTCTATATTAGTTAGCTTCTTGACCACTTGGGTACCAGAACACAGCTGTTTTTTCCTCATTGTTTGAGTGTCAGAGAGAGCTGTGAAAACAGCAGAATGGAGCCAACACACTGGAACTGACATAGAGACCAGAGAAAGAGATCATTCACCCCAAATTAATAATGAGGAAGCCATTCATTTCCAGGTTCCAGTCTGCTTCTGAAGATTGGTTGCATTACAGCCATTGGGTCAATAGGATAACTCTTGGAACTTGATAGTAGCCTTGAAGTGATTTCCCTTTTTTCCCTTAAACTAGATAAGTTTGTTTTCTCTCACTGATACTAAAATATCTTATCTAGTATATCTCCCAAGATCTCAAGAACAGAGCAGAAGTGGGCCTTTGAAATTGGATTGAAGATGTGCTTATATATAATAAAAAAACCCAACAACCCTGTAATGTTTTGTAGATACTTTCTTAATCTTTGTTAGATATATGTTATTAAAATACTTTGAAATGTCTTCTTTCAAGATGGTTTTATTATATCAAACTTGATGTTTATCTCTGTATACACCTTTTAACCCAGCTTTGTTGTAACCTCAAGTTTTTATATTTCTTTTTGGGAAAAAAAATCTAGTTAATAGTACTTCAATTTAGACCCCTGAGACACTGTATAGTTGGCTAGAAAAAGGCCCTAAAACTTACTTACTATGTACTTTGTCACCGTCACAAGGTTAAGACTTATAATAGAAAACAGCAAGGCATAAAAATCACAGATTTTGTGCTATTGTCTTACACTTTGTGAATTCTCTAAAACAAGATGAAATATAACAAGTAATGGGAATGAACCATTAGACCTTTTACCCTCATTAAAATTCTTGAGGGTTTCTCTCCTTTGTCATCTCATTGGTCTTCCTTGCTACTGCTGGCATTCAGTAACTCAGAGCTTCTAACAAGGTGCCTGACCTGCTAGCTTTTGTACTTTAAATATTTTCTCTGTTTTATATATTCATTTTAAGCAAACAATTTTTGAGTACCAAATAAGTGTAAAGCAGTGTGATGTATAATGTAGAGTATATATAAGGAATGTTAATACCTATCTTCAACCATTGTTATAATAGGTAATCACTTTTAATCTGTGGCTTGAATTTAGTTGTTTGCAAATTGTTTTGGAAAAAATGTATGTTAAGAAGAGATGAAGAGATACATTTATTTAGCAGTTGATCCATTGACCTGGAATACTACAGTGCCAGTAATTCATTGGACTTCTGCGTGCTGCAGTCTAGAAACCTTAAATCTTAATGATTAAACATGTCTTTTATTACTGAAAAATAAATAAAATAAATTGATACATTAATATATCTTTTCAAAGAGCAGCATTAATATTCTGTTATTGGTAGCAAAAGGCAATGACTTTGAAAGAGTCAGAAAGTATAGTTTTTTAAAGCAAAAAGCTTTTAAAAGTATCTACTCTCAGGTAATGAATAACACATGTTGCAATGGGACTGCAACAAATTTTGAAAAACAAAGTCTTTTATTGTATATTTGACAGAGCTATAGGGAGTTTTTTGAGTATATAAGAAACAGTGCCATCTAACACTGTCTAGTTTTGAAAAATAAAACGTGTTATTTCTTTATAGAAATCATATAAATAGTTCATTTTTTCTTTACTAAAGAAAAGTCCTATTCTTAAATTTAAATATTATCTTTGTCTTTTAGTTAATAATATTTTATAATGCTATGGAACTATCATCCTCTTTTATTTTATATATATATATATATATATATATATTTTTTTTTTTTTTTTTTTTTTCCATGTATGAGGATGTTGCTTTTTCAACCACTCTCCATAGGACATGAAATTTGCATCATTTTCCCCATGCTGGTAATGGACCTATTATACATTACTTCATTTTCATACTTACGCATAGTTACTCTTCTAAGGACAAATATTTGCAGAAAGGCAGATAAGTCTGCAAATAAGAGACTGCAAGATGCAGACTGGCTCACTGGAACCTAAGACCTTGGCTTCATCAGCATGGTTTTGTTACAGTAAATCAAGGATGATGCTTGGCAATAATGACTTTCAGGTTGCAACAAGCAACCCTGTTTTTGCCTATTTCATAGCTGTTTCCAGTAAGAATGAACAACTAGTCATGCTCAATATAAAATCCTGAAATATTTACATTTCAGCCCACTTCTAGCTTCAGGGCCTACCTTTTATTCTCCTCTGGCAGTTCAAAGCAGATGACTAAAATTAAATCCACCAGTGTATGGTATTTGTATTTGTTTTGTGTTGTTTCAATATCCTACTCACTCACATTGAGCTCCGCCTGCGCTAAACTTTCTGCTGTGTAGAATGATTTAGCAAAACCCTGCACTGAAAAATTCATTCTTAAAATAGATAATTTACAAAATACTTTATTTCTTTGGGTTAGAAAATGCTTTCTTAAATAGTTTGCTTAAATAGTAGCTATAGGGAATTCGCTGGTGGTCCAGTGGTTAGGACTCCATGCTTTCACTGCCGAGGGCACAGATTGTATCAGGGAACTTAAATCTGGCAAGCTGCTTGGCGTGGCTATAAAAAAAAGAAAAAATAATAGCTATCACTGCCTATCCATGTTTGTTTTTTAGATCATTACGTACCAGATAGAATGACTTGTGTGAGATTGTGTTGGAAAGATTGATTGGAATCAGGATGAGAAAAGTAGTGATATTCTAGAATCATTAAAAATTGGAGAGGAAAACACCATTTAAATTAAATATCTATGGCATAGTAAAGGTGGGTCCACATGTATTATATTCACATTTACCTAAAATATGAGGGCAACATTTTCTAAATCAGCATATCTATTTCAATTGTACACATATTTTAATTGGATTATATAGAAAGGGAGAACAAGCCTGAATTCAAGTTTTCCTGAAGAGCTTTATAAGATAAATAAGTGATATATTTGTAACTCCATTAAATGGTGGACAAATAAGTAAGATTCCTATATCAAGTATTTGTATCCTATAACTATTTTCTCATTTAACAAAATATATATATATTTTTTTCTGTATCCTTACTTGGGACAGAGGGCAAGAGAAAACTATGAAGCACAACATTCAGAATACTTAGAACTAACTAGCATGAGGCTCAAAGAAATTGCACCTTCAAGAAATACATGTCAGCTAACCAAGCAGTGAAATAAGATACGGTGTTATAACTTTTTAATTTCTCTTTCTGTTTGAATTTTGTGTAAAACTACATTTGTGGTAAAATACAACATATTTGCTGTCTTTAGTTGATGAAATCTTAGCTGGGTGAGATAGAGAATACTAAAAATGAAGTTGAGAGAATAGTATTTTAAGATGTTTCTTGGGCCAAAGCAGACATTCTGGGTTAAATGAAATTTTCAAATCTTTGATAGTTTCTGAAAGCTATTTCTAGGACTGTTAAACATACTACATATATAATTTTATACATATATATTTACAGCTGGATCTTAAATTGAAACTTGATTTTGTACTAAATCTAATCATAGAACTTGTATTGCAATTGAAAAAGCTGTGCAATTTACACTTGACCTGGAAAAATATATCTTTTTTCTCAGAGGTTAAATACTATTTAATCTGAAAATATACACTGATTCAAAATCCTGATGCTTTTCAGCAGTTCTACATGAAAAATCAAAAGATGAAACATGTCTATACTCTCTCTTTGGCAGTTATATAAGCATATTTTTAAAACTTTTTTTCTTAATCATTTAAGTGAAATATTAAATAATATATATATTTGACAGTTTTCTCTATATCTTAAAAATATTAAAAACAAAATAAATTCCATAGTATCTATAAAAAATGTACATTTAGTAGAAACTGAATATTTGAAGGAGTATGGGGAAAATAGAAATAACAAATAGAACAGTATAATTTATAATTCTATTACATATACAAATATATGCATATATATAATAAATATAAATTAGTGACATACATATACATATATATATATATATATATATATATATATATATATATATATATATATATATATAAATGAGCCATTATTTTCTAGGATTGAGTCAAATTAGTGCACTAGCCCTATATAATGTTTCTAAGAGAATATTATTAAAAATGAAACTGCTTAATAAAAGATTTTTTTTTAAGTTCATACATTGTAATCCATTTTCCAGGGGAAAAAAAAATGCCCTTGTTGCAAATATACTTAAATTAAAAATGAATTTATTAAGATGCTGAGCAGATGCAGAGATTTTTAAAATATTTTTTGGGGTTGTGGTATTTAAATTTGGCTTAAGTGGTGAGTATAATTAATTTACAGGCTTGTTTCAACCTTAATTAGAGAAAAATGTAAATAACAAACCCATCTAACTCTATGATTCTTAGATACTCTTTGCTCTGGGGAATTGAGTGTTTAAAGGTTATTTCTTCACCTTTTTTATTTATAAGTAGCAAAGACCTTGGTTCAAAGAGAGAGAACAAATGATATTTATATGAGTTTTAAAAACTAACTAGGAGCGTTTTGGCAGTGGGCTACCTTTTAATTCTAATTTCCAAACACTGGAATATAATCAAATAAAACCTTTTTTTTTAAATTCATAATTATGTTCATTTTCATTAGCTTTATTTTTCTCCGATTCTTTTTTTTTTTTTTTTTTTTTTTTGCGGTACGCGGGCCTCTCACTGTTGCGGCCTCTCCCGTTGCGGAGCACAGGCTTCGGACACGCAGGCTCAGTGGCCATGGCTCACAGGCCCAGCCGCTCCGTGGCATGTGGGATCTTCCTGGACCGGGCCACAAACTCGTGTCCCCTGCATTGGCAGGCGGACTCTCAACCACTCCGCCACCAGAGAAGCCCTATTCTCCTTTTGTAAGTGATGAAATGTAGTGACATTTTCAGGATCGCACAGCTAAGCCAGAATTTTGACCCAGTTCTTTCACCTCAGAGTTCAGACACTTGCACCTTGCCTTGCTACTGCCCACTATTTACCAAAGCTGTTACTTAGAGAAAACAGGTTTTTAGAAAACTTGAAACAAAGGAAATAGATTTTTATAGAAAAAAAAGTTTTGTTTTAAATTTCAGAACTAGATTGATTGTGGCAGAAGATGGGCCTTGAGAGAGCCACTGTGGTTGGGGACCCTGAACAGACCCAGGCTTACTCGGTGCAGGTAGCTGATGGAATGAGGAAAGCCCTACAAAAATGTTTTGAGACACATTTATCTACTTCACTATTTAGATTTTATAATAAAAAAAAAGTATTCACTTAGCACATCTTTATTGACTGCCAATTCTTACTAAGTTGTTGTACTGTGTTTAACAAAGAAGTATAGAACTACAAGTTAACAGTTCCTAGCCTAAACCTTATAAATGCTGAAAAAGTAGTACAGGTAGTATATGTCACAGACATTCCCAGAATGGACTCTAGTCCCCATAAGATCAAGGACTACATTTTGTCCTTCTTTATGTTCCCAGCACCTAGCACCCTGCCTAGCACACACACAAAAATGCATAAGATAAATAATGGATGATTGAATATTATGTATTTAGATGTGTTTGGGGCAGGTGTCGTGAAAATATTCATAGAATTGGTTTCCTGTTCCACATATAAAGAGCTTGGAAGTCACCACTCTGTCCTAACAACAAATAAAAACGCTGAAGAGACTGAAAAATCAACAACTCTTCAGGGGCACCCAGTCATAGGGGAGCCTCCATAATACTGTGGGATTTACCTCCAGAAGTTCAATGAATTTCCACAGTAAATGTGGGAGAAAAATCCCCTTAGGCTTCTGGCAGAGAGAGGAGAAAAAGAACTATTTTGAAATACATGTCATTCTTCTTAAAAGGCCTGCCTTCAGGGGAAATTAGTTAACTAGAACCTAACCTGCTAGGTATTATCAGAGCCTTACTGACCCGGGGAAGGGAAATACCCAACTCCACCCCACTCTAGCCATCCTGTCCCACCAAAAAGGGGAGATAAAAAACTGAAAAACACTTGCGGAGTTCACAGTTCAGAGGCATAGGCTCACTAAAAGACTGAGATCTAATCATAGGACTACAGAACACTTCCTGTCTCCTCACCACATTACTAAAGGCCTACTTACACCACCTCCTTTTATATATCTAACACACCATGTCTGACTATCAAGAAAAAATTCCAAGACATACCAAAAGGCAAAAAACACATTTTGAAGATGCAGAACAAACATCAGAACCAGACATGGCAAGTATTATCAGACCAGGAGTTTAAAACAACTGTGGTTAATACGCTATGTGCTCTAGTAGATAAAGTAGACAGAATGCAAGAAGAGATGGTCACAGTAAGCAGAGAGATGGAAATATTAAGAAAGAACCAGGGACTTCCCTGGTGGTCCAGTGGATAAGACTCTGCGTTCCCAATGCAAGGGGCCTGGGTTTGATCCCTGGTCAGGGAACTATATCCCACGTGCATGCTGCAACTAAGAGTTCACATACCACAACTAAGAGTCCGCATGCCGCAACTGAGTACACATGCAACAACTAAAGATCCCGCGGGTTGCAACTAAAACCTGGACAGCCAAAATAAATAAATAAATAAATAAATAAATAAAATAAATCAATATTAAAAAAATGAAAGAAGCAAAAAGAGATGCTAGAGATCAACAAACATCAAACAAACAAACAAAAAAACAATGTGACTGAACTGAAGATTGCCTTTGATGGGCTTATTAGTAGACTGGACATGGCTGAGGAAACAATCTCTGAGTTAGAGGATACATCAGCAGAATCCTCAAAGACTGAAAAGCAAGGAGAGCAAAGACTGAAAAAACAGAACAAACTATCCAAGGACTGTGAGACAGCTATATGATTCCAACTGCATGACATTTTGGAAAAGGCAAAACTGTGGAGATAATAAATAAATCAGTGGTTGCTAGTGCAACCAGGTGAGGTAGGGAGAGATGAAAAGGCAGATCACAGGGGATTTTGAGGACAGTGGAAACACTCTGTATGATACTATAATGATGAGTATTGTACTTTATATACTTTTATATACTTTTATAATTATGTCATTATATCTTTGTCCAAACACATGGAATATGAAACACCAACAGTCAACCCTAAGGTAAATTATGGACTTTGGAAGATTATGTGGGATGATGTAGGTTCATCCTTGGTTTAAAAAAAAGGAAAAAAAAACATTCTGTGAGTAATATTGATAGTGGAGGAAGTTATGCATGTGTGGAGGCAAGGGACATATAAGAAATCTCTGTCTCCTGCTCATTTTTGTTGTAAACCTAAGCTTCAGACAGAAAATAGTACATAGAGTCTTTTAAAAAATTCGTAGAGGAAATAAAACTTGTTAGTTGTGAAAAAATAATAAGAGTTATAAAGAGTTATAAAAGAACAGAGAAAATGGAGAAGGAATTCTAGATGTACTTTCACTTGGAAAGTTTCCTCCATTTTTTTATTCAGTATACAAATGTGGAGGTTAAAAAAGACAAAAAGAAGAATTATTTTGTGCATAGGGGAAAGAGTTGAGATGCAACAGAAATGTGGAGGTGGTAGGACATAAAGGTAGGAAAGGGAGACCCGGACCAAATTGTGGTGAGCCTTTAAGACAAGACCAGTTGGGGATTCTCTGGTGGCGCAGTGGTCGAGAGTCTGCCTGCCTATGCAGGGGACATGGGTTCGTGTCCTGGTCCGGGAAGATCCCACATGCTGCGGAGCGGCTGGGCCCCTGAGCCATGGCCGCTGAGCCTGCGCGTCCAGAGCCTGTGCTCTGCAACGAGAGAGGCCACAACAGTGAGAGGCCCGTGAAGACAAGACCAGTTATTAACGTGAAAGTATTATTTGGGGAACTCAATCTTGTGGCAGTATGAAGTTATTTCGATATCTGAAGTTTTGATTATTAGGTTGATGAGAGCCTGGAACCAGTTGGTTGCTGTGACAGTTGAAAACATGAGATACATTCAATAATCATTGTAAAAATAGATTTAATAGGACTTAATGACTAACTGAATATAGAGGTTGTGGGTGAGAAGTATACAAAAAGACTCTGAGATCTCAAATTTAGGTACTTAGGCAAATGTATTGTCCTGGATGTAACAGGGACAAAGGAAGGAGAGCCAGTTGTTGCCAAAGATATCTGGTGGCAGCTTTCTTGAATTTCTATCAGTTTTTCAGGAAGACTTTCTCAATGGAAATGTGCTTTGCATCCCAACTAAGGTACATTGTCAGGACTCAGTCAAAAGTTGGCTAGGAGAATAGCCAGAGAATGGAAATGTTAGTAAAGCATTTATCAAGAAAACTTTCATTTGCAAAGACTAGGTGACTGCTGCATTTATCTCAAACTCTGCAATTAGGTTCAGCAAATAAGAAGTTAAGCTCACCAAATGATTAGTTGTACTTACGTCTTTGGGGACAATAACCCAGTTGTTAAGCACTTGGCTTAACCTTGTGTTTGTTGAATGTAATTATAACACATTTAGAATCAAGATGGGAAGCTGCATTTTTATTTCAGGAACTAATTTGAAAGCATTCCTGGTGACAAAATTCACAGATAACTCTGCTCTGGAAAAGTCCCATTTTGATTTTTCTTCTTATCAGTTAAAGGACAATCAGATGTCAATGGAGTGTGACTTAGTTGGGCGTTTTGTCCTCAGTTCTTACTATGTTTCAGTGAGAAAGTTGCAACAGCATCTGCTTTATTATTCCCCATGAAGCAGGATGTAGGGAAGGTGTGAGCACTCATGGGGTCAGCAATCAAATGTCCTTCCTAAGGAAGCAGAGGGAACAAGTTTACTAACGTGTGATGCAAATAGAGAGGAATATGGTAAAAGGAAAGAAGTTGTGTTCTTTACAAAGGGATAGACCATATTAAAAAGCTTAGAAGAAAAGAGGAGTAAGCAATAAATAAAAGTCTGGAGACAGGGTGGATTTTGGTGAGCTGAGAGGAAGCCAGAAGTACAGGAATATACTAGTAAGTAAAGCATGTGTTAAATGGACTCCACTGTGCTTTCCAAATTGCTTAGATTTTTAATATTTTGAGTGGGAGAGCTTCACCTTAAAAAACATTGACTCCTCTATTCAAGATTTATAAGGCACCTTTTGCCTTGGTATCTTCGTGTTTATGCACAATGTGTCTTTTTAATTGAATGATTCTCACTGCCCCTGTGAAGTAGCAGGACACTTCCGTTTTACTGATGAGGGCACTGAGGCACAGAAAGGTTAACTGACTTGCTCAGGTCATGCATCAGTAGCTGACAGACCTTAAACTCAGAATATTCTGAAGAGAATCACTTAAGAACTCATAACAAAGTTTACCTTTATAGATAATTAAGCCCCATTAATGTCTTCTACATTTTAATTATAGAACTCATACTATATCTGTGGCTAACTGAAAAGGAAACTTCGAAACGAATTGTCACAATATGTTCTCCAACAAAAATAGATCTAGTCTTTATGATATTTAATTGTTTAACCATGTCATGTGTATTAGTGCCCTCCCTCCCATGCGAGAAAAAAATAATAAAAAAGTACGTATCCTGCTAGCATAAATACTGCTAAAAGGAGAGTCTAATTCACTGGTCAGTAAGCTGCTCAGCACAGATTCAACAACTTTTTTTTAAACTGCATTTGGACTATTATGTTCAGATAAAGGCCCTAAGTTTAAGGATATAATTGACTGGCTTAGATTGTGTCTATAATAGGCATTTGGGACAGTATGTTTCCAGAAAGCCATGCCTCAAAAGTAACAGTTGAAAGAAGTGGGTGTTTTGACCCTGGTGAGGAAAGGACAAAAGGAAAACATGGTAATTGTTTTCAGAAATTTGAAGGGCTCTCATAGAAAAGGTAGTGGCTTAGTTTTGAGTTGTTCCCGAAGATAGAATTAGGCAGAAGTTAAAAGGAGACAGATTTTAGCTTAAAATAAAAAATTTTGCTAACAATTAGAGCATTCTAACAATATAATGGGGTGCCTTGTTAGATGGGGAAAATAGACAGAACTCTTAATTGAACACCTTGGATTTTCCAGGCATTGGGCCATTGGTACCATACAGCAGCAAAAAAAGAGAAGATGAATTTAAGGAGCCTGGCACATTGTAGGCACCCATTGAATGTTATTTAATTCTCTTACCTTCCCTGAGTGTTTCTTACTTTATATTCATGATAATACAATGACATTGCCATTATTATCAACATTTTGCAGAGAAGGACAGAGTCTATCAAAGTCAAACACAGAAAAAAAGGGGATGTAGCCAAGAAATGAATCCATATCTCTGTCTCCAAATCTCACATCCATTCACCTGTAAAACGCTGTCTCCATCATAAAATTCTGCCTTTTCCACGGAGGATACTCAGTCAAGATTGATCAGGAAAGGAGAGACAGGGTTTTGTGCATTGGGTAGGAAGTTGGTAGAAAACATGTAGGCCTTTTTTTTTTTTTTTGAATCTTCCATTTTCTTGGAGAGTGATGCTACTTCCCCAGAAGATACTCTGTCCTGTTCAATTATACTTTAACTTCTCAAAAGGCAGATAGTAACGTTTCTAGCCTTCCAGTGACAGATTTAGTGCAAGGTGTTTGTGCATAGCTGATGCGATTCTAGAATCATAGCTTTATCTAAAATCGACTTCTGATTTTCCTTTATAATTTATTTATTTTTACTTAGGTTCCAGCCAACAGGGATTTGAAGAGTGTTATAGTATGGTGTAGAAAATACTAGTATGGCCCCTGAACACACTAAGCTTTCTTTAAAATTTCATTTCTTTGGTTTTAAATGCTTTTCACTTCTCAGTCTTTATTAAAATGATAAGATGCTTGGGTGGTTTGTCTTGGGAGGGTTAAAACTTATTAGCCACCATCTCAGCTATAGATTTCATCTTGACTAGAGTTAGTCCACATTTCATGGATCATTCTTGACTGGCAGTTTTCCTGGTTGAATGATGTCTCAAAAAGCATCTAGATCTACCCCCTGAGCTGCTTTTGGGTACCCTCCATGTAAGTCTCATGTCACTCTTGCTCTTGCTGTGCCTTTATTCTTTCCTGCTTAAAACTTATATATTCATGATTCACTTTTGCCAAAGCGCTTATTTCAAACAGTTAATGGGCAAACAGAAAACCTAGGTTCTAAACTCTCTAATGGTGTAATCCAGTGCAAATTATTTAACTCTCTGAGTTTCCTATTTCTCTTTTGTAAAATGAAAATATTAGATTAAGACAGTATTTTACAGCTATAGTCAATATTAAAATGTCTTCATAATTTTTCTCCTACCCACCTGAAACTGTACTCTTACTTTCTTTTAATTTTTTATTGAATCATTTTTCTACATAAATAAATATATTTTAAAATTAAGTTAAATATTACTACTAAAAATGAAACTCCAATATCTTCAACAAAAATGTAAAATAATAAAACATTAATGCAAAGAAAAAACATGACTAACAAAGGCTCAGAGCCTGAGGATTTCTTTTTCTCTCCTTTAGAGAAAGACAATAGCCAAGAGTTAGAGATTTGTTAAAGATACAGAGACACCACACTGGGACTTTCTCTTTGATGTAATCAGAAGGAAGAATTTTCACACAACGTGATCCAGTGTTATTTAATGGACTTTGTGTACCTGAAATTATCTTGTTTACCACCCTTTGGGAAACATTGGACTCAAATGCACATGGTGTCTAAGCTTAGAGAGAGCATGATCTGGCAAACTAATTTATAACGAGGATCCAACAAGGGAGTGAATTTTCTCATATTAGATTTTCCCCATGAACTTTAAGTTTACGGGATTCTACTGGAGGTGATAATTTGGGGCCAGTGGCATTACCAGAAGTCATCTAAATTGTATTTCTTAGGGAATTTCTAATGGAGTACTCTAGTTCCAAGGTATTTTGAGAAATATTATCTTTTTGGAACACAAAGAATTTTGGTGTCTGATAAATTCTACTCATTTGATCTTGAACAAATTCCTTAACCTTTTTATCCTCAGTTTCTTCTTGCAATAAGAATGACAACATCCACAGGGGGGACAAATGTAGTGCCAAAATGTAGAGAATCTACCATACTGCCTGGCATATAACAGAATTTCAAAAATATAATTCTTTACCCAACTTTGAAGTCAAATGTTTCTAGCAAAGTGCAGTTCCACTTGATTTCTGCTTTTTAAATATCTTATCATATAGAATGTCAAGCTGCTTTAGTGTGACATTAGATATGCCTTATACTGTTGTGGTTAAGTTTATGGGCTCCAGAGTCAATAGCATGGTTTGAGCCCTCATTTATGGGCCCATTGAACTTGGGCAAAATATTTAACTTCATCTGAAAAATGAAATTTAATAGCACCTATCTTTTGGGTTGTAATGAGTTTTAAATTAGTTAATACAAGTAAAGAGTTAAGAACATTAACGGTCATATATTGAGCCTCCATAAATGTTTAATGATTAAGATCTCTAATGATGTTTTTAAAAGTAAAATAATTTTTAGAGAACAAATATTTCCAAGAAATATTTCATTGACTTATTATCTTTCTAGTGGACAAACAAAAATTGCTTTAAAATTAAAATATAAGAACATTAAAAAGCACAAAGAAAAGAAAAGAAAAGAAAAGAATCCCTAAACAATCTCTTTACTCAGTTAACACTGCATACCAATCTTTGGCATGCAGGCATGGAATATAAAAAGGTAAATATTCATATGTTTTCAATTGGTATTTTCACTAAGATTAAAAAAACATTGATTCCGACTTCCAGTGGTTACGACTGTGCTTCCACTGCAGGGGGCAAAGGTTGGATTCCTGGTTGGGGAACTAAGTTCCCGTATGCTGTGCTGCATGGCCAAAAGAATAAGTAAGTAAGTAAGTAAGTAAGTAAATAAATAAATAAATAAACAAAATGAGAATGTTTAAACAAACAAACCAAAAAAACTCAGCTTTCCTTTAAAAAAATTTGATTCACCATTCTCTTAAACTCTATGTATATTCTTAAATAAAACAAGGCAATCATTTAATTAAACCCTTTAATCTTTTGAGTTGTAACAAATAGAATACTGACATGATCACTATTTTGCTTAAATTTGGTTACATTGTTAACCAAAAACTGTTGTTCTCCAAATGAAGTTAATATTTAGTATGCCTCATATATTTCTATTCTCTTTATATATTCTATTCTATTATATATATATATATATATATATATATATATATATATAATTCTAATAAGAAATCACATAAATTATTTGGTAAATTCTCATTTACCATGTTATTTTGTAAAGAATTCTAGAGTATGGATTGTTGATAGATAATTTTCAGCATAGTAACCTTGACATATTTAATTTTTATCTGATATTTTTAAAGCAAAATAGCCAAGAAACATAGTTAATGCTCAGGTTTCTCTGTAATTCAAATCTCCAACTTTCCTGTTCAATAAGCACATTTTTAATATTTTTGTCATTAGAGAAAAGATAAAAGGACAGATAGATGGAAGAAAGAATTGAGAGAAAAAATACGAGGTGAAATGGAAAAGAAAAAAGGGGAAGGAAAAGGGGAAGGAAAATGGAAAAAACATGGGAAGGGAAGTGAAGATAGGCAGGCCGGTCAATAGAGGCCCCCCACATGATTTTCCATGGTGCCTTTGAAAGAGAGGAGATAACGGCAATCATGATCCAGCAGGCTATGTCATGCTGCTCTTTACCCAGAGTGACTCTACTTTTATCTGTCTTATGTATTAGAGTTTTCTAAATAAGGTTTTATTTGAAAAGGGGGTCTCTGCAGTTAAAGTTTGAAAACTTCTAAGGTCTTTGTCAGCAGCTCGAGTTGTGCTCTTTGTTGGCTGGACATTGGGGAAGTAGTGGGAAAACTCTTCTCCAGCAATCCACTACAGCATCCACCAGTGTCAAGGGAAATAGATATGCACAGGTCTCAGTTGTGCACCTCGGTAGACAAATAGAACCTGAAGACACTGTCAGCTCTACTGGTCTTCAGCAATAAGTGTTAGAGAATGTGCAAATTCTCTTTGTTTCTTTGAAAACCCCAGAAGCTACAAAACAAATTGCCCACATATGAAGTTATCTTGGATCTTTTCTTCCTGGAGAAGAGCCTGATGAGGAGAGAAAAGATGAAAAGACTGGATATCAGCATCTTTATTTTCCTTGAGCAAAGCAGGATTACATAATTCTGGAGGTTGATTGTCAGACAAGCTCTGGGAATCAGTCTGTCCCTTTGATTAAGACTAGTAGCTTGATATTTTTTATACTACTAAAATATGAAACTATAAGTATATCTTACGTTATATGTGTTTCCCAGCCTTAAGAATATCATAGGGTAATGAGGAAGAACATATATATTTACTCCTTGTTTAAAACATGTTTAATAAAGTAAAATTTCAACCCTCATGGCAGAGGACATGTTTCATCCAGTATACGATTCTGTCACCTTTAGGGATGAAAATGTAAATCAAAGTTTACATCAAGTAAGACCAAAATCAACCAAAGTCAAAAATATTCTTGGGCTTCCCTGGTAGTGCAGTGGTTGAGAGTCGGCCTGCAGATGTAGGGGACGCGGGTTCATGCCCTGGTCTAGGAAGATTCTGCATGCCGTGGAGCGGCTAGGCCTGTGAGCCATGGCCGCTGAGCCTGCGTGTCTGGAGCCTGTGCTCCGCAGCGGGAGAGGCCACAACAGTGAGAGGTCCATGTACCGCAAAAAAAAAAAAAAAAAAAAAAGAATATTCTTTATTCTTTACTGTTTTCTCAGGTTATTAAAATAATGGAAAATTTTCATTTTTAATCTTATCTCAAACATAGATCATTATGAATCTACAGTGCTAAGCAGTTATTCTCTATACATGCTTCTATATGCATGTGTGTATATATATATATATATATATATATATATATTTTTTTTTATTTTTTTATTTTTTTATTTTTTTGCGGTATACGGGCCTCTCACTGTTGTGGCCTCTCCCGTTGTGGAGCACAGGCTCCGGACGCGCAGGCTCAGTGGCCATGGTCACAGGCCCAGCTGCTCCACGGCATGTGGGATCCTCCCAGACCGGGGCACGACCCCATGTCCCCTGCATCGGCAGACGGACTCTCAACCACTGAGCAACCAGGGAAGCCCTGCATGTATTATATTTTTATAACAAACATCTAATGGTGAAATCCAGGTGAATGGTGAAGTACAATAATTTATTTTATTACTTGAACATGTATACAGCAGTACTGATAAATTGTATTGCTTATTTTCAAAGTTAGTAAAAACATACCACATGGACACATACCCAAATTAGGTTGATTTTGAACAATATAACCTGTTATGTTCCAGACACTGTGTTAGGTGGTAGGGTTACCAAAATGAACAGAAGTTCTTTGAACTTGAGAGCTCACAGTGCAAGGAGGGAAACAGAAATCAATTAAGTTGTTATAATGCGATATGATACTAACTGTATAGAGGTGTGAATGAAGTGCCTCGGAAGCATGAAATAGGGCTAGGAAAGATCCACAAATCTGACTGTGGATAATAAGTGATAGTATAGTCCTCCATATATTGCATTTCTAGATCAAAGGAAATCACTCTTTAACTGTTTTTGATTGGCTAATTCCTTACCAATTCTTAAGAACCACTCAATGCTGGAAAATGAACCATGACTTGCCTTTAAGCATAATTATCCAGATCTTTTTTGTGTTGTACAGAGAGAGCAACATGTACTCTTTAAAAATATAAAATTTATTCGCAAATGGCACTGAATTTATAATAGTCCATAAGCCTTTACCTTTTGCAAAGTTTCCTCTTTAAATCATGTAATTATTATTTTCAAATAGAAATGTCTTTTTAACTTAAGAAGTAGAAGAGACGCATTGAAAAAAAATAAAAGGAACATCAAGTTGTGAAACATAGGAAAAGTAGTCTTCCCTCCCTCTACGTAACAACCACTTTATTCCTTATGCAACTCAGAAATACCTTTCAAGTTTGGTGTATATCCACTCAGAATTATTTTTATCTTTTTATTACAAAAGAGAGAAACCTGTTGGTCACAATCCAGATATGCCAGAATTTTAAAATATGCACAGAATTTTGAAGACTTATTAAAAAATAATATAAAATATATCATTAATAATTCTATATCAGTTGCATATTTAAGAGATAATTTTGATATATTGTATTAAAATCATATATATTATTAAAATTAATTTTACCTGTTTCTTTTTACTTATTTAAATGTAGTTAGGAGAAAATTTTAAATTTCATATGCAGCTTGGAGTTTTGACTCACATTACATACATTGGACAATGCTGGTCTAGAAGGAGAAGAAATTCTTCTCAATATGAGTGCCCTTTCAGCTTACCTGAAAGTGAAGAATAGAGTAATGAACTTCTGAGGCAAAAGTAACAGAGTGTGTAAAGCTTGAAGGCAGGAAGAAAGCTAGGCAATTTCAAATAACTGAAAGGAATTGAGTATTTAGTGTGGCTAAAGTTTCTGGAAGAGAAGCGGACTGACAAGTTCTATGTATCATATATTGAAATAAATAGGTGGATGGATGGGTGAATAAATGGATGGATGGGTAGGTGGGTGAATGGGCTGGCAGATGGATGAATGGATAGAGAGACAGAGACAGAGGGACAGATATAACATTGCTGTGTGAAATATAGAAGTAGAGAGAAGCAAAAGTTGAAGCAGAAATACTGGTTAATTTGTTGCAGAAGTCTAAGCAGGAGATAATAATGGCTTGGATAATGGAAGATATTATCACTTTGAAAGGAGTGAAAATATTTGAAACATGGTTGGGAGATAGAATTAATAGTATTTGCTGTAGAGTGTAGATGTTGAGGATGAAGACAGAGATTGAAGGGCAACCTTGTAGAAGAGGTTCCATTGACACTGAGTTGGAATTGATGGCAGCGATAGTTCAGTTTAGGAATTGTTATATTTGGGATACCAGTAGAGCTTTCAAAGTGAGATATTATATCAAATTGGTTTTTGTATTATTACTTATGATGTTTAAATCATGTTTGTATAATGCCTAATAGTATGCCCTCTGCACATGCTTAGTAAGTGTTTATTAATTGTCTAGAGAAGCACATGATATTTTAGAATGAACATATATAACATAAGAGAAAAAAAGAGGACAAATTCTCCCTTTGAAAAATAATCCTTTTTGTTATTGACCAAATGATTCCTGAAGATGAAAATGACCAAAAAAATTAAAATTAACACCAATGTTGTTTTTAAGCTATCAACACCTAATAGTCAAAGAGATAAGAGATAAAATGGCTAAAAGTTAGTTTAATTTATTGAAATCCAAAAATATTTAATTTTAGAAGCAAATTGATTGGATTTTTAATCAGCACAAATAAGAAACTGAAAAATCAATAGAAAAATGAATTACCAAAAAGTAAAGCAGAGATAGATAAAATAAAAAATTAAGAAAATGACCAGTGGTAAAGAGCAAATATACATTTTTAGAGGAAGACAGAATTCATAACGTTAATTTATCTAACCAGATCTTTTTCTGTTTTCAAAATCTGCTCTGTTTTCTCTAAGAAAGCAAGAAATAAGGGCAAGTTCAGAGTGCACAGTTCTATATATGTAATTAATTTGAGAAGGAAATTATTATAACCTGGAAAAACTACAGTGGAAATAATACTGTGAGAAGACAGAGAAACTTGTGACTGAGAAAAGGTAAATCTAGCCCCCAAGTAAAAGGATGGATATGGAAACCATGGAAGTTGTGGTGGAGTAAAGCATGAAAGGTCACTGGATAAACTTCTGGGAGGAGAGGAAGCACTTTACAATCTTTTTATGATTGTTGCAAACGTATTTATGAAAAACTATCTAAGAATGATTTTTAAGGGAATAAAATAAATGGAGATACATGGGCAGTGATCAGTGTTTAGGGGTCTGTTATGAAGAATTTCTGACTTAACTAACCTTCATTTGCCATATATTATTTTCAGTTCCAGATGATAGAAGTATTTTTAACTTTGTATTTTTTAATTTAAATTCTTATAGCTTTGGGATCATTACAATATTGTTTCCCTACTTATAGATTGGTTATTAGTTGTGGTATGCATATTTCATTGATCGTTTCATACAGCCTAATACTTTGTCCCTCAAGAAACTTGGAAATCTTTGACCCAAAAAGAAAAGAGTGGAAGAGAGACAGAGACAGCTTTACTATAAAGTTGTTATTCAACTTTATAGTAAAGAACGTTTTGTCTTTTCTATCTTAAAAGTAATTTGAATATAAAATTATGTTTTTATCTTGATCCAAAAGCATAATACATTTCAGAGTAACATGTAAGTTTATTCTTAAATTGTTTCACTCAGTAATTGTATTTTGAGTGCTTACTATGTGTCACACACTGGGATGTACTTAAAAAAAAGTATTTTGTGCATTGCATATCTGTTTATTAATGCCATTAGTGCAAGCTTATCAGTTAGCTCTCCATATTTAAGTTTCGTATGTGGAAAAATATTGATTTCCTTTACAGACTCACCAAGCAAGCCCTGGTCCCTTGGCTCTACCCAAATCTAGATAAACAAATAGTCATTAAAATCTGACTAACTCATACATCTCATACACAACAACACTAAAATGTCAGCAGGTTTCAAAATAAGATGATTAGCAATGCAAATTTATCTACTTACCTGTGGCTTGCAATAAGCAGAATAAACAAAAACATAAATCTCAGGAGAAGAGCAACCCTCCAGAATTTTGCTTTAATGATGCTAAAGGACTCAGGACCTATTTATTTAAATTCTTAAAAGGTTCTTTGCATTTAACCGGACTTTTTTCTTTTTTTCTGGAAAAACCGTCCCCACACCCACTCAAGCAGAATGATTGCTTCCTCCTTTCCTTCTCACTGGTCCCAGTATCTCCTTCTTTTGTTTCATTTATCATACCATATTGCAATTGTGTATTTACTTGGCCATTCCCTTGATGGTCAGGATGGTGATATGTGACCTATCTATTTGTGTATCCTGCACCTAAGCATCATGCATAGTGCATAGTGGGCATTTGTGGTTTGTAAAATTGATTTATTCTAATTGTGTAAAAAGAGCACTCCTATAAACATTTATACGAGCTGTAAGAATGTAAACTATCAGTGAGAATGACAGAATTAAGGCTGAATCATCCCACCAATTTATAATACCAATGACAAATAATATTTTTCCATATAAGACACAGTGATAAGGGAGAATAATTTGGCTTCAAAAATTATAGCGACATCTTGGGCTCAGTACTAGGGATGTAAAACTTTTTAGTTCTCTTTCCCCTCACCCACTCTTACCTTACCCTCCACTTTTAGATGCTCTTTTCTTTTGCAGTAAATACTGATATCTATAATTGAGGTCAAGATAAGGTCCATTGATATAACAAACCATTAGCTGAAAACAGCTATCCTGCCAATTGATCTATTGCAGGCTTTCTTTTTATCCTGGGGCTCAAAAAAAAAAAAAAAGAGAGAGAGAGAAAAAAAAAGAAAACAGCACCAACAACAGTATTCTAACACTTAATACTTAGTAATGACTGTAAGACTATTGATGTACAATCCCTTGCCAGCAGTTCACTTTAATATGGAAATAATCATCCAATCTCAACTGAACAGCTGTTTTAAAGCTATAGCATATCTAGCATTCAACTTCTCACCTGCATGCATAAATTTAATAGAGGTGGTTATCTGTGTGGTCAATGTTATCTTTAAAATAGAATTAGCAGGCTTCAGATATCTCAATAACTGTAGATAGCCCTTCTAATCCTCACTAGCTCCTATAGCTATGACAAAAATAAATAAATAAATAAATAAATAAATAAATAAATAAATAAAGGAAGAGGGGATTTAAAGAACGTAATTAGATAAAGTCATCTTGGGAGAAAAAGAAATCCCTAAATAAAGCTAAATAGAGCTGACTTCTGAAATGAACCAGTAGAACTATAAATTGGCATTGTCCTAGAGCCAAGTTAAGGCTTTCAGATGAGGTAGCACTAGTAAGAAAGCAAGGCCAATTTGTGTTTGTTTGTTTTTTTTAATACTGCTTTGTGTTGAACTTAGATTTTTTTAAAATTTTATTTTATTTTTGGCTGCGTTGGGTCTTTGTTACTGCAAGTGGGCTTTCTCTAGTTGCAGTGAGTGGTGGCTTCTCTTGTTGTGGAGCATGGGTTCTAGGTGCGAAGGCTTCAGTAGTTGCAGCATATGGGCTCAGTAGTTGTGGCTCATGGGGTCTAGAGCGCAGGCTCGGTAATTGTGGTGCATGGGCTTAGTTGCTCTACGGCATGTGGGATCTTCCTAGACCAGAGAAGGATCCCGTGTCCCCTGCATTGGCAGGCGGATTCTTAACCACTGTGCCACCAGGGAAGTCCCAAGGCCAATGTGTTTTTATACCTCAAGAGAAATGATCATTTCTATCTGTGCCTGTTACATGTGGATTAGAGATGTGTCATTAATTGTGTCTTGTTACTAAGGCCATCAAAGTAAAGCTATAGCGAGGCATGTATGGACTGTTGTAGTTCAAAAGACACATTGATCACAATGCACTGTAGCTATCATAAACAGAGGATGGTTGTTACTTTACTACTTAAGAGAAGGTCTTGATAGATACTTTTTTTTCTTATAAATTTTCTAGTAACTACAGAACACGTGACACTATTTAAAGTATACATTATATTCTTATATAATATAAGAATATAAGAATTCCTCAAGAGGAATTTCATGACTCAGAATTTCTTTGGGCAGTAACTCCTTCACATACATAGCCGAATACTTCTAAGTATGTGCAGGCAGTTAAATGGGTAGTATAGTACCTAGTAGAAAATGGTTTCCCATCCTACCCCCAGTTTTTCTGCTATTTCATGTATCATTTCTGGATAAACCAAAGAGTCATTAATTTGAACCATTTGTAGAGTACCAATCTTATAATACTGTGCTTTATCTAAACTCAAAGACAAATTTTCTTATATAAATACTAACCTTCAGCCTATTTTATTTGAACATCTTCTAAATGTATCTGCATATCACATTATAAAACAACATTTTACAATATTCCTAAGAGTCTGGAAGGGAAAATAAAGTTTTATTTTTTCAAAGCACTGACAGTTCTTTAAAAACCAATGTCCCACTTCCAATTACCTGTTAAACAATCCACTCTCATCAAAGTGGAGGTTTCCTTTCATGTCTGTCAAAGACTGAACTGCCAGAGTCTGTGCCTGAACTGCATACTTTTATAATCCAACACATTGACCAACCTACATAAACATTGAGCTTCCCATTGGTGTTTCTTAAAGAAACTAGAGGACAAAAGGCAGATTTTTTCTCAGATCTGGCCTCACTGCCTTTCCCCCTATAAATTGTCTGTATGCAAAATCTTTCTTTTCAAACAGGAAGAAGAGTCATTGCAACAGATCCTAAGTCAGTGATTCAGCTCGAGGGTCACCTCATAGAGATAGTACATGCCTTCTTAAATTGAAGTGACATCCTTTTCCTCTTTCCCTTGTGCAGCATTCTCTGTCTTCTACCAAAACAATAATCAAATTATGACTGTTGATTCTTCTCCTTGTCTTTATACCCCAACTCCGGTCTCTAAACTGTGATTTTCTTGTGGGAACATTTGTCTTTCACCCCTGTATTCCCAGTGCTCAGCACATGCCTTAACAGTAGACACTAAATAAACTTTTTAAATTACTTCATCAAGCTGTGTCTAAATGGGATTCAGTTGTCCAAAACTCAACCATAATAACGTCTTGTATACTAGCTTATATTTTTCCCTTAATCATTAACTTAATAGACAGAGGAGCAAGTAGATATTAGACATAATATTAATGAAGAATTGGGAATAGGATCAATGTAGGAGAGAGGCTGGCAAAATGATAGATTGTTTTGAATAGCAAAGTATTCAAGATTCCAGTTAAATAGAATCCTGCAAATGACCACTGTTTGACTCTCTAATTTATCTAAGCATCTTCATCCCACATTTTCCCATCATTCTCTGGCCTATTAGTTGCCCTAATTTTCCAAGGGCGAAGCAGATTATTCAAGCCAGAGATTTATTTTATGTAATGCTGAAATTATGAGCAGGCAACTAAGCAATAATAAAATGTTTAATGTGAAAAGGTCACTGTATTTTACAGAACTAATGAAATGTGTACTATGTGAGTTTCAATAGCTTACTCATACAAATAAACTTTAAGAAATCTGAAACCTAGAGTGATTCACCAGTTTTGCTTTACTTTGAAGAACAAAATAGTCCTTTAAGCTTTGTTTTCATCACTGAGATAACAACACATGCTTCCTAATAAATAACATACAAAATATTTAACATTTTCACCAAATTCTCTGAGGCTGTCCTATAGTTACTATGGCATTTTCTTTTCTTTCTTTTCTTTTCCTCTTTTTTTTTGTTGTTGTTTTTTGTATGTTTGTTTCCTATCTCAATTTAAGCTTATAACTTGACTTGCATAAACGTTACACTGTTATCAGTTTACTAAAGTTTTAAAATCTAGGATTTTCCTATCACTATTGTCTCAGATTTTGCCTCCTCCATACTAATTTGCTAACTGGCCTCTTAAACCTCCTTTTGTCAATTCAGACCTAAACCTAAAGTTCTCTCTCTGAAGCACAATCCTCATTTTCCTTTTCTAAATTTTTTTTTTTCAAAATCACAACATCATTTGCAGCTGGAGTCATCTTTTTTCTTTCTCCTTGCGTATTTCCAATTTTGTCAAAATATTAAGACATGTAGAAAATAGCTCTGGGTTCTCATGAAATTCTGCCCATTATATATCAACCTTACTTCCTTTTGAGAAATTTAGTCATAAATTCTCTGCATTCTGGCACATTGATTCAAATTAAAACTTCATTAATAATTGAGTCACAAGTCTTTTTCTCCTTTCTTTGATTTGTATCACAAAACAATTAATATTCTGTTACTTTTTATATCTTTCTAGCACTTACTTCCAAAACATTTATACAACTTGTATATTTTCTCTATGGTTTTATGCAAACTTTGGGGATTTTATTAGAATCTAAGAACTTTCTGAAATGTACCCATCAAAAGTTATCACCTCCATTATGGATTCTTTAGAAATGGATCCCAAGAGAAAGCTCGGCATATAACAAATCATCCAGGAACAAATTTAATAAAATCAATTTAATAAGTAGGGGAGTAACACACAAGAATTGTTTTGATAACTGCATGTCTCTGGGGCATAGAGTAACACAAAGCCAAATGCCAATTGCTTTCAATACCTTAAAAAATAACTCAAATTAGAACTCAGGAAATGCCACACAATTGTTTTTTCTCAGACCAATTCTTTTTTTTAATAAATTTATTTATTTTTATTTATTTATTTTTGGCTGTGTTGGGCATTCGTTGGTATGCACAGGCTTTCTCTAGTTGCGGCGAGCAGGGGCTACTCTTTGTTGCAGTGTGCGGGCTTCTCTCTGCAGTGGCTTCTCTCATTGTGGAGCATGGGCTCTAGGCACGTGGCCTTCAGTAGTTGTGGCACGTGGGCTCAGTAGTTGTGGCTCACGGGCTCTAGAGCACAGGCTCAGTAGTTGTGGCGCGTGGGCTTCGTTGCTCCGTGACATGTGGGATCTTCCCGGACCAGGGATCAAACCTGTGTCCACTGCATTGGCAGGTGGATTCTCAACCACTGTGCCACCAGGGAAGCCCCAGACCAATTCTTATAATGCAGCAATCAAGGCAACGTATGCAGTGAGGTGTTGGGAGTGCTCCTGGGCAAAGGTAGGGTTTCTTCCCTCAATAACATTACTTTAGATGTTTACATGCAAAAGAAACAAGATGCTTTTCAGAATCTTAGAAATTGTGCTGGAGAGTTTCATATATACCTTTAAGCCCTGTTTTATGACTTGTTTAATGAAAGTAAACTACATACCATGCATTTTTTCATAGCCATTTAAATTTAGTGATTAGTCTTTGTGATATATATGACTATAATCTCACTAATATAGAGAGTTTTATTTATGGACTAAGGTGTCTTATTTTTAAAATACTAATTTGTAATTGGACCAAGTTTTCTCACTATTATGTAACAGTGCAATAACTTACCTAGTTTCTTTCTCTGGAAATACATATACTACATTTCTTTCCTGATGTATCAGATAATTAAAGTATCTATTTTTTCTCCAGTGATCACTAATAGCCACTCATTTCTTACATAAAAGTAATCAAATGGCATGATAATAAGAGCAAATACTTATATATTTCTAATGCTATACTGACTTCTAAACGTATGACACAGTTCTAAGTTCTTTACATATATTAATTCACATAATCATGACACTAAGAATTAGCAATTTCCCCATTTTACAGAGGAGAGACTGAAAAAGTTTTATGACTTGACTGAGATTTCATAGCTTATTAATGGCAGAGCCAAGAGTTAAACCCAGGCAGAGTGGCTTCATTGTATTTACTTTTAACTTTTTTGCTGTTATCCTCTCCAATATAATTTTTTTTGTGGAGATATACTTCTCTCACACCACTGGGTTATAGATGCAAGATGCCCATGGATTTGGTTAGGATATTCTGAGTTCCATTTCTAGTTTCTTTTCCCCACAAACTTGATGAACATTTATTCTCTCATCTTTCCCATGTATAATCAAAGGACAGTAATAATATCCACCTCATAAGGTTTTCATGAAGTTTCAATGACTTTCTATATATCAAAGTACTTAGTGCAGTGGTAATTACTTAATAAGTGAAATCCAAAGTGTTATGTCTTTATTTTATTATTACATGCGACCTTTCTTGGACAGTTTCCTGTTGGGTTGCAGCTTCCTCTGAGAGGATCTGTTCTAAAATTATGGTGCCTACTTTCTGGAACAAAATGAAGTATGGAGGGATTTTTCATGTGGAAGAAGATAAGAGAAAGCCTACCTGACTCCATAGTTGCTCACACTGAGCTGAACAAACACGTTATGTAAACTAGAATTTGTCTTAATAGAGTTTACTTTTGTTTCTCAAATGAATAATTTTATTGTACACCAATATCTTAAAAATCATGTCCACTAAAAAGAAAACTTCATTCAACATATATAACCTATCTGATTATGCAGTAAACATGTGTAACTTACAATGTTAGTCATGGAGAGATACAGTAGTAAGCACATCAGATTGATATTAGTTAAATCTCTATATACTTAAATGTATTTTAAAATTCTCTTCCTGTAAACAATATAGTTTCTCTTAGCCTCATGAATTGTTACTTCATGATCTATTAAGAGTCACGCACATAGGTCAGAAAAATTGGAATGTCTCTTACCTCTTCAATTCCTCTCCTCACCTGTTTTTGTTGACGTGAACTTGATTATTAACACAAGAAAGTTATAAACACTGGTATAATTCCAGTCTCCAGGGGGCAGAAAGTCTTCCTTTTTTAAGTCTCTAAAGTTTAATTTCTGAGTACTGAGCAAGAACATTATTAAATAAATCAATGCAATAGCTAATATATAAATACGACTTTAATTTTATGTGAAATGTCTCTCTGTCCTGTTCTACAACTCAGCTATGAAGAATTCTCTAACAATGTTAAAATTGAAATATTTAACATATTTTTCACAAAATATGTAAAAATTATGTACACATAGTGATATAATCAGACAGTTTTAGGGAAGAAAAGAGTTGTTTCCCATTGGACATCACTAATAACTCTCCACTTGTGACCTAGAGTCATAATCATTTTTCCAAGGTTATAGAGGTTCCTTTAATGAAATGGAACTGAAAAGGACATCACGTGTGGGACATTCATATAGTTAGAAAAAAGAACACTGAGAAGGATGAGCCTTTGCTTGCCAATGTGCTTTTATTAAAGAATGAGACCAATGTGCTGGGCGCTGAGTTAATCAATTAGAAAGTTTTACTTCACTTCATGAACTTTTAGAATATGCTTTAATTTTTTTCTTATTATAAAAAATATCAAGTTTATTTTAAAAACATAAGCAAAAAAAGACAAAAATCATTTAAAAATCATGTAATCTCCTGATCTAAAATTAGCCACTGCTAACATTTTTTTTTCTTTTTCTATGCATATACAAATAGACAAGGTAATATTTTGGAATTTTAACCAATTTTTGGTGCAATATTTTCCTAAACTCCTTGTCCATTCCACATTTCAGCTAATCTAATGGTTCTCAACCTGGAACAATATCTCACCGTACAAGGGGCATGTAAAAACGTGTAGAAGCATTTAGTGGTGGTCGAAAGACAGTTGCCACAACATGGCAAGTAAATCCATCACCCATAAATTCCTGTTAATTCCTTCAAATTCCATTAGATGAATCTCTAAGAAAAAGTCAGTGAAGTGAGGATGTGGGTAACTGCCTAATCATCTGAGATTTTAGTGTTTCTTCCTGGTAGAATAAGGGCGCAAAATGAAACAAGTTTAGGTTAATGTATCGATAACTACAGTTTATTTCAAAAAATGAAGTTATATGTCTTCTGTAATTGAGTTTTGGGAAGAGACTTGTACCTGTCACATCAGACTTAATCTCTCTCTCTCTCTCTACATCTTCTTTACCTCTTTCCAACCCTTCTGCTTCCTCCTCCTTTCTCACCCCCAAAAGAAATGCAATTATTCTTTATATTCTGTTTTTCCTTCTTTTAGACATTTAATATTTTAGACACAGATGTCTTTGTTAGTTTTGGGGAAAGTGTTAGTTATGAACTCACACTGGGAACTGAGTAGCTGCTTTTAAAGTTTGGCTTAAATAATCATATCAAGAAGGTGGGTGTGGCCAAGACTATATAAGATAGACATAGAATTGATTTGGGGGGGGTTGGTCAGAGAAAAGAAACATTGCACATACAGTCACATTAGTTTAATTTTAACAGCTGGAGAAAATCATCAACAATTGTGGAGAGAAGGAACAGAGGAAACAAACAAAATCCCAAGAGGCAGTGTTCCCTTATAATAAACCATTGTTTTATTATCAATCATTTGAGATGCTGGAAAAGACATTGTGCTTTCATGGGAACATTTTTGCAAAACATGTGGGGGGAAGAGATACCTAAGGATTTAAATCAGAATCTCTGGGGGGAATGGCCTGTGTATCAGTATTTTGTTTTGTGTTTAAGATACAAATATTATTACAGTGTACATCCAATATTGGGAACCGGGGAGCAAGCATGTCTGGGTGAGCACTCAGGTAAAGTCCTTCAAGGACAGAGCAAGAAAGTCAGTTTTCAGGAGTCTAGGGAATGTGGACCAGCTTCCAGATTGAACACTTCTATAGGCTAGTCCAGCTTGAACTCACTGCCACTAAAGCTCCATGTTACTACAGAGGCTGTTTAACACTGGAAACCTAGGAAAAATTAGAGCAGTGGAAGTTTCTAGCTTAGGTGTAAGGAATAAAAATATTATTAAAATTGTTGCAAGTGAAAAAGGTTTCAAGAAATATAGTACAAGTAAATAACTGATGTAATGACAGTGATTACAAATAATGGGCTTAATATTTTCATGATATTTCTTTTATATTGCATCATATTTTGTTTAAGTTTCTTGATGGGTAGTATCTTTAATACTCTTAGAGAAGATTTCATAGTTTATTTTCAGAGGAGTAAATTAGGGTGCCACCACTTCTGGATTGAGAATGTTTTGACCAGCCATGTGTTCTAATGATGTCATTCATCTGACGCACATTTCCAAGAGACTGACAGGTGCAAATCGAGCTAACATATCTGACCAGGATGGATAGAGGCTCAGGGATCACACTTTATTGTGGGGATACTTAAGGCCTTATAGAAGTTTTATAAGCAGACCTCCAACTAGGTTGATCTAAGTGACTTGTTCTTCTCAAGGAAACAGATTTCAGAACAATTAAAATACTCAGTAGTCACAAGCTACACAGGAGTCAGCTCTTATGTAATGTGGATGAAACAAACAGACAAAAACTAAAGAAGATATTCCCCAAACTTTAAAATGTTCAATTTATCCAGGAAGACTAAAATCTAATACTAACCACCAGTGTAAAAGTTGTTTAAACATTTGTTGGAAACTTTTCTTCCCCAAAGTGTAAAGTGAATTCCCCAGACGTCCATCTCATCAGTATAATTTAACTTCATAATTTCAAATTCATATAATTTACATTTTATGAGGTCACTCAGAAAAGTAGGGCTATTTTAATAACATAAAATGTGAAATCAAGTTGACATTCTTATACCCTCTTTTTTTCATATTTATTGAGGTATAATTGACAAGTCATTTGTATATTCTTATATTAGTTTCCAATTTATTTTTCTATTCATTTTTCTTTGCCAACAGTTGGCAAAATTAATATTCATGTGCATTGGTAGTAGCAAATGGTAACTGGTTTTATTATCATTATTATTATTATATAATTCTGTTTTCAATTAAAGGTTTCAGGACTTGAAAGAATAGTTGAGTTTTGTTTTTTGGCTTTTGCTTCATTTTCCTTAACTGAATCACTAGTAGTATGTAAAATAGTATGTACAAAATTGCTCTGATTGCTCATGATTATTATAAAAGTCAGATAAAAGCATCCGAACTTAAACAATACTATACTATTATCAGAGCATTGCCTCTTACACGTTTAGAACCGAATTGATTAGACCATGTACCAATCCTATGCAGTCCCTTGCATTTAAGTGAATAGTGGCAATAAACAATTTTACTACTTTTGTTTTTTTTAATGTAATGAAGACCTGCAAAAGCTTTCTAATCAACCACACATCTACATTTAAAATTAAGTAACAGATTTATTAGGAAATGCTTTATTCTTTTTGTTTTCTTAAAAATCAGTTAACTTGGTACCACAAATGTTGTTGGCATCTTGTTATTTAACATAATATTTTGTATACAACTCATTATTTTCTTTCGATTTTAAACCCAGATGTGTGGTGTATATATATATATATATATATATATATATATATAAATACTGTTTATTCATTGGTCTAAGCACCAGATGTTTGTTAATTAAGTACTTACTATCTATAAAGTGTGAGGTATGCTATTAGACATTGAGTTACAGCAATGACCAAAAATGGCCACATGTCTGCTCACAGGAAGCTCAAATTCTAGGATATGATGAGGGGAACCAGAAAATACAGAAACAAATACCGATACGTGAACAGGAAACATTTTTGGAGCCAGAATTGCTAGGCAAAGAATTAAAATGGAAGTGATAGGGGTTTAATGGGTCTAGATAATGAGATTATGGGGTCAGGAAGGGGCTCTGGGAAAAGGTGACATTTAAGATGCAACCTGAATGACTAGAAGAAGCCAGCTGCTTGAAGATCAGAAGAACACTCCACGCAGAGTGGTGTTACTTAACGTAACAACTCTTATGAAAACCCCAAACCAGGTGAAGCTTGGCTGTAGAACTGTAGAGGTAGGCAAGGACAAAATTGATTTGTATGTGGATTTTATGACACAAATGATAGAAAACCTTAGGATATCATAACAGGAAAGAAAAATAATTGGAGTTTTGCTGTAAAAAAGATAATTCTGTCTGCTATGAGTGGACCGAAGAGGGGCAGGAGGGGAGCAAGGAGATCACTGCAGTAGTTGAGGAGAGGGATGGTGGTGACTCAGATGCATGAAATTATAATTATGAAAGAAATCTGTTCAAACATGTGTGGGATAACAGAAACACATTTGTAGAATGTTCTATGAAATCCCCATCTACTATTTTATTGTCACTGACCTTATTTGTTATTTTCCCTCTTACATATCTAGAGCTTGGGTCAAATGAATAATTTAATAAATGTATACACAGAAGCATAGTTTTAAAAAAGCCTTGAGAAGTTTAAGCAATTAAAAAAATAGTCATTTCAGTTTTCTCATATGTAAAATGAGGGTCTTATATTATTAGATGACCTCCAAGGTTATCTTCTGCTCTATTCACAGACAAGGGCAATAAAAGTTTAAAAACAAGACAGAGAAATATCTGTGAAGCATGGAGGAGTCAGAGAAGGCTTTCTGAAAAAGTGAGATTATTTGAACTTTGAAATGCTTGGACGAACCGGAATTTTTTTTTTGTTTATGAAATAAAATACAGAAAATAAGCCTCTTCATCAACCTTCCTGTTACCTCTTTCTAACCAAACCCATCAGGAAAAAACAACAACAACAACAAAAAGAACAGTTTTATTATCTTGACCTTCTGATCCGATAAATTGTTTTATTAGATGGTTTGTTAAAGTCATTTAGGCTTGAGTTATTCATTTTGTCTAGAGAAAGGATGCACTCATGAATTTTAGGAAAATGAAGAACTCATTTGAAAATAGCATACTGTACACATCATGATTACTACAAAAGAGAAAATCTTTTAAAGCCAAATCCATATTTTGGTGTGGCTGACAGCTAAAGAAACTGGTTTTGAAGTGTGGAACAGTTTGCTTGCTCAGAAATTCTTCGAGGGGGTTGCTCTACTACTCTAAAAAGTTTTTTGGATATCAGACACACGAACTGACTGCATCACTGTAAAACTGTTAGGGAGCCCACAAAATACCATCTTCCTAAAAGATAATCTATAAGTTATTAAAAAGTTGAATAATTTTATTTTTGCAATATTAATTGCATTATTTTCAAATTTAGAATTCAAGAAGTGCTAAGATGTTTTTTTCTCTACCACACTGTATTTTCTAGACCTAGACATTTTTATTGGCTCTACAATCGCCAAACTATTTTCTTATCATTAATTCTTAATCAGTATGTGCTAGCAATGACTGAATTTCTTGTATTGCTTTATTCAACGTATACCCTTCAGTGAAAGCTTGTAATTTGTAGAAATTAAATATTTGTTTCTGTACTTTGTTGAACATAAGAGCAATGATATATTTGTTATTCTTCCAGTAATAAGTTTAAACTGGAAGTTTCCTTTTAGACTTTTTACATAGCAAGTATCACACAAAATAGACATATTTGAATGATATTCAAAGTGTGTGGTATAAATTCACTAAACTCAGTGAAAAATATTTTAAAATTATTCTTAACAATTTTCAAGGACTTTGTATTTTAAAAATCATGTTTAAATATGCTTAGATAGATGTATTTCCCTGAAAGGAGATTCCATAGGAAAGACGGGAGCTATAAGAAAGAGGATAGCCATGGATTATTTCCCCCAGAAGCTTTTTTGACAATTTTAGTTATTTTCTGGAAGTTGTTCTAAGACTATGGGAAAAGAAAAGTCAATATATTTTCAAATAAATATGATTGCTTAAAAATAAAGGAATGTGATGAGCTATTTTGTAATCAATCTGCTAATAATTCAGTTATTCAAATATATTTCTGCTAGTTATTTAGGTAATTCCTATGAACTGTGTACCTTTCATACTTTAGAATTCAAAGTTCCTGATCATAACCACCATGTGTGTTGCTTCCTTGCTGGCAGTGGTGTTTCTTGAAGTGGAACTGTGCTAGCCAGAGAGAAGCAGGAAACTGAACCCTGAGACCCTTAGCCATCCCTCAGGGAATTGTCAGCCAGGGTTTGAATCTCATTTCTGCCATTCAGTCATTCTGTGACATTTGCAAGTTTGCTGCACGTCCAAGTCCCGGTTCCTTCATATGGCGATTTTGTGTGATTATCAGGATTCTTGTGATAGTTAGTACCTAGGATGGGATAGAGATGAATATATCCTTTATACAGTTCAACCCTCCTTCCACAATAGTTTGTTTAGTACTACTAGTTAATCTTTAAAATCCATACCTTCCTTTGATAAACATAATCATTCCAGTCCTCCTTTAATGTTATTTATTTATTTAATTTTAGTTTAGGTTTTTTTTTTTTTTTTTAATTTATTGGCCGTGCCATGTGGCATGTGGGAACTTTGTTCCCTGACCAGGGATCAAACCCATGACCCCTGCATTGGAAGCATGGAGTCTTAACCACTGGACCGCAAGGGAAGTCCCTCCTTTAATGTGATTTATAATTTCATTTATGTCCTACTATAAAATAAGATGACACCTGTAATAGAAAGCTTCTATTTATTAAAGAGTTCAAAGACTACACAGTTCAATAATCTTTTGATGTTGTTACTTGATTTGTCCTTTATATATTAAAGCTGCAGGGTTTAGTCTCCTTGATGGCTTTTTCCTACCAGCTTCTAACTAGATGAAGAAATCTCCACTTGTTTCTGGCTCAGAGAAGAGATAGCAGATGTGTAGCAAAACAAGAATAAATAAAGAGTATTAGTAAGAACAATAATCCCAAATAATGAGTTTTGAGCCCTTCATGCCATGCACTGTGCCTAGCACTTTATACACATTATTTCAATTGACCCTCATAACAGCTCCATGAAGTGAGTATTATGACTATTCCTATTTAACAGAAGAAGAAACTGAAGTTTAGAGAGGTTAAATAAATTGCCCAAGGTCACTAGTAAATGGTAAAGCTAGGATTCTAACCATTTTCTGCTTTTAAAAATGCATCTATAACATCTTCCTTAAAAAATGTAGACTCGTTAGAATTTAGCTCTTAGAAATATTTAGTGCAGCAAACATGTTTTATAGATGAGGAAAGTTAATGCAAGTGTCCAGACAGATCTAAGACTAGGAACCTTGCCTCCTGGCCTCCTGTTTAGAACTCTTTTCAGTAGAGTGTAAATTTTCACCTCTCAAGCTGTTTGGACTGTGTAGAGTGCTGAGCTGCTGGAAGTGTCACAGAGAAACCCAGCAGGGTGAGGACTGTGAATAGATTTTATTAATTCACCAAACATTTGTTAAGCACTTGCTACGTGCCAGGAACCATGATGGTGTGGTATGGAAACAAAGACTGATGACAAAATTATAGCTATAAAATGTAGTTTAGAAATTGGTGACATTAGAAATGTTATTATAAGTTATATTCATTAGCGTGCATAAATTTATATATACAGTCTACTCATGGCAGTAAATTTATTTGTATTTCTGGGTTTATTTGCTTTGTAGAAATGTTCTTTAGTTTCTAAGCAACATAGGAAAAAATGTTGCAGACATTAAATACACTGAAGTGTATTTCAGTGATGGCTTTTAGAGGTTTTTGTGTATGCCTTAAAACCGTAGGCAATCTTGCTTATAGACATGTTTTTCATGCAGAAGGCTCATAGAAATTGACAGATGAGCTCTTTAAGGTACCATTGCTTAATATCACTGATGAACGTTCCCTCGTAGATAATGTCTTTCCTGGAGGATACACGTTGATACAATTAGTTGAGACAAATGTTAGGGGTTAGGGGTAATGTCTCTGGTAGGCTATATTTGAGACTGTTGGAAACCTCCAGGTAGTCTTATCTAGAATGTTGAACAGTTTGTTTGGCTCTTGGAGTCCAGGAGTTTTATCTTTGGAAAAGGTATTCTTCTACCCATGTACGTTGCCTCGGGTTTAAAGAACCTCCTCAAATGATTTCCATGTATCATCTGGCCATGATATCTCTTATCAACATTTCTAGATTTGGAAGAGAAGGGTGAGTGGTCGCTTTAACTTTTTAGCGTTGTCCCAACTTTCTGTCCCTACCTGTTTGAAGGCAATGCAATAATGCTAATAACAGCTGTATTTATTGGCATAGTATTATATCTTAGACACTGTTCTAAATACTTTACATGTATAAGCACCCTTGGTTATCATAAGTTTATAAGGAAGGTACAACTATTATTTTCCACATAATAAGTGCTCAATAAGTATTAGATAATGATATTGGGGCTTTGGGGAATTTAAGCTCATTTTTATTACTGTAGGTGTAAAATATATATGTCCATGGATATACATATATATCATACATTGTACATATATTAATATATACTTATTACAATGATCTACTTGTCTGTTTGCAGAGAGAGAGGAACAAGACTGGAATGAAAAAAAAAAGAATAAAACTATTAATAGAGGTTATGTACTTTTTTTCCCTTTTCTTTATTTGCCAGATTTTGTGCACTGAAGATGTATGCTTTTATTACTAGAGAACTAAAAGCTGTTGCATTTTGTAAAGCACAATAGCATCATTCAGGTTAGCCTTTTTTGGGCTATCTTAGTAACCATTGAAACAGCAAGGTGACAAACTAAAAGATGTTAAAAAATTCTTGCACACAAACATGTGGCCTTGCATTATGAATAGGTTAGAAATAAGAGCCCCCTCTATGTCTCTATTCAGTTAAGTGACACCTCCTTATGCTGCCATAGCCCCAAAGGCCTATCTGCCTCACTACACTGATCACGTCATGTTACAATCACCTCTACATTTTTTTTCTCCCTCAGTAGGCCAGGATATTCTGAAGGACTGGAAGTGTCTTTGGTTATCTCTGTTTTTGGTATAATACCTGGAACATGGTAGGTGCTCAATAATTGTTTTCAATTCAGAAATGTTCAAGAAATAGAGAGGGTGTCCCTCTTTTTCCTTCCAAAGTTCCTAGTGGTGGAAAACTCTTTGGAATTGATTCACTCTCACCCAGAACAGCCTTCCTTCCTCAACATTCATTCAGTCCTTTCAACAACATGGCTTGCACACTCCTGGGGTTGAAAACCACTTCCCTGAGAGAATCTATTCTATTATTGCCCACCTATATTTATTGGAAAGGTTGTCTTTCCAGGGAGTTGAAAAGTTTTCTAGTTAGATACAGAACAGTGGGGAAAAGATTGAGTTTGAGGGGAGGGGGAGAGATGCATCTTCCTATTGTGAAGGAAGAACTTGCTGAACAAATGGTGAAGGTATGATAGTATTTTTAAAGGACGTTAACATAATAAATTTCCTAAGAAGAGGGAGTCTCAGCTCTTAAAGTTCCCAGTTTATTTTTAATATATTTATATTACTTTATAGTTTTTCCTATGAAGATGACCTACAACTGTCAAAAATAAATATGTAAAAAAGATGACCTACGCCCAGTTGTCTATTTCTCTGCTCTTCAGTCAGATGTCAGCCTCCAGACACTAGTGTCAACATGAAAGGGTCAGGAGTGAGCAGAAAGAGGTTGAGTATATGCCTGATTGTCATCTATTATCAAAAAGCTTTTATTTATCACCCATTTATATTCGGTGCTGAACAGGATGAGCTGTATAAATACAGCTAATACTTTATTTCTGAGATTTCACAAAGTAAGACAGCACACATGTAGGAATACTTAAGGTAAAAATATACAATCTTTCATTAATGTAACATCCTGACCTATGTAATTTCAAATATATCTTATTTGATAATTTTTAAACTTCTAGAAGGTAGAAAAGAAAATATAGGCAGGATGTACCCAATATTTAGTTTGGATGTTGAGACTGATGATAGCACATATTCACCAAGAGGTGCATTTTATTAAGGAAAATGAAACAAACAGGTTGTAAAGGGTAGGTATTATAGGTCGAAAAAGATAAAGATGGGGTAAAGGAAGATAAATGTTTATTCTGTATACACTACATGCTCATTCATATGTCTTATAGCCTACTGAATTGCACAGCATTTCCGCAGTTTTAAAAATGAGGAACATGAAACTCAGGTTTTAAATAAATTACCCAAGTCATATGATTTGTAAGTGAGGAAGCAGTAGTCACACTTAAGACTTCATGAGTTCAGATATGTTCTTTCTACCATCTTTCCACCCAATTAGAGAGGATAGTTTAAAAAAAAAAGAAAGTTTACATTTGCAATCTGGAAAATATAAACATTTTTGAATATATTTCAAAACCAAATGTGACTTTTTTCATTATTTATTATTTTTACATTCTGTGGGTCCTTATTTTCTCATTTAACACATTTGTGAATTAAGTTAGATTTATTATCTCCATTTATCAAGTGAGGATATTTGACCACACCCATATATATTGTGTAAGTGGCAGAGCCAAAATTTAAACCTAGGTATATCTAATTTCAAAATCACTGTGATTTTCACTACTATTTTCTAACTCAATGTATTTACTCATGGACAATCAAGAGTTGGTTCTTCATTCCTTCAGAAGTATTTCTTCAGTAAAATTCACAATAATATAGGCAATAGTGTTTTCTCTAGATTGTAATTTTCTTTATTTGAGAATCTGGAGAAGAGGGAAATTGACCTTATCTTATGAAAGTAAGTTTTTTCCTCTTGCAGATTTTCAGCCTATAGCTACGTGTTACCCACTGTAGCTTTCTTGTGGCTCTCAGATGCACTCTATGGGTTAGCTCATTTAATTCATTCTTATAAGTGGATAACTTTATTGCCTTTTTGTTTCAGTGCTCTGAATTCCCTCTAGTTTGTTGAGTTGTCCGATAGAAGGGGATAAAGTGGAGTAAAGTAATAATATTCTCATGGAAGTCATTTGTCTTCCTATTTATCTTTCCTTATATGTGTGTACAATCGACTCTCAATTATTTGCATGGATGAAGAGGGAGCATCGTACCATGGATAATCCAAAAGTCATTTACAGAAAATTTACCTTCATGATTATCTTTTGTGTAGGTGATATTCTCTACATACACTTCAGCTGCACTCATGAGGGAAATGAAGACCTATAAGTGTGCTCAGTGTCAAAGAACAGCCAAGTTATAGTGGAATTTTTTTCCTGCAAATGATTCATATAGAGAAAAACAGAGAATTCAATATATAAAGTCACTCTATAAAGATACATATTATCCTATTTGGAGTACCATCTTGAAAATCAGAATTTGGATTAAACTGTAGTCTTTTGACTCCTTTCTAAGTATAAATCTGTCAGTACTGAGACATGAATGAAAATCTGTATATATTTGTTTAAAGGAATTTCTATAATTCATTACTTATGGGATTGTAATTTATTTTGTCAACCTGTTTTGCCAGTTTGTCTGGCTATGTTTGCTTGTAATAAATCCAAAATGCCTTTTAGTGTGGGCAGTTTTTTGCATAGTCCCTTTTACATTCCATCTTACATCTTGACTATTTTATTATTTCTGTGTTGATGGTGCCTTCCAATTTAATATCATTTTCAAATTTCACTTGTGTGTTGTTTATGTCACTTTGCATGTCAGTAATGAAAATACTGAAACTCAGGACCTAAATCAACTTTAGTGGCAGCTCACTCCTCCCCCCAACTCTGTCTCTGACCATTTATCATTATTCCTTGTTTACAGCTCTTTAAATGGTTTTCAAACCATCTGAGAATAATCATCTCCAAGACAATTTGAATTAATATTACAAGTCAGAGCTTATGAAACATTGAATTAAATACTTTATGAAAATCCAAATATATTACTTGTACTGCATTCCCTTTACCCATTAATTTTCTAATTCTATCAGAAAAAACAATCAAGTTTGTCTGTAATGATTTGTTCTCTATATATCCATACTGCTCATTTACTACTCAGGGGCCTTCCCTTTTTCCATGTACAGATGCTTTATCTTAATGGCTTCTATTAGTAAAAACAAATGATACTATGTTACTTCTTGTATGGTCAATCATAGAAGTGTTAGACTTGTTCATTTGTTCATCAGTAGGTGTTGAGGACTTACTCATATATGTGTTCCCAATGTAAATCTTCATGTGACAAATGAGCACACTTAAAGCTGACTGACACATATTTGGTTGGTCAAGAACAGAGAAGTCTTCTCCATTTTTCTACTATATGACACTAATTCTAATATATATTTATAACTACATGCATATATATATATATATATATATATATATATATATAATTTAATTGTAATTTTCACTCTTTTATTATGTTACTACTTTTCCCTAGGACACTGCTTCATACATATTTCCCTAACATTTTAGTGACACCAGCATGATTCAGAATCTTCCAAAAAGCACTCCAAGAAAGTGGTCCCTTTCAGACTTTTAAGACTGAATGTAGTATGAATCCAGTTTATGAAAAATAGCTATTCTTATAGAAAGTCAGAAATATTTTGAAAAACTGCAGCTATTTTCTTTCATAATGATTGCCTTTAATAAAAAAGAGCTCTGTTCTAATAGCCATATATGCCATTTTACTATGCCAAAATATGCAAATGCTCTCATAAAATATTATTTTATAGTCATTTTTATTTCTCAGTTTCTTTGCTCAGAATCTGAATTTATTACCTTAATTTTAACATAATTTGAACAATATTGCCACATTTAACAAGCAAATAAAAATCTCCTTGAATGTTCTCCTTCTCTCTTAAAAATTAAACATGCAAGATATTTTAAGAGAAGTATGTATTTTATACAAATGTGAGTTAAGTGAATTAATTTCTACATATATAATTTAAGTATAGAACCCAAAATTGTAAACATCTGCTTTTCTACATAAATGTGAAGATGGTCTTATTACATGATAGAATTCTCTCCCTTTCAGATCACTGGATTTACAGCGGTTCATCCAATAGAATGTCACTTACTGAAAAATTATTTCATAAATGTGAAAAATCACTTTGATTTTATCTTCTAGGCATTCATTCTTTAATATTATAATTGTTCTTTGGAACCTTTGAAATGCAGTTACACAGCCAATTCTTGGCTATAGTTGAAGTCTCATAAGTAAATGACAAAATCTTTTTAAGCCTAATGAAGGCTGAAGTTTGCCAGGTAAAATGCTTCATAATTGTTTGATGATTGCTGCCGGTAGGAATTAATGTCACATGGAATCTCAGAGCTGACAACCCCTTAAATACATACATATATTCTTAATTTTTCACTGGTAATATAATGTTGCATTCAGCTTTGATCACACAAGGAATGCACATGTTTATAGATTCAGCTGCAGTCAATGACCATTTGAAAAGAATTATCTAAAATGATACATCCTGTTTCATTAGAAGCAGAAGAAGTAGGAAACTTGTGTGGCTTTTGGAAGAGCCTCTCTGTAAGGAATAGCATCATTTTATTTTATTTATTTTATTTTTTTAACATCTTTATTGGAGTATAATTGCTTTACACTGGTGTGTTAGTTTCTGCTGCATAACAAAGTGAATCAGTTATACATATACATATGTTCCCATATCTCTTCCCTCTTGCGTCTCCCTCCCTCCCAAGGAATAGCATTATTTTAATCAGGAAATTTGTCTGGGCTGAAGCACAGGAGGAGCTCTCATTGTCATGCTTACCATAACACCAGTCAGAAGGTAAAAGGAGTATTGTGATTTTGCTGGACATCCTCTGATTTGTGCCCTTGAGATAGTGTGATGCTGTTACATGATCAGTCCCATACTGTCATCAGAAAAAGCTTTTTTATTTTTATTGGGTTTTGTTTCATTTTTTAAAATTAATGCCCAATGGTTCAGACTCTTTCTCCTTTTTGTATGGCATGTAAGCGTTATAGAAGTTGCCAGAGCAGTCTAAAAAAGCATTACCCAGTAATTCATCTCTAAGATGCATACCTAACAAGACATATGCATCACAAGACATATATATATATATATATATATATATACTAACTTATACAAATGGAGTCATAATATACATATTGCTTTATAATTTATTTTTTTCACATCTACTCTACTCCTTTTCACTATTTTATTTTCCCTTGTGTGAAAAGCATAACTTATTTAACCATATATTATTGATTGAGTTTTATGTTCTTTCCTTTTTACAATTAAATATAATGCTATAATAAACATTCATGTATGTATATGAATATACTAAATGCATACACACAAACATAATTTCCTGGAAGCAGAAATATTAGGTCAAGAATTTGAAAATCTCATTATTAAGAGACACTGCCAAATTCCACCTTCCAAAAAGTATATCTATTTTTATACCTTTTATGTTTGCCAGCAATAGCCATTATTATTTTTATTCTTAACCACTTTTTATATATATTTTAAAAAGCCAATGGCCTCACTAATATGATTAGCATATCTAATGAATTAACTAGCACAGCCTAAAGAACCAAGATGCATCCTACCAAAACTATCGGTTAGGTTCCTAGGAAAGCAACTGAGGTGTTTATGCCTTTAATAATTGAGTTTGTGCTGTATAGAATTTGCTGAATGACCAACTCTATTTTATTTCCCGTTATAACAATTCCCATAGTCTCTTAACAACCTCTATTACAGAAAGTTAATTGTAAGAATATGAACGAATTTATATGGTACTATTATTAAACATAAAACAAATAAACATCATCTCAGGGACTTCAGGTTAGGCAATATGTCTTTTTACTTGCTGAATACCTTATTACAAAGTATATATGTCAGAGCAAGAGTTTACACATATGATCATAACATTTTTCTTCCCCTCTCGCAACTAGGTTCAGATTTCCTGAGTCTTGTTTCCTTGATAATACAAAATAAAAATAATGTAATCTCACCTAATCTAAATTAATGTATGTATGTATGTATGTATATGTATATGTAATGTAAGCAAAAGCTAGTTTCTGTGTGTGTGTGTATGTGTATATGTATATATGTACAATTTTTTGGATAATGGAAGCTAATTCCAGACCAATAGATATGAATCTTAAGATTATATAGTAGACTTATTGTTCTAAATTCTGTAGACTTATAAAACTATAATCACTTTCTATTCAACTCATCAGTCATAAAGAGTGCCAGCTCCTCACATAATGGGAATTTAACACAGAGCTGGTACCCTTCAACTTAAAGAAAATAGGAAAGAGGGTTTCCCTGGTGGCGCAGTGGTTGAGAGTCCGCCTGCCGATGCAGGGGACATGGGTTCGTGCCCCGGTGCGGGAAGATCCCACATGCCGCAGAGCAGCTAGGCCCATGAACCATGGCCGCTGAGCCTGCGTGTCCGGAGCCTGTGCTCCGCAAAGGGAGAGGCCACAACAGTGAGAGGCCCGCGTATTGCAAAAAAGAAAAAAAAGAAAAAAAAAGAAAATAGGCAAGAAAGAATAATACATTTTAGGAGGTGGCTTAATAAATCTTTTAAGGTTAAGGTCTATAATATAATTGTTTTTCAAGTATGTAATGGTTATTTGGTCTTAGTTTTGCCATGCATTATGAATGTGTTTCTAGTGAAGATCATGATTTTTATTTTAATTTACATGTTTTGCCTCTTAAAACCACCATAGCCTCAGAGTTCACCTAACTGAAGATCTGCTAGTAAAAGGTCATTCTTTACATTCAAAAGTTATCTGAAGGGTTACATTGCAAGTTCTTATGAATTTATTTTTAACATTGCTATTTAATTTGTGAAATTATTCATAGCCCTTCCACTGGTTCCCTCCCTATCACCTCTAAAATGACAAAATGATGAAATATACTGTTTGGGAAACATCTCATCCAACATGTTTTGAAGCATCCTCTTAAATTGATTATTATTTCTAAATGTTTGTAAATGTTATTTTGCTGAAGCAAATAAAAAGGGAGGTGGTGAGGAAGGCAGGAGTCTGTTGTCAGAATGATCAACCAAACTGCATTCAACATGCCGGTTATGGGAGATGGAACACAACTGAGCATCTTGTGAGTAATGATTTTTTAGACTGCTCTGGAAACTTCTATAATGTATATATAAGTTAAATTTTAGTAGACAATGACAATTTTTCCCCAAACTTCTTGTACTAATATGTATTTACCAACATAATCATTCCCATTTTTCCATATCTTTGTAACTTGATTTTGCATGTCACTTCAATTTTAGACAGTATATTAGGTGTGTAGTGGTATCTCATTGTGGTTTTACTTTGCATTTCTCTGGTTTTAATTAGGTTGTACATGTTTTCATATGTTTAAGGACCATTTTTATCTCTTGCACATTTTTTATTGGATGGGTCCTCTTTTCCTTATTGAACTATAAAATTAATTTAAATAATTTGACTACAAGCCCTTTATAGATTACATGTGTTGCAAGTATATTTCCTTTCAGTGGCTTGCATTTTCACTCCCTTAAACTGTCTTCTGATGAACAAACATTTTGAAAGTGTGCATGTTAATCTTATTTCCTAAAAACAGTTTTTCCACAAGCCGTTCTTCAATGGCAATTTGGCTTCTGTGCCCTTTGCACATAGGGGTTTCTTTGTCCAAAAATAACCTGGTTCTTGACCTCACTTTTCCCTTAAACTCCATCAATCCGTGAACTATCTTCGTTCTCTCCATAATCTTAGTTTTTCCTTCCATTTACTTCATTAAAAAACTATATTTCAACTAGATGACTTATATTCTAATTATTTGTTTACTTTTATGCCTCCCTAACTAAACCACAAAGTAACTTGTGGGCAAGAAATATCATCTCATTCATTTTCTGATATGTAGTCTAGTGTAGTTATTAGTTAATGCTTAAAAACAGGGACTTAATGAACATTGTTGGATCAAATTATATCAAATTTATCTTCTTTGTCATATGGTAAAATCAAATAGGATAAAGCATCTGTCTTATTCATTTTTATCTCTTTTATAATCTACCACTGTACTTTTTACATGAAAGATACTTGTCAAATACATAATGAATTGTCTAAAAAGTTGAAGTGATTAAAAGTCTGAAATACAGCAGATATTTTAAAATAACTAATGTTTTGTTAATCCCAAATGTAAACTATAACGAGTTAGGTTAATATGGATTAATTGGATATAGCCCTTCAGAAATAGTTTTAAATATTTTAAATAGATTACATACCAGATTCATCATTAATAAACCAATTTATATATATATATATATATATATATATATACAACATTTTCATTCTTTCTGTGTTTTTTTAGTCATTCTAAATTATGATTTTGCTTAAATATATTAATAGATAGAATCAATTTAAAACTCTGTAGTTAAAATTATGAGCAAATTAAGACATGTGCCTAGCTGCCAGATTCTATCTTGATATTATCATAAATGTGACATTCGAAGAAAACAAAATGTCTGAAACTTTAGTTTTTAGCCAAAACAGATTTATTTGTGCCCTTTTCCACTTTGAAGTGAAGTTTCATATATAATCTTGGTAGTAAACTTCAAATATAGATGAGATCACATTGAAAATATCTTCTTACTGAACCCCATGACTGCTACATCATTATTTTGTCCTTGAATTCAGTTAACTCTGATAGACAAGATATAAAACCAAATAAATAATGTATTTCTCTACATAAATAAATTTATAAACTATATAATTGTTTAAAAATAGACAACTCAATTTCTTCTGTTATTTTTATTCATACCTAAAATTATATGATTAATTTCTATGATTTTTTTCTGAATTATTGGCTCTGAGATATACCATCCAAGTTGAGATATACTACTCATAGAGATGAAGTCTAATATACAGTTCACTTCAGGTGACCCTGCCAATTCTGAGAAATGCTTAAGACTATTTAATAAAAATGTCTAACATAATTAATTCAATGGTTGTATAATTTTATTCTATTTTTAATCCAAGTTATACTGTGCTGTTAGAATACATGCATTCAGTATTATATTCCAGTGTCCCAAGACAGTTACTGTATGAAGTCCTTAATAGCCTACACCAGTTAAAGCATTCTTACAAAATAAATATGGTTTGTCTTGTGAATGAGAATTGGATTAACAAAAGCCCCTAATTAGTACTTCTTTTTAAAAATGCCTATCAGAGAATTTTCTAAGGCATAGAACTTTAATACTTTAAGTGCTTTAATTTTAATAAAAAATCTTAACATTTTTAATGCTTTTTTTAAATATATGTGAAGAGAGTAATAGATATAGTGAAAAGAGCCCTTCAATTAAAACTAAGGCTTGGGTTTGAATCTTAGTTCTACTACAATTTAGCTATGAACTTGAACAAGTTAACACGGTCCTAAAATATGGTGGGATACCTCTAGAAATGTGCCAGTGAATTTCAAACAAGGTTTAGAGGATTATTTGATGAAAAGAAGGGAAACTAAAGCATTAGGGGGATGGTCAGGCTAAATCCAGAATTCTCAAATCTGACAGTCCTCTGGAATCACCTGTGAGCTGCTTAAAAAATACAAATTCCTCCAAGGAACCACTAAATCAGCGTCTGAGAGAGAATATGAACTTGAGAAACATTAACACCAAATGGATCCTAAAATATCCCTTCCAAATCTAATGCCCTTAGATTCTATGAATACTAATCACCTTGTTAAATGGAGGTTAATTTTTACCTCCCCAGGTTGTTGGTATGTTGACAAAGTATCTAGTAACTCATTAATAGCTATGTAGATGTAGATGTACGTCTTTTTAGCATTAACTCAACTTCTAAATATATACCCATTAACTTAATTATGTGATTAAATTCTATTTCCCCTAATAAACAGATGCTCCATGAAAATAAGTGCTTTCTTTTTCCTCATCTTTGGATCTTGGATCTCTGGTGCCTAGCCCAATATTGGCCCTTAGAGGCACTTATTAAATATCTCTTCTCTTGTGTAGCTGAATGAATAAATCAGGCAGGGCATCAAAAGCTAGGAATGGGGACTAAAACTGCATAGCAGTTGGAGTTTATGAAAAGCTCTGCAGTTTATTATAATGAGTTTTGACTAGCAGATCTAAAACAATTCTGCAATATTCTAATAGTGTGAACAAATTCTTACTGCCAAGCACTTTTGCTTGCTTTGGCAAGCATACATCCTTCTTTAGGGAACTCATTCCACAAGAACTGTCCCTTCTACACTCAGAGTTCTACACTTTCCCATAGCAGATGGAGCAGTCAGCAAGAGAATACAGTGTAGATTCAGAATGATTAAATTTTGAGAATTTGTGAATTTACAGTTTGAATATGAAGAATTATCATCATTCTAATAAAGGTCTTATCACCTGGCTTGCCACTGTGATATCTAGAGCAGGATAACTTGGACTGTTTCAATAAATTAATACAAAATTCACCTAAGGCAAGCATCATAAAAGTAGAAATAACAGTATCCTCTTAATCCCAGGTGAGGATGATCTTATCCATCTAATTTAGCAGATTTAGACTGGAGTTGCCACTCTATACTCATTCACTCATTGTACTTAAGTCTAAATGCAAACATTTAGAAGTTACTATGTAGAAAAATACTACAGACAGCACAAAATTTGGAGGCAGAACAAATTTGTATTCAAACCTTGTTATTCTGCTAGCTGTGTGACATAGGCAGGCTATTTAATTTCCTTGCACCTCAGTTCCGTCTTCTGTAAAACTGGAATAACAATACCGACTTCATGAATTGGAATAACAATACTGACTTCATGATGTTGTTGGGAGGATTAACTATAACAATGGACAAAGAGGCACTGTCATGGATGGTACATAGTAAGCACCCAGTAGGTGCCTATTGTCTTCATTAACACAATTCAACCAAGTGAAATGACTTACCGAGACTAGAAAAGTAGATGTGCCTTTCCAACTATGAATCATTTAGGAAAAGACTATTTAGCCATGTCATAATTATTTCAAATGTCATATGTTTCATCATAATAACCTTCGAACAACAGCAAATTGCTTTCATGATAAAAGCCAAAAAAAGACAAATGACACACTTTGTGAGTCTATTGTTAAAGTATTCTTTCTCATGAATAAATATTTTGATTGAACATTATCTAAAATTACACTAATGCAGTAGTTTATAGCTTTTAATGATTTCAACAGTGATGGAAGATTATTGTCTTTTGTACTCAAAAAACTGCATTAATGAAGCTGCTACCACCTGATTATGCAAATGTTCATGAAAAACTTGAGACTGCATTATCTTGTAAATGTATTATCTCTTTGATTAGTGTCTATGGCCACTTCTTTTAGAACCCGTTTCTGTTTATTGCTCTTTGAATGTAGTATCCCAGAAATCAATGAATACTGATTTAAACGGTGTTTCAGACTTTTTTATTTTTTTAGTTCTTCTGTTTGCTTTGATTGGAGCTTTGATTGTTTCACATCCATACAAAGGTCACCAGTAGCTTAGAAATACAGGTATGGATTAATTCATAGAGATTTGTCTTCAACAAATATTTTTTATATCAAGTGCTTTTATATGGGCCAAAAAGTGATCAACATGATAGACAAAGTTACAGATTACCCAGGAAACTATATCTAACAGGTCCCTTGTTCCACATCTCTTCAGTGGTATACAGATAAGTTGAGGTAAAAGACATGCCCAAGATACACAGTTTATTAGTGTCAGAGTCAGATCATCATACTGAATTCTTGTCACTGTTACTTTGTCTATCATCTCATCAAAACCAGAAATAAATGTAATTTTGTGAGGAAATTTTTAAAACAATAATAATGAAAATAATTTGAATATAACAGTTCATATTACAGAAAAATGGAAAATTTCAGCTATTCTTACATTATTAAAAATAAGAGTGAAATAGTAATCTTATTCTTAAATCTGAGAAAAGAATTATGCTTTATTACAGAGTAAGACTACCAAATATAAGACTGTTGACATGATTGAATTTCAAGGGAAAAAACCCCTCAAATTCAATTTAAAAATTAAAGATATTTAAAGAAAGAAATCATAGACAAACCAAAGGTCATGAAGATTTCCTCCTATGTTTTCTTCTAAATGTTTTATAGCTTGAGTTCTTACATTTATGTCTTTGATCCATTTTGAATTACATTTTTTCTGTATATCCTGAGGTAGGGGTCTAGCTTCATTCTTTCAAATGTAGATATACAGTTGTCCTTTTGTCCTTTGTTAGAAAGACTGTTTTTTCCCCCATTGAACTGTCTTGGCACCCTGGTCAAAAAATCAATTAACCATAAGTATATGGGTTTATTTCTAGATTCAACTCACTTCCATTGATCCATATGTCTATAATTTTATGCCAGTACCACACTGTAGCTTTTGGTTATGTTTTGAAAACTAGAAGTATGAGTCTTCCAACTTTGTGATTTTTTTTAAAGATTGCTCTGACTATTCTGGGTCCCTTGAATTTCTATATGAATTTTAACATCAGCTTCTCAATTTCTGCAAGAAAGCCATTTGGGATTTTGCTAAGGTTTGAATAGAGTCTATAGATCAATTTGAGAAGTATTTCTATCTTAACAATATTAAATCTTCCCATTCAAGAACATAAGATATCTTTTTATTTATTTAGATCTTCAGTTTTTTTCAACAGTAAATTATAGTTTAATTTTCAGTGTAGAAGTCTTAAACTTCCCTTAAAAAATTTACTCCTAAGTAATTCTTTTTGATGCTATTGTAAATGCAATTGTTTTTGTAATTGCATTTTTTGATTTTTCATTGCTTGTGAAAGAAATACAATTTATTTTGGTATATTTTCTTGTGTCCTTCAATCTTGCTGAACTTATTTATTAGTTTCAATAGTTATGTGTGTGTGTGTATGTGTGCATATTACTTAGGGTTCTCTATATGCAAAATCATATCACCTGAAAATAGAGATAGTTTTCTTTTTCATTTCAAGTCTGAATGTCTTTTTTATTATTATTATTGGAGTATAGTTGCTTTACAATGTGTTAGTTTCTGCTGTACAACAAAGTGAATCAGTTATACATATACAGTACATATATCCACTCTTTTTTAGATTTCCTTCCCTTTTAGGTCAGTACAGAACATTGAGTAGAGTTCCCTGTGCTATACAGTAGGTTCTCATTAGTTATCTATTTTATATATAGTAGTGTATATATATTAATCCCAATCTTCCAATTCGTCCCACCCCCTCTTCCCCCCTTGGTAACCATAAGTTTGCTTTCTAATCTGTGACTTTATTTCTGCTTTGCAAATAAGTTCATCTGAACCATTTTTCTAGATTTCACATATAAGCAATATTATATGACATTTGTCTTTCTCTTTCTGACTTACTTCACTCTGTATGACAATCTCTAGGTCCATCCATGTCACTGCAAATGACATTATTTCATTCTTTTCTATGGGTGAGTAATATTCCATTGTATATATATATACCACATCTTCTTTATCCATTCCTCTGTTGATGGACATTTCCATGTCCTGACTATTATAAATAGTACTGTAAGGAAAATTGGGGTGCATGCATCCTTTTGACTTATGGTTTTCTCCAGATATATGCCCAGGAGTGGGATTGCTGGGTCATATGGTAGCTCTATTTTTAGTTTTTAAGGAACCTGCATACTGTTCTCCACAGTGGCTGTACCAGTTTACATTCCCACCAACAGTGTAGGAGGGTTCCCTTTTCTCCACACCTTCTCTAGCATTTATCATTTGTAGATTTTTTGATGATGGCCATTCTGACCAGTGTAAGGTGATACCTCATTGTAGTTTTGATTTGCATTTCTCTAATAAGTAGTGATGTTAAACATCTTTTCATGTGCCTTTTGCCCATCTGTATGTCTTCTTTGGAGAAATGTCTATTTAGGTCTTCTGCCCGTTTTTTGATTGAGTTGTTTGCTTTTTTGATATTGAGGTGCATGAGCTGTTTATATATTTTGGAGATTAATCACTTTTCAGTTGCTTCATTTGAAAATATTTCTTCCATTCTGAGGGTTGTCTTTTCATTTTGTTTGTGGTTGCCTTTTGCTAAAGCTGAAGGAATCAAGCTCCCTGGCTTCAGACTATACTACAAAGCTACAGCAATCAAAACAGTATGGTACTGGCACAAAAACAAAAATATAGATCAATGGAACAGGATAGAGAGTCCAGAGATAAACCCACACACTTGTGGCCACCTAATCTATGACAAAGGAGACAAGAATATACAATGGGGAAACGACAGTCTCTTCAGTAAGTGGTGCTGGGAAAATTGGACAGCTACATGTAAAAGAATGAAATTAGAACACTCCCTTAACACCATAAACAAACAAACAAACAAAAAAAAACCTCAAAATGGATTAAAGACCTAAATGTAAGCCTGGATACTATAAAATTATTAGAGGAAAACATAGGCAGAACACTCCTTGACATAAATCAAAGCAAGATCTTTTTTGGTCGACTGCCTAGAGTAATGAAAATAAAAGCAAAAATAAACAAATAGGACCTAATTAAATTGAATATCTTTGTAAAAAACCTCATTTGTCTGATTACAATCTATTTTACAGTATTTAATAAAAGTGGCAAGAGTGAACCTATTTGACTTATTCCTGATTGTACAGTGAAACCATTCACATTTTCATCATTAACTATGAAGTTTGCTGTGGGTTTTTCATAGAAGGCCTTTTCAGGTTGAGTTAGTTATATTGTAATCCTAGTTTATTTAACATTTTTATCATAACAGGGTGTTTGATTTTGTCAAATACTTTTTCTACATCAATTGAGTTGATCATATGGTTTTTGCCTTTTTTTCTATTAATATGATATATTACATTCATTGATTTTTGAATGTTAAACTGACCTTGTGTTTCTGGGATCAATTACACTTGGTTATGATTTTATAATCCTATTTATAGATTGCTGGATTTGGCTTGCTAATATTTTGTTAAGTATTTTTGCATCTATATTCAAGGGGTATTGGGCTGTAGTTTTTCTTGTGATATCTCATTTTGTTAATATTGGCCTCAAAAATAGCTGGGAAGTGTTCTCTCCTTGATATTTTGGAAGAATTTGTGAATAATTATCATTAATTCTTCTGTGATAGTTGGTAGAATTACCAATGAAGCCAGCTGGGTCTGGACTTTTCTTTGTGGGAACATTTTAAATTACTTAATCAACCTTTTGTTATAGGTCTATTCAGAGTTTTTAATTTCTTCATAAGTCAGTTTCAGTAATTAGAGTCTTTTTAAGACTTTGTCATTTCCATCTAAGTTCTATAACTGTGAGCATATAGATCATTGTTGATAGAATTCCCTTACATTAATTTTTGTTTCTGTAAGATTGGTACTAATACCTACCCTTTTTTTTTTTTCTAGATTTTAGTAATTTGAGTCTTCTCTGTTTATCTTGGTCAGTTTAGCTAAATATTTGTCAATTTGTTGATCTTATCAAAGAACCAACTTTTGGTTTTATTGATTTTCTCTATTGTTTTTCTATTCTCTATTTTATTTATTTCCATTCTTTATTGTTTCCTTCTTCCTGCTTGCTGTGGGTTTAGTATTTTTCTAGTTTCTTAAGGTGGAAAGTTAGGTCATTGACTTGATACCTTTATTTTTTACTATAGGTGTTCACAGTATAAATTTCTCTGAGCACTGCTTCAGTTGAACCTCTAGTTTCAGTATTTTGTGTTTTTGTTTTTACTCATCTCAAGGTATTTTCTAAATTCCTTTGTAATTTCTTCTTCTTTGAACAACTGGTTATTTAAGAGTGTGTTATTAATGCACACATATTTGTGAATTTACCAAATGTCCGTTTATTATTGATTGCTAATGTCATTTCATTGTGGTCAGAAAGCATACTTTGTATGATTTCAATCTTATTAAATTTATTGAGGCTTGTGTGTGGTCTATCTTGTAAAATGTTTCATTTGCACTTAAAAGGAAGCTGTATTCTGCTGCTCTTGTGTTAAATGTTTTGTAGATGTATAAGCCTAGTTTTTCTTTGTTTTTTTTTCGTGTTCTTCTATTTCCTTGTTGATCTTCTGCTAGTTCTATCTATCATTGAAAGTGGAGTGTTAATGTTTCCAACTAGTATTGTTGAATTGTGTTTTTTTCCTCTCTGACCTTCAGAGGGCTCTTCTTGGCTGTATCAGTCAGACCCCTCTTTCAGTCTCCTAAGCTTCTGGATGTTCTGCTGTTTTGCTTGTATCAGAGTTACCAGCCTCCTTTTCATTGCTCTCTACAAAGATTACCATTGTTTTCAATGATAGCCTTAGGCATGGAGTAAGTTCTCCATTCTTTTTCCAAAGGCAGAACTACAGAGCTCTTTATACTAAAGACCTGCCTTTTCTCCGTGCAGAAGCTCTCTGTCACCGCATAGGTGCTGGGTGCAGGAATCCTCTTTTCCAGGAGCTAACTCTGCCCTCTGATAGGTCAATGAGGGTAGGCTGCCAGGTCCTAGTCTTATCTTGACCTTCCTGTCATGGAACCTCTGCCCTAGGGGCGAGGGCAATCTGGGTCCCAGTATTCTCAGCCTACTGCACATGGGGAGAATTTGTGTCCTATCATTGCGGGCTGGGTGGGACAAAGAGAGACTTGGTTATTTTGGCTAAGGCTGCCTGAAGCAGAGCCTTTGCAACTTGGAACAGGGTTTGTGGGATTGGAGGATGAGAATGCCAGTAGTCTGCCCCTCTGAGGATACAACTGTAAACCCAGACTGGGAGCTGGGAGGAGAGGGACCTGAACATACTTCCAGTAGAGCTTCCAAAACAAACAGCTGGCACACAGGCAATGAAGCCACTCAAATTCCATAGACCCTCTCTATTCTATTAGAGATTAGGTAGATTTTCTTGAATGAATTATTCTCCATTTTCTCTATGTCCTTAGGACATTTCTCTATGTCCAGACATTTTAAATGATTGTGTGTGTGTATGTTTTAATGATTTTCACCAGTTGTATTATATTGTTGTTTTGCTGGGGGAGAAGGTCTGCAGAGCTCCTTACTCCATCATTCTTGAAATCCCAACCCCTACAGGATTGTAGAATAATTTTTTAATATTTTGTTTTTCACTCTAAAATTGGTTTCTTTGCCAGTGCATGCAAAATAAATGAACAGTCTTTGTTTTAACATATAACTGAAGTACAATTTATTAATTTTAGTGAAGAATTATATGCTTATTGATAGATTGTATGGGACAGATGTTAAATATCCCATAAGCAGGCAGTATCTCAGAACTCTAAGTCTTATTGATATTTCAAGATTTGGAGAACTTAGAAAATAATTTAATTAATGAAACTTTAACTCTACTGCTATTACCCATCTTTTTTCTTTTTCTCTTTGTAATTATCCATTATGATGTAGTGGTAGGAATATGTGATTAGAATTAGGGAACCTGAGATTGATCCCAGTTCTTTCTCTCATGAGCTTTTGACCTTTGGACAGTTGTTTTGCTTGGCTTTACTTGCTTTCTGTAAAATCAGTAGCTCACCTAAAAGATCCTAAAGCTCCATTTGGTCCTGTACTGATTCTAAGATCATGGTTCTATTTTTTCATTTCCTACATCCTTAAGTCCATACAGTTGGACTTCATTCTTAGTTACCCTCTTACTGCTAATTTCTCCAATATGAATTCACAATGCAAAAAAAAAAAAAAAAAAAAAGGTTTCTTGGGCCTCATTGTTTCTTCGACATTTCTGTAGCTTGATAATATTGATCTACCCTAATTAAAAAAATTATTTCTTTCTTTATTTTGGCTGCATTGGGTCTGCATTTTTGCACACCAGCTTTCTCTAGTTGCAGCACATGGGGACTACTCTTTGTTGCAGTGCGTGGCCTTCTCATTGCAGTGACTTCTCTTGTTGCAGAGCACGGGCTCTAGGCATGAGGGCTTCAGTAGTTGTGGCTCACGGACTCTAGAGTACAGGCTCAGTAGTTGTGGCACACGGGCTTAGTTGCTCCGCAGCATGTGGGATCTTCCCAGACCAGGGATTGAACCTGTGACCCCTGCATTGGCAGGCAGATTCTTAACCACTGTGCCACCAGGGAGGTCCTACTCTAATTTTTGAAACTGTGTCATAGAGAGTTTCAATGACTTTTCAGTGATCATGGAAAAAGTCACATAAATGAAATTATGACATGAGTTTCTGAATACTAGAATTTTTCTATTGAAACAAAATGCCTAAGGCAAATTGACACTTTGCTGTATTTCACCTGGGTACCCTCTTGGAAATGAAGAAGCTAAATATAGTGGAATCCAGTAATGCTAGAGCAGATCAAATATGTTTCTCAAAATTTTTTTGACCCATCTGTGTATTCACTTGTTCAAATTTTTGCTCAATGGTTACTATAACCACAGAGTATTGTGATGAGAATCAGAAAATATTAAAATGACTTTTTTCTTCATTGGAATAATTCCCTTCCTGGATAACTCTCAAGGGCAATAGATTCTTCCTAGTACATATATTAAGATTGACAGACTGTACATTAAGGGTGTATCACATCACTGAGGTTATGATATTTTTAGCTGGAAATCTGAGATCCACATATGTGATATTCCAAATCCACACATTCATTGTTAATCTCCTAGAGAATGACACATGCATACTTTTCCCCCTCGTATATCAAGCCAAAACTGTTTTTGTTTTTCCTAGGTAAGGCTGTTGAGGCCGAGGTTTGTTGAGTGGCTATGAAAAGCCACTAAGTCACCCTACTTCCTAGAAAACCCTCTTCATATATATATTCTTTTTTAAAATTAATTTTTATTGGAGTATATTTGCTTTCTGATGTTGTATTAGCTTCTACTGCACAGCAAAATGAATCAGCCATACATATACATATATCCCCCCCCCCTTTTGGATTTCCCTCCCATTTAGGATGCCACAGTGCATTAAGTGTAGCTCCCTGTACTATATGGTATGTTCCTATCAGTTGTCTATTTTATACAAAGCATTAATAGTGTATATGTGTCAATCCCAGCCTCCCAATTCCTCCCAGCCCACCCCTTTCCCCCTTGGTATCCATATGTTTGTTCTCTATGTTGTGTCTCTATTTCTGCTTTGCAAATAAGGTCATCTATACCATTTTTCTAGATTCCACATATATATTCTTTTGGAGGAGTTTAGGGCCCAAGTCAGAGCCAACCAAAGGTATTCAAATTTACTCTCAGTGCTCCACATATAGAGTAAGAGTCTTTTAAGACCTAATCAAATGAGTAATAGTGACTACTTTCTTCTCAAATATATTTTTCTGGCTTTTGTTAAGGTAGAGAGAAATCTGTTCAGCAGTCACAAAGTGACTAGTCATTAGAGTTCTTTTTCTGGCATAATATTTAACTCAAATTGAGGGAAAATTGCCTAACATTACTTGGAGACCAATTGCTTCCAACCAGACTGGTTATTAAATAATTCCAATTCAGACCTATGATTGTTACATGCACCTTCATACTCAATTCACTGAGACCAAGCATGTTTTTATCTCAACTAAGCATTAAATTCTGTAAATTAGTCTGGTTCTATAGGGTTGGGTAATAGTTCTTATAAAGTGCCTACATTCTGCTCCCTGACTTACACTGATGAGCAGTGAATACTTTCACTCATTTTGACCTTGACATCCCAGAGGGATCTTAGTGATACATAATCTGTTTAAGTCATTATAGACATTTTCACACAGTTTCCACTTTCTCACAGCTTGCCAGATATTTCCAATTGCCCTTTAAGCACAAATTTGACACTGAATTAGATAATTATATAGAAATGAAAACAGTAATCTGTCTTTGAAAAGTAAAGTAATCTGGATATTAATCTAGATGTTTATAAACCTTCTTGATTAATTTATGGGAATATGCTACAACAAATATATTAGATCATTGTAAATAATATTGATTACACTAAGTATGAAGAAATAAAATCACTTTCATTTCTATTAGGTTTAACCAATGAAATTGCTCTTTTTTGTAGGCAGTTTTATAAGGTTCACTCTAATATATTGAAAGATTTAGACATACAAACTGAAATTCCTTAGCTTACAAAGGAAAACATTGTTAATGAAATTAACCCCTAACGCTCACACACTGGGTATTTAAAATATTCATTCACCAAATTTACATAATTTTCTATCCATCTTAGTCATTAGTGTCAAAGTACTTTCCAGAGAGGGTCTGTCTTAGCACATCTCTTTAAATATACTCAGCAAATAGATACTTTTATCTGAAGTCTTGGTAAGGAACCACCTTCTATTGTTTTGTCTAAAAGGGGGGATTAGTAAAACCATCAAGGTGATTGAGTGAACTGTCTTCTCACATGTCAAATGAAAAGGGTAGGACAAATTAAAAGAAAAAAGAGGTACTAGGTAGGGGGAACCTATAGTTTAAAAAAGAGTTAGACACGTTATTCAATCACAATGTTTATGTAACTTCTTTGGATCTGGATTAAAACAAACAGTTAATAGCAATCACAAAAAAAAATCAGGGAAATTTCAGTACTAACAGAATATTTGTTAAGAAATTATAGCTCCTTTTTTCTTTTTTTAAATCTCAACTCCTCTTCTTGTTCTAGTACTTCTCTCTTGCCTTTACCAAATCACTTTGTGTTCAAATCCTGCCTGTGTGTCAAGGCCTATTTCAAATGGTAACTTCTCTACAGAGTGTTCTTTTGTTTTCAAGTTTGTAGAAGTAAATACATATATATAAAACACTTTCATACTTTTATACTGTCTTAGCATATGGTTACCTGTTTATATGCTGTATTTTACAAACAAGAAGCTCACTGGAATAATATGTGGACCTTATTCCTTTTTGAAACCCACAGAACCTAGACTCATGCATTATTTTAATGAACACTTTAATACTGGTTGTGTGGAAGTTTATTGTTTTGTTTTGGTTGAAAACGTTGCTGGAGAATCTCATTTTAGTCAGGTAGCTAAAAATGCATATATGTCAGTATAGTCAATGCATAAAAAATAGAACCTACACGAAGTGCAAAGAGGGAAAGAAGAAGGAAGTCTCATTCTGCCAATGTAGAACCCAGAAGGTCTAGTCGAATATTTCAGCAGGATTTTGTAGAAGAGATGGGCTTTTTTAAATCTTTAAACTTTTTCTTCTTATCCATCCTTAAGCATCCACCAAGGTCCCTTTTTTATTACACCAACCTCATGATGTTAGTCCCTCATTGTAGCATCTCCCATCGACTATAGGACAGCGTCAAAATTATTTAACATGGCACACACATATTTAGCACATGGCCCATATTTTAAACTTAATTTAACACCGTTAATACCCAATATAATTCAGTTATATCTAATGACTTACAATGTGCTAGACTTCTTTCAGTGCTGTGCCTCATGGCATTGTATATATTTTATGTTGTTTTGTTTAGCCTCAGCACCCCTGTCCTTCAGGGGAATTATTGCTTATCCTTCTAATTCTTTTTTAAACGTTTTGTCATACAGCTTCCATCAGAAATACACAGCTCAGCACAGACGTAGTAGCCTGACCCCACCTGCCTCTGTATTTAGGGACACTCCCTGCCATGGCCCTCTCTTAAGCCAAGATTTCTTCCACCTTCTTGTTCTTCAGGTAGGGAGGTTTTTTGTTGTTTTTGTTGTTCTTACTGCATCTTGTACATATCTCTTATTATAGTTAGTGATTTAACTTTGCCAAGTTTTACTTATCTTGTCTGTAAAATGCAGAGAGTAAACCAGAATAATCTCTAAAGTCACCTCCAGGTTTAATGTTCTTTAATAGCCACTGCTTCTGAGAAAGGCCATTCAAGTGCCATTCAAAGCAGTAGTACCTAATAGATGGGATTCTCTGACAAATCATAATTATGCCAAAACTGACACTAATCTCTGAATTAATCCTTAGCTCCTATGACTATACAAGAATAATGTATATAAATTCTCCAAGTTGGTTTCTACCTTTAACCTATTTATGACTTTTTTTTTTTTTTGGTTAAGTTGGTTGATTTTATTAGGTTTTGTTTTAATTTTGTTTGTTTTGCCATCTATGAATTTTTAATTATTATATTCTCAATTCTGTAATTTTTCCTCCTATGGTTGCTGAGTTTAATACTATGCTTTAGGTGGTGATAAAATCTCAGAACTGTAAAAATATGCATTTACATTTTTTTTCTAGTATTTAAATGCTTTCTTTTTTATATACCACATTATAACATCTGAAATGTATTTATGTTTAACTAGTGAAGTAGGAATCATGACTTTTCCCCAAAGGGCTAACCAGTTATCCCAAAGTTATTTATCAAATATCCCATCTGTTCCTCAAATATTTAAAATAACATATTCTGTGGGCCTATTTATCCTTTTATTAGTAGTAATTCCTTTAAATTTTTATTGTTATTCTAAATCATATGTTTTGATTCTGACGGAAAACATCATTCTTACACTAATTTTTTACTCTTTTTGAAGGTAAATGGGAATAAGTTATTATGCTTGATATCAAGCTTCCTGATTTGGATGGAAAAATAAATTCCATTTTTGCCTAGAATAGTGTATCAAAGGCATATTATTCATCTTCTGCTATTAAATAGGTCTCCCGTATGTGCATGTGAGTACTTCCATTGTATTAGACAATTTGCTAAACAATTTATAAATATTTATCTCATTTAATCTTCACAATAGCTCTGCAGGTGGGTACTATATTCCTGTGTTTTATGTATGAGGACACTGACACTTATGATAGTTAACTAAGTTGACTATGTAGCGAGTAAATGGTGGAAACCACATCATACACAGGCTGGTTTGATTCCAAAGCCAATGTCCACTTAAACATTTCCATTACATCTTTTTTATCAACCTGATATAGGATTTTTACAATTATACTGGACAGTTGATTCCATCTGAAACACTGAATTTCCTTACTTAAAGAATTGAGAAAACAAACAGAAAGGAAGGGAAAGCTAGAGGGAGACTATAGTCAGCAGAGTTAAGACTTCATTTACTCTAGTATATTTGGTCTCACTTTCAAATTTATTGACATATAAATATAGATCTGTAGAAAAACAGTCATTTCTACACCCTATTCAACTAATGAACACATAAGCTTTGAGAAAAGACAAATTATGTTTTTATACTCTTCATATAAGAACAAAATCAAAATTTGTAACATGGGGGCTTCCCTGGTGGTGTAGTGGTTGAGAGTCCGCCTGCCGATGCAGGGGACACGGGTTTGTGCCCCCGTCCGGGAAGATCCCACATGCCATAGAGCGGCTGGGCCCGTGAGCCATGGCCGCTGAGCCTGCGCATCCGGAGCCTGTGCTCCGCAGCGGGAGAGGCCACAACAGTGAGAGGCCCACATACCGCAAAAAAAAAAATAATAATAATAAAAAATAAAAAATCTGTAATGTGAAATCAGAAAGGATTCTGTTTCTCATAATGAGCATATCTAAAGTGAAGAATACTAATTAACAACTTTGATAGATTGGATTCTCTTTAACAGTATAAAGGGAACTTAATGTTCAGGGCTCATTTTTCAGGTCCACTTAATAATTTCCAGCCATACCTACTCCCAACGCTCCCAAATTTCTTCCACGATGACTAATTTTAGGGATTGTTGTGATGGATATTGAAATGGGTGTTGAAGTGTAATGAATATTGAAAAGCACAAATCATGGCCTATAAAAAATACAATTTTTGTTTCCCACTGTCTGTTTAACATTTATTTGGTGGCATTGTCTCCTGGCTCTGGATGGGAATTTGGCCAGAGTACCCATGACTTTTCTGCTCACTCTGAGATACTTAGTAATTCTGCAGTCACCTTTAAGTGACTGTCTCCGTTAAGAGTGTCTATCCCAAGATATTCATCAATACTTTAATATTCATTCAAAGGTAAAATTTCCCCTCCCTCTCTGCCAGTTTAGACCACTGTTTGACAGCCACTGTCTTCCAGAAAGGGAATGTGGTGGCTTCTTTCCCTTTTTACTCGCTCTGCCTCCACAGCTTGCTTACTACAGCTTTTGACCCTCTAGGACTGGCACTTGAGAGGGAAGAAGGGAAAGTGGAAACATGAAAGTTTCTTCCTTGGGGATGGTGTGAGCCCTGCCAGCAGGCACATCTCTATGCTGTGCTATTCGGTATTCATATCACTAGGTTCCCCTCCATTAGGAACTCTCTTGATGCTAGGGATGCTTCCAAATCGATGGGCTGTCCAATCCTTCCAACCTTTGTTTTGGTGGCCCACTCCACCCAATCTTCTGCTCATGAGAATCATTCTCCCTCCCAAGTTGTCCTCTGGAACAGGACTTGGAATGGCTTCAGGCCTCTCCTTTATGTCCTATATGGCCAGTGTCTGGTCCAGGGAAAGCATTCCTACAGAAGCAGAATGTAGAATGGTAGTTGCCAGGGGCTGGAGGGAGGGGGAAATGGAGAGATATTGGTCATGGGATACAAGTTTCAGTTATGCAAGACGAATATGTTCTGGAGATGTACAACAACCTGAATATAGTTAACAATACTGTATTGTGTACTTTAAATTTGCTAAGAGAGTAAATATTAACTGTTCTCAGCACACATACACACACACACACACACAAGAAAACTATATGAGGTGATGGATATATGAATTAGCTTGATTGTAGTGATTATTTCACAGTGTATATCAAATCATCAGTTGTAAACCTTAAACAATATATAATTTCTAATTGTCAATTAGACTTCAGTAAAGCTGGAATAAAGGGGGAACATGAGATTTGGGATCTCTGTTTTCCAATCTGAACCTAAGTCTGACTTTCTTGCCAAAATTATTATTATTATTTTATCTATGTATTATTTTATAGTACTCTGATATCATGGTATTTGAATAATTATTAAACATATAATACAAGAAGGGCATCATGATTATAATAATAATAGATAATAATATTTAAAACACTAATAAAATTTAGACCAGTGTAAAACTTAACCTTGCACATAAAGAGGAAATGGTGAGTGAAAGAAAATAAAAGTCCATGGGAGAAGGAAGAGGGTAGAAGTGTGGAAAGTTGACCACAGTATAGTTTAAGATAAGGTTGATTTTGTGTTCAGATTTTCTTTAAGTTCAGTGTAATATCTTACTAAATCCTGGGCTTCTGTGACTGCTGAAGGAAGGTATTTTTGTTGCCAATGCAGGAATTCAGTAGTTTTTCATTGGAGCTACTGTGAGAAATGATATCGTGTAGATAGTAAAAGCAACATCAGTTTTAAGTATTTTATAAAAATTGTTGAAAATATTATTTAAATGTATTTTTAGGAGCCTTAAAAAATAAAACTTTAGTGAATACTATGTGACTTATGCTATTTAAATAAAGCCTCTAGGTTGATAACAGTTTGCTCACATGCTTCACTTTTAATCCTTACATCTACAGCTCTTTTATACATTTAGTACTGAGAGCACTTAAAGGAATTACTTGAAGAACAATTTAAAGAAATTAATTTAAAATTCTTAAAGAAATTAAATGATTTGTATGTCAATATGGAGTCAGAAGCAGAACAAAGAAATAAAATACTAGCCTCTGACACAACCCAAATATTGCCTTTCAAAGCTTAGAAGACCTCCCTTTTAATTCTGAGTAGGAGGTATAGGCATTCTTTCTATAAACATGTCTGTGGATTTGGGGGATGGAAAAGAGCAAACATAGACTCCTTATGGCAGTGCCTTTGATCTCTGAGAGACAGGTTGCTATTCCAGTTACAGTATTGATTTGCTACAGAAAGGCTGCTCTTTTACATTTCCTGGCTGTTTATTATGGAAGCTTGCAGATGTACCTTCTCTTGTTGTTATTAAGTCAAAAATACCCACTATATGGAGGTGGGTGGTAGTGGTAGTAATGGTTATTTTTGCCTGAATTATTTAAAGTTCTCATGTTTAAAGCAACAGAAAACAAATATGGGGTTCTTAGTTATCAGAGTGAAAAAAAAATAGGCCCAAAGTGAATGAGAAAGATACAGTATTTCTAATCACCCTTATCATAATTGCGGTACATTTATTTTCCATACTACCTCAGATAATTAAGACAGTAATAATTTTACAGTGAAACTTGGTGAAACTAGTTCCCACTCAATTGTTTACTCCAGAAGTAATATCAACAGAGCAGTATTAATGTTATTTTAAGTATCTTACCTTTTTTTAAAAATTTTTTAATATGATAGTATACCTAATGCTGTACCAAAAAAGATCACTTAAGTTCTAAAGAGGGAAAAATATCAAATCAGGAGGACTATTGTGTGTGGGCAAGCAGTGTTAAAAAAGCATTCCATTACTTTTGTCACTGTGCATGTCTGTAAACATGGGAGTGTGTGTGAAATTTTTCTTATTCACAAAGAAAGCTAAAATAAAGTGATTATATTAGACACATTCAGATGTGTGCATTGCAGAAAGCAGTTATGTATATAGAAATCTCCCTAGATGCCCTGAATCTAAACTTTGTGCCAGGAAGTGAGATGTGAGAGCTAGAGTTATTCAGGTAAAGGAACCTTTACCTTTACCTTGATTCAGAAAGCAAATAGAGCACACACTACAAAATGCAGAGGGGTTGGGGGGAAAGACAGCATAAAAAACATGAGGAAAAAATTTTTAAGATTTAAATACTTGAAACCTGTTACTTAATAGTAATCTATTGTCACAAGCCTTCCTATTTTTCTCAAAAGGTGATCCTAGCTCATTTTTCTCCCCTGTTCCCTTCTAGTACTGTATTTTTCACTGTTCTTATCTGTAAGTTTTTTCAACCTTTTACCTAAATTACCACTAATGGAAAAATAAAACACATATTTTCTATTAACTAGTCAGTAAGTGATATGTGTAGATTCAGAAAGTAGTAGATAACATACCCCACGGTTCTAATTTGCAAATTGATGGACTAGTTCTGTATGAAGGCTGCACATGTTTCCTTGACTCACTAGAGTCACCTGAGGACAAAGACCATTTGAGAACAGATAATACCTTCTATCTAGCCATTTTGCCTTATAAAGAGCTTCCAATGAAGATAACAATTACAATTTTAAAAAATAATCTAAAATTCCAAAAATCAATTGGTATTCTTATAATTTATCTCATCACATAAACATATGTCATTTTTTTTCTGGCAATTTTAAACCCTGAGAGGTAGACAGAAAAAAATGACAATTATGTTCAGATGTTGTTTTATCCTTGATTATAGCTTAGTTATTCTCACTGTAGAAACAATACAAGTAAGCATGATCCTCTGGTCTTCCAACTCATAACAGACTAGAACATACAAATATACAATTGACTACCAGAGTCAGGCATGCATACATGTAGCAACAATAACAACAAATAATAGGGGAAACAAATCTACAAAAAATCAAGCTGAAAAAAAAAATCAAAAGTAACTCTATAGAGGTGCAATTATTTTTGTAGGAGTAAAAAGTTTAACAAACATCAATAGCCCTTAAATATATTACATATTGTGTGTTTGATGTTCCCAAAGATGAATTTAATAGAGATGACATAATTATGGTTTGTAGTCTGTACTTAAGAAATACTGGCAATAAAGAAAGGTTTCTAACCCAAATTCAAAACCAAGGGTATTAGTTCTCTACTGTTACATAACAAATTACCATAAACTTAGCAATTTAAAACACCTTATGGTTTCTTTTTGGACATGAGTCTGGGTACAGTTTAGCTTGGTCTTCTGTTCAGGTCCTCAAGATGTCTGCTTGGATTTCAGTCTCAAATCAGGCTCTGGGTTCTCTTCCAAGCCTCACTGATTGTTGGCAGAATTTAGTTCCTTGTGGTTGTAGGACTGAAGTCCTCATTTTCTTGCATGCTACTGCCTAGGGACTGCACTCAGTACTTAGAGGTCACCCTTAGATTCTTGTCACATAGCCCCCTCCATAGGCCATTCACAACGTGGTCATTTGCTTCTCAAGGAATGTAGAACATTTCTCTTTGACTTTAATCTCTCTATCCTCCTTAAGGGCACATCTGATTAGGTTGTGCCCACCCATCCTAATCTCTATTTTGATTAATTCAGAATCAACTGATTAAGGATTTTACTTACATTTGCAAAATTTCTTCTGTTATATGAAGTAACATAATTATGGAGTTACATCTCATCATATTCAAGTCCTGTTCATAGTCAAGGAGAGGGGCTTATGAAGAGTGTGTACACAAAGAGGTGAAAATCTTAGGGCCATCTTAGAATTTTGCCTACCATACTAGTTTCACATCTTAAAAGAATGGGCTTCACATAGCAGCATTACTCACAATAATCAAAATGTGACAGCAACCCATGTATCAATTGACAGATGAGCAGATAAAGAGAATATATATACATTCAATGAAATATTATTCAGCCTATAAAAGGAAGGAAATTCTGACTTATGCAACAACATGGATAAAACTTGAGTACATTATGCTAAGTGAAATAAGCCAGTAACAAAAAGACAAATATTGTATCATTCCATTTGTATGATATACTAGAGGAGTCCAATTCACAGAGACAGAAAGTACAATGATGGTTATCAGGGGCTGGGGAGAGAGAGGGATGGGAAGTTGTCATTTAACTGGTTTAGAGTTTCAATTTTGCAAGATGAAAAGAGTTCTGCAGATTTTGTGTATAGTAATGTGAATATACTTAACACTGCTGTCCTATATGCTTGAAAATGATTAAGATGGTAAATTAGGTGTTATGTGTATTAATTTAAAAAAAAAGCAGCAGAAGCTTCAGTATCTAGAAAATTCAGAGATTCAGCAGTTCTCTCTCTTTTTGTTCTACATTATCTGCCAAACACACACACACACACACACACACACACACACACACACAAGCAATAAAAGGAGTCATCGGTAGTCATCCAGGGAGGCATTGTGAAGACTGTAGTTCTTGACTTAGTTCTTAAAATAGTTTGTGGACACTTAGAAAAAAAGAACAAAAAAGACAAACCTGCTAAGAAATGGTATTGTGCAGGAGAGTTAGTTGATGTCCAGAGGAGTTATATAGAAAGAAGGTGGATGTCTTCAAAGAAAGTTAAGGTAGGGCTTCCCTGGTGGCTCAGTGGTTGAGAGTCTGCCTGCTGATGCAGGGGACACGGGCTTGTGCCCCAGTCCAGGAAGATCCCACATGCTGTGGAGTGGCTGGGCCCGTGAACCATGGCCGCTGAGCCTGCGCATCCGGAGCCTGTGCTCTGCAACGGGAGAGGCCACAATGGTGAGAGGTCCGTGTACCACAAAAAAAAAAAAAAAAAAAAAGAAAGAAAAAAAAAGAAAATTAAGGTAAACATGTAAAAGCATTCAATTTAGCAATTTTCAAATCCTAAATTGAAGAAAATTAATTTTAGTCTATAGTTTGTGAAGAAATATTGAAAACGATATAATGTATTTTGTGATGCTGTTGTCTAGGAGTCATTGCCACATGCCGTAGGTTATACATTTGTGGAGGAAATGGAATGTGGCTGCAGAATGTGTAGTTAATAAGTTCATAATTATCATCTGTTTTCCTTATAAAAAGTTGTTTTACTGTCACCTACAGGATGCAAAACAGTTATTTTTATTCAAGGAGTCTGTTGCACTAAAGAATTAATTATTGATATTGAATCATTTGTATGATTGAAACTAAAGCAAGGGATGAGTCTTAATTTATCTTGTCATCGTTCTCTGTCTTAGCCCAGTGCCTTGTACATAGTGATTGCTCGATAAAGTGTTGTGCTGCTGAATGTAAATATTCTCCCTTGAAATTTGTGTCTCTAAACTTTGTATCTTTAATTCAGGTAAACAGCAGAAGATGATGCTCAATTCTTGCTAGAGAGTGTAACCTCTCACAATTCTCTCCAAGGAATTCCTGCTGATAGTGACATTCAATATAGAATAGTTTTAATGAAATTGACACTTTACAAAAAATAAAATAGAATTTTTATTAAAAGAGCATACATATTATTTGGAAAAAGAAAACTTAAATCTCCAAGATCTTCCAGGCATTTAAAGATACCTCAACTCTTTTGTGCCATTTTTTATACATCCACTGACAACACAATTTTGGGTTGCTCATTAGGAGTTGAGCCTTCTCTTTTTAACTAGAGTCCAAGAATTTTCCATTTGAGGGCCCAATCGTGGTTATATTTTACTGGCTGACCTGCAAGTGTCTGCTCTATTGAAACTTTACAATATCTGGTTATGTTTTCCAGTCCCTCCCTTAGTACAAGTAAGTTATATGTTGAGTTATTTCCCTAGTAAACACATATTCATACCTGGAAAAGATGAAGGCCATCATATATCTACATTCTGCTTAAACCCAGTGGCAATTAAACTTAAATGCAGATATGGCAGTTCTTTCTCCCATTGGTTTCCAGAGAGATCTAAGTTTTGAGAGGTTTGACATTTGTACGTTATGAGTGTGTGTATGTGTGTGTGGGGGGGTACTTAATTAATAAGAATATAAAATTATAACATAAAATTAGGTTCAGGGCCTTGCAAGGGGTCTGTGCAAATGAGGGGCCCTGAAGTTTATCCTTTATTTTGCTTTTTGATAAATCCACCTCTGCTTGTTTCTATGGCCCAATAGTGACTCCTGAAGTTTGATTGTGATAGAAGTATAAGGTTTTTCCTCTTCAGGATACACCTTGTTCTTGTCTAAATCCTCTTCTCAACTAGATTTTTCCCTCTCTACCTCACTTGCCTAGTTGTGGCATTCAGTTTAATATAATACAGAATTGGAATAATTTAATTTCCCCTCTGCTTTTACTATAACTTTCTGGCACATACGTTGATAGACAAGTTGATTCACATCTGAGTTTCAAATAGGTTAATTTCCAAAGAATTATTTTAAATTTAACACAAACTTTCATATATTGGAATGTCATTCATATATACTCTATCTACATACATGTACAAAATGAGGAAATATAGTTGATAATCAAATACCTAAATATTTTACTTATTCTTATATTATCATTAAAAATCAAGAAAAAGATCTCATAAATTCTGAGTGTACTATTTTCCTTATTTAATAAAGGATATAACATATAACCATTCAGCATGAGATCAATAAAGTATTTTAAGTATCAGAATAATTTATAAATATTTAATATATTGACATTTGCCATAAATTTATCCAAGGATTCACAGTCTGGTCACTCCATTCTATACCAAGAAAGTAATTTTTTTGTTTGTTTGTTTTTTGCGGTACGTGGGCCTCTCACTGTTGTGGCCTCTCCTGTTGCGGAGCACAGGCTCCGGGTGCGCAGGCTCAGCGGCCAGGGCTCACGGGCCTAGCCACTCCACGGCATGTGGGATATTCCCGGACTGGGGCACAAACCCATGTCCCCTGCATCGGCAGGCGGACTCTCAACCACTGCAACACCAGGGAAGCCCAAAAGTAATATTTTTGTCCAATAATTTCAATTCATTTTATCTGTTCCTCTATGAGAACTTCTCATGCTCTGATGTCTCTTGCTTCCCATCACACTGAACCCTTACCCACATTTTGGAAGCAAGTGAGATAAAAGCTTGTTTCTTATATTAAAAAAAACCATGATTATAAGCATACACCTATCTGGTTTACTTCAGTTTTTAATTAATAGCAAAAGCTAGTGTATTTGGGTCAGAAAAGCTAGGAATAATGTCATTTATTTGTAAATGTTTTGTGGCTAGAATAGATTATAGAATATCTTGATTTGTCAGCAAGGCCAATTTGGAGTCAAGGATCTTAACAGGATGTAGTGAAGTTCCTCAAATATAGATTGTTTATAAATAGAAGCTGTTTGTTCAATAAATTCTGAGAATAATCTACCCAAACAACTGTGTGTTAATATATTATTGTACTTCATGTGGAGTCTCGTGTCATTTTCATATTTTCCACAATTGCTATATTCTATGTAATTACTTTGTGTCAGGGGGCATTTTTCCAATATTTTATTTTTCTATGTGTATTTTTTTTCCTTAAGTAATCTAACAAATGTGAAAAAATATTTTTCTCTAACCTCCTTTTAATTATTAAAAACAATCAAAGATTATATGTAGGAATGGAAGTTTGACATAGAAGTTTTACATAGACTCTAATGGAAGTTTGACATAGAAGTTTTACATAGAAAATTTTGAATTTTCCTTTTAGTTAAGGTGATATTTTCTTTAAAAAATGTCTTCTTTAAATATGCATCCAATAGCTGCTGCTTTAAGAAAAAGAAGGAATATGTACTGAAAATTGCTGCAGCTATTTTTTAATCATATAATTCAGAGTCAAAAGTAGAGAGAGGTTTGATGATGAGGGAATGCATAGAGCTGTTAAGGCCAAGTCATCTGTATAAAGCCTACAAGTGAGCAGAACCTATTGGATTAAAGGTAAATTTGTTGGGTCATTCCTCCTGAGTCTCCTTGGTAGGGAATATGAATGTGAGAGAATTTTTGAGGAAAACCCTGTAAAATGTTATGTTTCTTGAGGACAGATCCCATACTTGATTGAGTGACCTGTGCAGTAATGGCCCTTAAAAGAGTGACTTCCTTGTCCTGTATCCACATTGCTCTTCATAACCAAAGTTCATAAAAGGACCATGCCCACTGACCTCCTCCCCCTTTCATCACTCTGCATTTACTCTCCAACTCTATAAACTATAACGTCTGCTTTAATCACATCAATAAAATATACTTTTCTTTCTTGTAACTATTTCCTTTCCTGTTGCAAAGCTATTGGGCATTTCTTTGGGCATTGCCTTCCTTGACCTCCCTTGTGGAAATTTACATTGTTTTTAAAATTTTCTGTTTAGTTTTTTATTTTTCTCACTATATAATATATACTTCTTGAATTAAAATTCTGAAATATGCAAAAATCCATAAAGAAATTTATATAATACATTTGCAAATTTACTACTTAGAAAAAATTAATTGATGTAGCTCTGTTTCACAGGTGTGCGTATGCACACACACACACACAGAAACACACACACAAAATTGAGTCAAAAGATATATTTGAAGAAGCTTGCTGATTTTCTAAATTAAGCTTTACACTACAAACATTTTCTCATGTCATTAAAACACTGAAATAGAACACCGACAATGATTGCATAATATTCCAGTCTATGGATGTAGCCTTGTTTAACATTTTACCTTTTTTTAGATTAAGAATATTTCAAAATTTCACAATTACCAATCATGTTGGGGAAATGTCCTTGGATATAAAGCTGTACCCAATGTTGAATATTTCCTAAGAGAGATTTGACAGAGTGTAATTACGAAAGCAAAAAGTAGCACCTTTTTAAAATGTCTTGAGACCTAAAGCTACTTTGTTTTCCAGGGAGTTGCTGAAATTTATGCTAGGACTGTGGTAATGTCCATTTTATTGCTCACTTGATAATTTTTTTTCCAATTCAATAAAAATCTGATACTGGTTTTATTTTGCATTTGTTTAGGGTACTTGATATAGAGTGAAATCTACCTAATTACCTCAAAAACATTTTTTTAACATTTTCTTTCCAATGGATTATTTTTTCTTTAATCATTCATGATTTTTCTTAATATCTATGGAATTGCAAAGTACCCTCCTAGATTATGGTAACTCCTGGGGGTCTTATCTTTATAGTCTAACTCCTTTATTCCCTTTAATTAGTTAATTTTACTGTGTTGTCTCATCATCTCACATGGGGTTTTCTTCCTCTGTATCTTGCAAAACATGTAGAAATATTCCATCAAAAGTACCAACACAAAAGATTATATGTGCAGCACACTTGATGTACACACTCCATTAAGAGATTTACATTGTTTTTGCCTGACTTGGGAAAATGCAGGTCCATTGAGAATCCTGTATTATTATGCTGTTTACTTTTTATTCAGAGGACTTAGGAGGTTAGGAAGATAGGTATCTATACGTATTTTAACAAAGTTATTTAAGAGCTATAGTTAATAATAATTTTTCTAAAACTATTTTCATTTTTCTTCTCACACTTAAATCTTACAAAGTTGAGGAAATAATGCATATTTTATCATAAAAAGTTAATTGAACATAATATAACAATGATTTAGTCTAACAAAAATGTATTTAATTCAGGGTAATTGCAAAAGGAGAGTTACTCTTTCAAACTTTTCCAAGTCTTAAAAGATGAAGCAAAATCATTGGTGCCATCAGTGTTCGCATTTAAATAATCAGAATGCAGTACCTGAATAGTTACTGTATTACCAGATTAACAGAAATTCCAGCTTATGGAAAATCATAATTCTCCAGTTAATTACTTTCCTGTTGGACTACCCGAAACCTCCTTCGAATGCACAATAAAAGTCTCTGACCCAACTGTACTAGGTAAACCTACAGTGAATTGACATACTTTTCATCCTTTAACACCTAGACAAGTGGTCTAATAAAATAAAGGGCCTTCATCCCTTTAAGCACACTGATGCATTTGGTCACACACAAGTGGACGTGGGAGTGAATTTGATTACTGTGTTTAGAGAGCTGAGTGAGAAGAATATAATCTTCAAGAGATGGAGAGATGTGGGTTGGATGGAGAGGATAAACCAGAAAGATGGCAGGGATGGAGACAAAGAAAGGAGCTGGTGAGAAGGCTGGAGATCTGCTCAGATGGAAGTGGGCAGGGAAAAGAATCTCTGCCGGAGAGGTTGACAGACAACCTCAAAGAACACTATTGTTTGTAGTCAGTATCGAATGATGTGTCCTTTGCCTATAAGTGTTTTACCTCTGTGTGTGGATTTAAAATAATTAATTAATATATTTCTATGTGAATACTTGTGATACATAGCTTTACACACACATTTTTACAAATAGTCATTGAGCCCTTGTATGCATAAATATATATATGATATATTTAAATATGCATCAGATAGAGGTATATTGCTTGTTCTTTTTTTTTTTTTTTTTTTTTTTTTTGCGGTACGCAGGCCTCTCACTGTTGTGGCCTCTCCCATTGCGGAGCACAGGCTCCGGACGCGCAGGCCCAGCGGCCATGGCTCACGGGCCCAGCCGCTCCGCGGCATGTGGGATCTTCCCGGACCAGGGCACGAACCCACGTCCCCTGCATCGGCAGACGGACTCTCAACCACTGCGCCACCAGGGAAGCCCGCTTGTTCTATTTTTAACTGTATCATTTAAAATATATATTTATAGGGATTTCCCAGACGGTCCAGTGGTTAGGAGTCCATTCTTTCATGGCTGAGGGTGCAGGTTCCTGGTCCAGGAACTAAGATCCCATGAACTGCTCAGAGCGGCCAACAACAACAAAAAATAAAATATATATTTATTTTCAAGTCAATATACTCACTAAATAGTCTCAGTTTTCTTTACTGGACCCTTTCCCTTACTTATTTTCTACATATTGAAGTATTTTAGAGGTATATTTTTTTCCTATCAATACACAGTATCAACCTAGGTAATCTCTTCATGTCACATGGTTTTAAGTACATATCAGAACTATGGTCCAAACCACAGGCGCTAATCTGTTTCCAGCTGCAACTCTTAAAGTCCTTACTTTACACAACCATCTATATGGTTAAGACAGTTGAAATAAGTTACATAGTGTCATCACTCCACTACCTAATACTCCAATATTCCCATTGACTTATAGTAAAATCAAATTTTGTACCCTTTTGTAAAATAATGAAATCCTACAGAATTTCATTCTGCACATCTTTCTGACACCATCTCTCTCACCTTCCTTAAAGATGTTGCTCCAGCTACGTGGCACTCTTTCTATTCCTGCCTTAGGAACTTTGTAACAGCTAGTTTTTCTGAAATGTTTCTTCAATTTTACATGCATGGTTTTTCTCCTCAATTTAGGCTCACCTTAAATATCATCTCTTAAAGAGTCCTCTCATGAGCATCGGATAAAATACAATTCTCTCCATGCATCAATATCATATCACTTTCTTTTAATTATCTGTAGAGAACCTATCACCATTTGCTATTTATTTCTTTATGGATGTTTACTATCTGATCATTCTAAACTTGCGAAAACAGGGACAATGTCTGTCTCAGAATCATCTCATATCAAGCATTCTATAAATGTTTGTTTCAAGAATTACTATTGTGGAGAGTCTTTACACATGGGTAGATAGCAGGATGAGAAAAAGGTTCATGCCTTTTCCATTCTTTTTTTTTTAAATAAATTTATTTATTTATTTTTGGCTGCGTTGGGTCTTTGTTGCCGCACACGGGCTTTCTCTAGTTGTGGGGACTACAACTAGAGACTACTTTAGTTGTAGTGTTCTTGCAGGGACTACTCTTCCTTGTGATGCACAGGCTTCTCGTTGCAGAGCACGGACTCTAGGTGTGCCGGCTTCAGTAGTTGTGGTACACGGGCTTAGATGCTCCCCGACACGTGGGATCTTCCTGGACCAGGGATTGAACCCGTGTCCCCTGCATTGGCAGGCAGATTCTTAACCACTGCGCCACCAGGGAAGTCCCCTTTTTCCATTCTTGAAAAATCCTATTAGTTTTATGAAAATACATCCTGTACTTTATCCTGTCCAAATCCACTTTAGATGAGTCACTGTGACAAAAGGGAATAATTTGGAACTTTTGGTTTGATTAATCAATTTATACTTATTTATTATTCAAAGTAAATACATATTTGAGTTACTGCTGGAAAGGTATAGGTGGATTTTGATTAGAGGTAGGGAATTAAAAAGTATTTTTTATTTTACTTCAAGACAACACTATGAAATATGTAGTTAAAATTCAATGTAAATTTTCTCTTTCCTTTAACTCATGTTCATTTCTGGAGAAGAATTGCTGTTATATGAAACAGAGGAACAGAAAAAAATCATTTTTGTATGAATTTTTTTTGCACTTAGTTCTTTGTGCTCATAGTAGGCTTCCAAACTGGGAAAGGTAAATAGCTTATAATCGGTATATACTAAAGTATATGAACTCCTGAGAATATGCAGAATTCTGTAAAGTTAGACAAAGGAAACCTGTACATCTTTGGAGCATTAATTTACCTTGAACGTTTGTGGGGAAAACAGTATTTTCCCTTGAAAACAGGCAAATAGAAAATGTTACATGATTCTTTTAAGACAAAATATCACTCTCTGAAGAAATTTCTCTATTAGATCTTACATATTTGTGTTATGATCTGCACACCCATGGCTGTGGAATTTGCATCTCCTTTACAGTGGCAAATAGACAATTTGGTAGAAAAATATAAAAATCACTGGCCTGTGATACAAAATTATTTTTATCCTAGAATTTCATTTTAATTGATGAATATGAAGACAAATGATAAATAAGTTGATACTGTTGCCAGGTATTACTAAATGCATGAAAGGGAATTTATGTAGGAGTGGGAAGTCTCAGATCTAGACCAACTTACACTATTTATTTATTTCAAAACTGCACACATTTAAATGATAAACAGCAAAATGCTCCCTCACCACTTTTGTTATTGTAGTGGCTTTAGGGTCAGAAAACTGAACTCCCAGCATCCTACCATTTACTGTGTAGCAAACTTGGTTAATAGCATTCACCTCTTTGGGCCTCAATTCCCTCATCTTTAAAGGGAAGGGTTAGTTTGTATTCATAGGTCTCTTGCAGTACTGACCTGCTGTGATTCTGTTTCCTTTTGCTTTTTCATTATGTCTCATTAAAAGTAGGTTTCTCCATTTTTAGACTTCCCATATCTCTATTCAAAACCACCTGTTTTAAGTTCTCTTCTCTATTTCCTGAAAAATGCCTGAAAATTTTTAATGTGGTTTGGGTATCCTACCTTTATTCATATATCCAAATTCTCTTCTTCTGAGGCAAACTATAGATGGTAAGAATTGTGATAGCTGGGATCAGAGAATCCCAGGATACCACTGAATCCATGATTATTCATTCCATAGAATATACTGATGAACAGAATAGAAGAGCTTGATATCTCAATTCTTGTGGTTAGTAACGTAGCCACAAAGACTCATCTCTTCCAGAGATACACTACTCATTTGTAAATGACAGAGGCAATGTGAAGTTCCTTTGGAAGCTAAGAGCTGATTGTCACTCTTAGTTATTTTCAGCAGACTACTTTGATTGTAAAAGCTATCCTTGGACACAGTAGTGGCTCATCTCTAGGGACAGCGGAGAGAAGCTTTTTGTGTTCATCTATCAGCCCTAACTCTTACTGACCGAAAGGTTAAGTCACATTTCCAGAGATTATCTACTCTTACTTAACCCTGAGGCCAAAACATCAGTCGTAGCTGGGATCTTCTGAAGACGCTTTTTGCGGAATGGAATTTGAAAAGTGAATGAGAGTCATATTACCACACTATATTAAAAGATCAATTTGATTGTTATATAGTATATTTAACCATCAAATGGGAATCCAAGTCCCAGAGGTTAAGCTGAGGAAATATAATTAATTATAAATAATTTTATGTGAGATTCACCTAACATAATTAATTAAAGAAACATTATAGAGAGAAGAAATCATTTCAAGCATTTGATGGCTATTATGTTACTATTATCACGTGATTGGTAACAAAGTGAGGAAGGCTTATTATTAGGTCTTTGACCCCATTCCTGCCAGATACTGATGGTTCTGAATTCCTATCTGTTTTGGGATGTCCTGTCAATCATTGTAGCTTCCCACCAAAACAGCAGGTAACAATTGGTATTGAGAAGAAAGAAAAAAAAAAAAAAAAAGAAAACTTTCCCCAGATTCAATTGGAGTCATCTATGTTTTCTTTTTCTATTATTAGGAGCTGGGGATATGAATTTCCCTCAACCACAAGGGTATCAGTTTTGTGGAATGTGGGAATAAAATACTCCTGGTAGCATTAACAAACAACAAATATTGCATTCTTTTGAAGTATTGAATACTACCATCAAAAGTTATATGATTAGGGGTTCAAAATTTTTATAGTCTTCAAGAATATGTGGGAGAGAATTTCCAAAAGCCAGTTGATGTTAAAATTCATTGTGATTGGGCATCTCTGGTGGCGCAATTGTTGAGAATCTGCCTGCTAATGCAGGGGACACGGGTTCGAGCTCTGGTCTGGGAGGATCCCACATGCCACAGAGCAACTAGGCCTGTGGGCCACAGCTACTGAGCCTGCGCGTCTGGAGCCTGTGCTTCGCAACAGAGGACGCGATAGTGAGAGGCCCGCTCACTGCGATGAAGAGTGGCCCCTGCTTGCCACAACTAGAGAAAGCCCTCGCACAGAAACGAAGACCTAACACAGCCATAAATAAATAAACAAATAAATAAATTTTAAAAATTAAAAAAAAAGGACTACTTAAAAAAATAATTCTTGGGCTTCCCTGGTGGCGCAATGGTTGAGAGTCCGCCTGCCGATGCAGGGGACATGGGTTCGTGCCCCGGTCCGGGAAGATCCCACATGCCGCAGAGCGGCTGGGCCTGTGAGCCATGGCCGCTGAGCCTGCGTGTCCGGAGCCTGTGCTCTGCAATGGGAGAGGCCACAACAGTGAGAGGCCCATGTACCGCAAAAAAATAATAATAATAATAAAAATTCTTTGTGATATAGCAGCGCTCCTGGAAGAAATGGAAGAACACTTTTCAGAAGCTGTTAGCTATAATAATTCATTGTGAAAGAAATATAGTAATTCTGGTACTGTTTTAAAGAGAAGTGTTAAGTAGACTAGTAAAAACTCAATTCTTCAACTGAAAGGAGGCAGAAAAATCAGCATTGAAAATAGGGATTTGGTTTTCTATAGGTATATTCTATATAGAGAATAAAATAAACATATTGGTTTTATACCTTGAATAATGCCAAGAGTTCAAACGGGCTACAGGTGATTATACAATTTAAATTTTATTTTCATGTGGTAATTTGTATATATGATTAAAATTTCATATATTTTAAAAGACTGTAGTACAGTTATATGTATTTTACAGATCTCTTAAATAAAAAGGTATAATAGAAAGACATACTATTGGGAGTGAGCACTGCCATGTAGTGCTAACTTGGGCACTAATGAAACTTATATTCCTAGAAAATGCATATGAAGTACTTAGACTAAAAAATAATAAAATAAAATCTTTTCCAGATCAAATATTTTATGAGAAATTATAGTGCATGATAATTATGAATTTTGCATGACATGTTTTCCAAAGAACAGAAAGAAAAATTACCTTTAAGCTGATAATAGGGAATAATGAAACTATTTAATATTTAATGAGTGATCACATTATGCTAGGCACTGTGCTAACTGCTTTATGTTAAATTTTTCCCTTTATCCTTCCAGTAACTTTACAAGATAGATACTGCTGTTATTTTATAGCTGCAAAATAGGCTTAGGAAGATTAAATGACTTGTTCAAGGTCACACAGTAAGTGTTGGAGCAGGGTTTGACTCAAGGTTCAGGCTCTTAATCTCTACACTCCTGCTTTTAACATGCGTACTAGGAACCCTATTTACAAGAGATGAAAACAGTAGGAATTTTAACAGCATATAAATAATTAAAATCAATATAAGATTCTTATCTACAATGTATTAATAATTTGGAGTGAGAGTCTCAAGTTATTCCAGCTAACATTCTATTTAAAATCCTGACGTGTTAATCTTGATTGCATTTTGATGCCTTTTGAACTTTAATATCTGTCAGTAGACCAAGTTTTATTTGATATAAAGTACAGATTACTTCTGTGTTCTACACAGAGATTCTCATTCATTAATGGTTAAACTTTGTTATTTCCATAACAATTGAAAAACAAATGGCAGTGCTAATAGAGTTTGTCAGAGGTTGAGAGATTATATTTGACCTGAGGCAAAATAAACAATGTACCCCTGTGAAAGCATGAGTCTTTTTTCAGTTTAAAAATATCAAATTATGGTTAAGGACTTTGAAAGTCACAGGATTGTAGCCAAAGTAATTGTTACTTAGGCAAGGACTTAATCATTTTCCAGTCTATCTCAAGTCAGCGGTAACTTGTTTGTCACTACTTTCCAAATATATTGTTACTAATAATCTGAAATGGCTTTTGGAAGTTGGCAGGACCCATATGGCTTTTCTAAAGAGGCAAGTTTCTGCATATGAGACCATCATATTCAATAGATTTTCCTCCGCCCCATAGCAAAGGAAACTAAGCTGAGACCACCAGTTATTTTATTGAAATAGGCCTTGCTTGTAAAGTGAATTCCACTTTTCTTTCGTAGCTCATAATGTTACACCAAAGTTATCTAAGAAAGATTAAGTGCTCATAAAATATGGACTAAACAGCAACTGGGTTTGGTTGCTACATACATGCAGAAAGTGATTGCAGTGATAAGCCATGTGGATGCCAAGTGTTTTGGAGTCATTAAAACTGTGTTCCAATTAGTTCTAAAGATTATTTGGGCTAAAATAAATCTTTAACCAAGGAGAGAGATCCATTTTCACACAGGAACCTTCTTAAGGGACTAAAATCTCGAAGAATGATAATGGGCAGTTAAAGGAAAACATATTTAATGGTAGCTGGACAAGTCAAAAGGATAGATTGCACATTGCCATGGTTATACAGGCAGTATGTGATTTTATTTTATGTTCACAATCCTCAAAGCTTCAGAGTTTCTGTGAAAGTTTAGTTTGAATTATTTATAAAATAATCCATGAGGGCCGTATTTCAAATAGTATCTAATATAGTTTAAATAATTTTACAGTAAATTATGGAAAATTTTAATTTCTGAAACAAAAAAAAATCAGTATTTAAAAAGAATGATCCTGCAAAGTTTTATCGTGTTATGTAGATTTGCAGTTCTTTATCATAGAAGCAAAATGAAAATCATTTAAAACTTGTCTATAAAGCCAATTTATTTCTTCGACCAACACCAACTTGAGCACTTATCCATTCTGAATTTGAAATCAAAATGCTTTGAATACAGCTTATGAGCCTCTTTGTTTTGGGGGGAAAAGAACCACTAAAGCAAACTGAAGAGAAGGAGGAGATAATAGAGCTTGGAAGCAACCTTTTGGCAAAGAGGAACAAGAGCAGTGGAATAATTTAATTGCTCATCAGCTAATTATATGGTATTATAATGTTAATGTGTCTTCATCATGACAATGTAATAGGTATAGATTGAAGCATATGAAAAAGAAAGTGTTGATGCAGTAATTATAAGTAAAAGTGGAGCTATTAGCGTAATTATAACGCTTCATCGGGTAATTAACATATTGTTCAATTTGAAATGAGGAACAGTGAAAAAGTTAAATATTGAAGGACATGCCTTTGACACTCCAGAGATGTCTTTGAGCCTTTGCAGAGAAGAGGGTATTCCATGTTGATACGGTTATTTCCTGATTCCCTTTTCCATGATTTATTATTTTTCATCATCTATGCTACTAAAGAACACAGTAATTTGAGTGTGAGATGCTACTGCTGGTTAATTATTTTATGTAATATGATCCATTTTGCTGCTATTTCTTTTGCAGTTTTGTCTCATTTTGTATTTCCTTGGTCATTAAATAAGCTAAAAACTTTAAAAATTAAACTAGCCCAAAATGAAATAATGTATGTGGACAATTCTATAAACTGAAGATGGTGATAATTATTTTTTGACATACCTGAGCAGTTTCTTCTGAGACGTTTGGGAAATTTCCTTGTATTTCAATACCAATGGGTAACCTGAGTTTTTTTTCAAAATCTCAATGCTCAGAAATATCCATTTACTGTAAAGCCCTTTGAATGGATTATAAAGAAAAACAGCAACAAGTAAACACTGACAATGAGTGGTAGGCAGCTACAATTATGTGACCTGTCTGCTAATTTTCTTTTAATAATAATAGCTCAGTGACCATCTATATGCAACACTGTTCTGAATATATTATGTATATTAACACATTCAATGTCTACCTTATTTCTTTTTTTATCCATACATTTTACAGAAGTGATAGCTACCATAGCAGAGGTTAAGGAACTTAGCTGAGATCACTTATCTCTTAGTAGTAGAACTGGGATTTGAACCCAAGTGACTGGTATCAGACTTTGTCGACCCTACAGTACTACTCCCAGATCTCAATTCAGGGGCTTGTTAGAAGACTTATGAAAAGTTTCCATATTCAGATTAGAACAGGGTAGTTAAGCAAGATTTAAAGAGATGATAGTGAAGGATAAATAGAGTCTGTGTAGGTAGAGAAGGAGGTAATTAAATATGCAAAAGTTGAACATGACAAAGAGAGATCAATTTGGTTGCAGTGGAAGGTCATGAAGAGGAGCCCCAGGAGAAACAAACAAACAAAACAAACAGAAACTACAGACTTAGATTAGAGCCTAATCATAAACAGCCTAAAGGCCAAAATGAGAAGACACAGAGAAGCTCATTAACTTATCCTACTCAGTGTATGGATTTCCCAAATGCCTATGATCAACACATATACGTTATCATTGCTAGGAATGGAGATGGATGTAGGACAGTTAGTAGAGGAACTAGAGGTAGTGATCCCCTAATACTTTGTTTTCAAAATAACAAAAAAGGGCTAAATTTCTGAGACCATAATTCCTGCTGAAATTTTATTTTGTTATTTTGAGATAGCAGGCTGCAAATCCATCAATATTAACACTTTCACATATTCCTTACAAAAAGCTGTATTTTTGAATTCCGTTCTTATAAATGTTCACATCAGTTTGGGTTAAGGGGTAAATACACCATGTAATTGAGAAAAATAGACAAGCAATTTCTATTTCTATTAAAATGTATTTATAAAACTGTCATGGACTTTGAAGGTGTCTACTTTCTTATTTTAATGTTCTATTTACCATCTTAAAATTTAGAAAAAAAGGTGAACAATAAGACAAATTAGTTAACTTAAATCTGGTAGACTGTATACTAACAGTTTCCACAGAATAATTCTATCAGAGGTGTAAAATGGTTGGACATGTTTTGTTGTTTAGGATGCAGCTAAAAACACAATCCAGAGCCTATGCTTGAAATGACATGGATTCTTTCTTTTTGGGGATTTGTGGATTGGCATCTCTGTAGTAGAAGGAGAACAGGCCCTGGAGTCAGAATGATCCCAGGAACTGACTCAGTTAACCTCTCTGAACCTTATTTTCCCTATTAGGAGAGACGTACTAATAATTTCTATCTTGCAAGGTTCTTGAGAAATTAAAAATACGTATAAAATGGTTATCACAGAAGCTGGCACATGTTCATTGTTCAGTTAAAACTGGCTAAGATTATTGCTATTCAGTCTGAGAGAGTTACTGAACAATGCTTAGTACTATTTAATAAGAAGTTCTGAAAAGTTTAAAACAAATCCACGAAATTATGTTGTGACTTTCTTTTAAAGTAATAATTATAGTTCTCAATCTGTAGTGAAAGAGGTACTAAGCATTATAAAAGCAAAATATAGTCATGGAAAGCATCCTCTGTTCAAGACCCTTCACGAAGAGTGGAGAATTATAGTTGTCAGAGGTTAGCTACGAAGGGAACTAATGCTAGTTCTAACTCTTCAAAAAAGATTTTATTTGTAATAATTCCAAGCTAATGAGTATAAGTTAGTATCCTTCACAACAAAGTTACAGTCCACATAAAACACACACACGCAGACACACACACACGTGACTTATAGAACACATCACATTACAATTACTCATGTATTATCCCACAGACATATACTGAACACTCACTAATTTCCTGTGCTAGGTGTTACCTTTGCTCAACTGTGAATATCATGAAAAGCAGATGTTATTTCTCTCATTTTTACACCCTACAAAATCTAGCAGAGCATACTTGAAATATAATAAGTACATAATACATATTTTCCAAATACATAAGCAAATAAATGAACTTTTACTTTGGAGATAAAGTCGGTTTTAAGAAAGATGGTGATCATTTAAATTCATTGTGATTTACAAAACACCAATTTTCCAGAAGCTTTTTTACTTTCTCTAAATAAAATTTGTATCACGATAGTAACAATGAACAGTCATACATACATTTATATTTTGCCTAATTTTACTTTCCCCCACTTCCTTTGACCATTTCCTAGAAGAAATGTACATGGACTGTGAAATAAGGAAAAAGATTGAGAAAGAACTTTTGGTCTTTTTTTAAATAACTGAGAACACAGCATATTCTTCTGTGGCTTTCATTTTTTATTTCAATCCAGCAGTTAGCTGAGCAGTATTACCCACAAATATATATATATATATAAAAAAGTTGACCTTTTTCTCTATAAGTTTAACATCATGGTTTCTTGATATGGTGAAACTGGCAGGAACCTTAACAATCCAATTGTTCTCTTAGTTAGAGAGGAAGAAAAATAGCCAGAAAAGTACTTCTTCTTTTCCTTATGAAGAAGAAAAAAAAAAGGAAGGGACTGCATGAGGAACTCATAATAGTTTTGAGAACTGGAACATTTAAACTGGAAGAAAAAGAAAAGTTTCAGGTAGAGGTATTTTTGACCCCTTATTCTCTTGGTTTTAGTCACATGCTTTGCTGACAGCTCTGGGGACCTGAACCCTGGGAACCTGTTAAAGGTAGGGCTTATCTGTAAAAAGCCTAAATTTAAAGAATTGTTAGACTTTTTATCACTTACGCTAATTAATCACCAAACAACTAATCAATAAGATTTACTTGTAGTTTTTCTCTTCTTATATTTTTTATGAAGAAAAATAATTCCTACCAAATCAGAAATTCAAATATAATAGATCATAATCTAGGATAATGAATTTTATGTTGTGCTCATAAAAGGAAACATAAAAATTTTCTCAACATTTTTTAAGGTGTCATGAATTTCTGCATATGTGAAGGAAAAGTTATCCCCAAATATTGTTAACCCCAATAGTGTATTTCATCACTATTTTGAAAATCATATATTGAATATGATGAGTACTTTAAATATATACATGATTAAAGAACAGTAATTTCCTATAAAATAATGAAATACAAAGAAATGCAACAGCTTAAGGTTTCCAAAATCTCTGAGATTTTGAGTAATTCTCCTATTGTGGTGACCTTTGTGCCAGTGTTTTGGGAAAGATTTGATCTCATTTCCTGGTGCCCATCTAAACTTTGTCGTTTGGACTAGATGCTTTTATCCAGGTCAGAATTTCAAGAGGTTGTATCAGTTCTATGAGATTTACCATGTTCCATGGAAAAGTTTACCATTTCCACAGAATCAATCTGCATGTAAGAAGTTTATGTCAAAATATGAAGACCTAGTTGTCACAGAGAGAATGCTAATTGTTATCCAGATATTAAGCCTGTGACATTTTTCTGTATTCTTTTGCCAAGGAAAACCCAATGTGTCTCCTTTCATTCTGGTGGGACATAAACGGAGGTACAAACTCTGAATATAATTAGCAGTGGAATTAGTTAATCATTATTTTGCATTAATTAAGTAATTTTGTATAGTTTGGAATATATTTATAATACATTTACACAAGTCATTTAAAATAAAAGATTTGGGGCTTCCCTGGTGGCGTAGTGGTTGAGAGTCCGCCTGCCGATGCAGGGGACGTGGGTTCGTGCCCTGGTTCGGGAAGATCCCACATGCCTTGGAGCAGCTGGGCCCGTGAGCTATGGCTGCTGAGCCTGCGCGTCCGGAGCCTGTGCTCCGCAATGGGAGAGGCCACAACAGTGAGAGCCCCGCGTACTGAAGAAAAAAAAAAAAAAAGTTTTGGTGGTGTTTTTGAGAGGCTATAATTACATTTTCTTGTTAAGTTTCATCCTTTTGCTGCCTTCATTAGGTCAGGGCCTCCTTTCACATCTACAGTCTCTCAGGTAAGTTCATTCTCATCTCCCATACATGTTCATTCTCTGATGTGGCAGGACTCCATGTTGTTCATAGGACTTGGAAACTTGAAGACAGAAAAGTTCCACATTTCGTACCAACCTTTACCTTGCATTTTGCTAATCTTTCCCCAAATGAAACAGAACGTTTTATTTAAACAACATGAAACCTAAAACAATAACAGCAAAAAACAAACACAAAAGACATACAAGAAAACTCTCAATATTGATACTAATCAATAGCTGATTGAAATGACTGTGAGTGAAAGTGAAAAGGAAAGGCGTGATAGTTAAGTTTCTCTACTGTACGCTGTTTCCTCTGCCTGGAAATAGCCCCCATAGTTATCTTGATCATTTCTACCACGTGGCTATAATATAACTGCATCTCTAGTATTTATTTTTTAGTTCAGGGTAGTTTAGATGCACAATAGGAATTGCTTTGTCCCTTATCTCCAGACTTATAGAGAATTGTAACCTTCAATCAAAGGGTAGTAGCTCATATTTTTAAAGGGATCTAAACTTTTATGTTATATAAGCATAACATAAGAAAATGTATTTTTCCGTGATCTGTACTATTTCTCTAGTGTCTTTCAGGGTCTGGTTTAATGCTGTGTATATAAGCTTTGCTAACATGCTTCCAAAACAAAGTGAGGTTAAAAAAATGTAATCTCCTTCCTCACTAGGGAAAACTATAGCTTTCCTATTATCTCTAACTAGACAAGGAATTGAACTAAGATTTGGATTTAGTAGGGCTTTTTTGGTTTTCTTTTCTTTTCTTTTCTTTTTGAATCAAATTGTGATTGGGGACATTCTCACAGTTTAGGAGAAGCCTTTGAAAAGGAATTATTGGAAACTGTAGGCTAACTTTCTTCTCAACATGTACTTGAAGTAGATAGTGATGAGTTTAATATAGGGACCTCATCCTGTATAAGTTTTGTCTGATTTTTGACTGATATGAAGATTTAGCATATTAATTCATCATTGATATAAAATATATACAAATTTTACTTAAGTAATAAATGAGGAATTGGGAATACATCCATAAAATGTTCACCCCTATGTGCCCTAGTTAGGGTACATATGTACAATCACTAAGAAATTGAAAGCATACTAGTAATCAAACTTCTTTTTAGATCAGTTCAATTTGTCAGCTTTTTATTATATGCCTGTTTGGGTCAGGTACTCTCCTAGGAAATGGGGATAAGATGAACTTTTACATTTACTTATCCAGTGAAGCATTTATTCTATTTACTGAGCATATACTTACATGCCAGGTACTACTAGTTTCTGAAGAGACAGTGGTCAGCAAAACAATGTTTTTGCCCTCAAGCAGCTTATATTCTAATGAGGAGAAAGTACAATGACACATACCTGCTCTCAAAGAGTTTATGGTCTCGCAGTGCAGACTGTCAAATATACAAACAGAAACAATACAATGTGATATGGGCAATAAATGAAACACATTCATATCATTACAAGGCAGGGAGAAACAGTTGGTCTTATCTGGAGACATCAGAAAAGGATTTGTGAGGTGATGAACCTTGAATGGGTCCTAAAGGATGGGTATTTTTCAGGTGTAGGGAGTTCGTTGTGAGGAGGTATCTTAGAGAGAAGGATGGATAGATGCAAAGCCATGGCCTTGTAATGCAACATAGTATGTGCAAGCAACACAAGCCATTTGACATTAATGCAAATTAAGTGGGCGTCGGGTGGGACAGCAGAACCAGGTAAGAACATTTACATAGGAAGAATCAAATTATCCTAAGAAGTATGGATTTTATTCTGTAGTTACAGGGAAACCATTCATGGTTTTAAAAAAAAGATGAATGTGGTCAGGTTTGAATTTTAGAAAAATCACTTCTTAGCAGTGTATCTCAAAGACGAGAATTGATCTAATTTATATCCTCTGTTATTAAAACTAGTAGCATCTGAATTAACATTTAGATAATGCCTTTACCTAAACTAGATATTTTTCTACTGCTTGTCAGTGGGAAGTTATAAGATAGGAAAAATGTCAAGCAACCTAGTTTTTAAGGTGTTATTTCTTAAAAACTTAAGCACAAAACTGAATTTTGAAAAGGTAGAAATTCACTTTGTTCAAGTAAAATTGTCCTTTTGGCTGAGCATTTTTTTTATCAGATTCGTATCTATTTCTTAGTGTCAAATGAGGGAAAAATCAATTGGTCTTTCCCAAGTTATTTATGTTCATATAAGTTCAGTCTTGATTGTGAAATAAGAGAAAAAGGGTCTCTAACATCTTGACTATGTTAATAAAAATGTTAGCATTTGATGAACTGAAATGTTGTCCCAAAATGTTTTCATCTATTAATTTCAATACCTAATTTAACTTTATTTACTTTTAAATTTATATACTCCCATTATATACTCCTCCAAATAAACATTTGCCTATAGTCTTACTCACTTAACTTCTTTCTGAAGTAAGGTATAAGTAAATGAAATATTTTGGTTTCATTTCCCCATCAATCATTATTTCTAAAAAAACAGCTTTCACTTAGTTAGCTGAGAATCTTAGCCATTTACTCCTTTCTTATCCCTTGTAGGATAAGAATATAGAGAAAACTATCAAAATGTCAGTTAATGGAGCCATATTTACTTACTAAATATTTTTTCTTTATATTTTGTCCATAAGAAAAGCCTAATATTCAAAAGCAGACTTAATTGTCTGCCTTACTCCTGAGCCATCATAGAGTAGAAAAAAACAGAATAAAAGCAAATATAGATAAAGGTAGATAAAATGCATAATGGATGTTTCCTACAGAGAAGTCTCTCTGGAGGTGTATGTAAAAGTGAGAAGAAAGAGAGATTAATAGCCTGACACAAATAGCTTCTTTAATATGTGGATAATTATCTTTATCATGTGTACAACAAGTGGGAATCATACTATCCTCAAAGTAGGGAAATAACATGTTTGCTCATAACAACTACTGATTTTCAGACAAGACATAAGACTTTTTTTTTTTTTTACATTTCATTAAATCTGCAATTGTTTAAAGGACTTTGTTTTCTTCTATAGATAAATGATGGTAAACAATGATTCATAATTGATTTTGATTTACTGAGATTTCTTTTTACAATTTTTGTGGCTTTGAGTACTCTCCTTATGTTATTTCATTGCAGAATCTTCACAACCTCATTTGTTATTAATATCCCCATTTTACGTGTGAGTAAACTCAGGCTCAGAGATGATAAATAATTTACAAAAGAGCAAATAGCTAATAAGAGGCAGAGATGGTATTAAACCAAACTAAAGTCTCTATGACCTTAGAAACTTTATTTTTAACTGCTACCTAATATGGCTTCCATGTTACTGTTTTAGGTTATTACTGCTGGTAATACTCATATGGTAAATGTTATGATACAAGTTATTTTTTAAATAAATAATTTATAAATGCTAAGAGCCGTATTGTAAAGATCGCGTAATGTTCTTGTGTTTGAATATAAATCTTAAAGTTTACGCTTTTAATATTTTAACATGTAGGCTCTTTGAAAAATGAATAAGGCATTTTGTTCTTGTTTGTCATCAATTTTAATACTCTGACTCCATATTGTTTTGGTTGCCTTGAGTTGCATTACTAAATTTAATAAAATATTATTTAATAATGCAAATGATTGGCTGCATACCCAGCTTCTCTGAGATCCCAAGGGTCCTCCACTACCTTCATTAGAGAAGTAATCTTGATATCACTAATTTATTTTTTTAATTAGCCATCTAAAAATGTACAAAGAATAAGTAAAAGATTTGAGAATAGAAACCAGGCCCCTAACATTATCGTACATTTCCAACTGGACTAAAATGAAACATTTTTATACTTTTATGAGCACCATTTCTCCCTACCATTTGTTTAGTGTTTAAACTGTTATAGAGTCACCAAATGTCCAGACTCAAAGTTCATCCCTCAGTATCCTTTCCCATTTTCTTATCATCTCTCAAATGGATGAAAGTATTCACTCTTTCTCTGAGGGTTGTGGTTGTTTTTATGTCAGCTGTCCTTCCTCCTTTTCTGCTTTGTTACTCTTTTATTTTTCAGAAAAATAAAACACACTGAACTTTCCTCCTCTCTTATTACACTTTCAGTCCCGTGTACATATTTCTCCCTGGCATTCTTATTACAAGAACCACTTTCTAGCACATCTACTTCCTTACCTCTAAACTCATCAAGAATCAGCTCCATATAGAAATCTGTGGGAAGAGAGATAGCAACAATGTCCCCACACCACATCATATGCTACTAAAGTACTTTGTTTCCTATCCATTTTTCATTTAAATAAAAAAAAAATGATTCTTTCTATTTTCTAAGTATCATGTCTACATCTAAAATATTCCATCTGGTAGAAAACTCAAATTTAAACACATCCTTGTAAAAAGTGGCAAAGGTACTGTAATAAACTGGTCTCTGTTCATGTTTGTTTGAATATACAGCTCTGAAGCTATGCGTTTTGTAGTATCTAATGCTGATTTCAAACATATGTTGGTCTATTGTCAATTTTTATTAAACTAGCTTGCTAAAGTGTTCTCTTAAAGTTATGCCACTACTGAATTTACATATTTTTATTTCTAGTTTTTAAAATAATCTATCAAAATAAACAGTCTCAGTGCTAAAGTTAGAAAAAAAATTACTGCCTTGCAATTTTCAGTTATCTCTTCTTTTCAAACTTTCAGTAAATGTGGGATAAAATAAGTTTTGTACATTAACAAGTAGTTCAAAGAGGCTGGAATTCTATAATCATAATCAGCAGAATCCATATATGGCATTTCCATATTGCTTCCTAACATCTTGAGTTTATTAGTGGGAAATTTAATTTGTGCTAGTCAGCCTGAGGCACAAGGAGTGAAAAATTAACTTGATGCATATATTTGATGTTTTTTAGTAGTTCTCAGTTTTGCGCTATAACGACAACATGGCAACCCAGAATAAACACATAGATCTACAGTGTCACTTCTGATTACCACATTACTGTAAATAGCTATAAGTTGCTGAAAAACCAGCCACAATTCATTATCTTCCTGGTATTATCTGAGAAGGCATGCATCAACACTGCATAATAAATGGCATGTTTGAAAATTCCAAACTTTCATTAATGGCTTGAATCTTGGTTTAGAGTCTGTTTTCTAAAATGATGTTTAGAGATATTAATACACTTAAGAATGTTCTTGTTCAGGCTCAAAGGAGGCACCAAAAGACAGAAAAGCTCCTTTCTCTTCAGACTCTCTCTTAATTCCTACTCTATATTCACTAGGGATTGCTGCAACAGGAAACAGGTTAGTGACTGGGAAAATTGCCATAATAATCTTCATCACCACTTCTGTTTCCTTCTTTGAGTCTTCTCTGCCATACGATTTAAAATAAAGTGTCAGAGAATAACCTTTGTGAGACGTACACTTAACCATCATCTTTTCTAAAGAACAGGGATCTCAAAATATGGTCCATAAATATGGTGACCTTTTAACATTTTTTTTTTCCAAACTGAGACACTTCTGAAAGTAAAAGTAGTCACTCAATAATTACAGCATGACAACAGGTGTAAATTAAGGTTCTTTCATCATACCCAGAGATCTGGTCATCTTGCCATGGACTGCCCTACAAGAGAATCATTTAGGGTGATTGCTCACAAATCTGGATTCTGGGAGCTCAACTACTGAATCAGAATCTCTGGGTTTATAGCCTGGGGATATGTATTTTTTGGAAGCTTTCCAGATGGTTCTTAAAGGTACTAAAATAATAGTAGTCACATATAATGATTGCCATGTACCAGGCACTTTTCTAATATTTCATATATGCTACTCCTTTAATACTCACGACCACTACCATAGAATGATGTATGAATGATTCAACTATAAAAAGTCACATTCCTCAGAAATGTGGCTACTTGGACATATTTGGATGATTAATTCAAAGATTTACCTTTTACCTAGACTTTTGGCACCTTGAAGGACACAGCTATAATTTAATAATCTGTAATACTGGAAAGGAATTAAAAACTTGAGATGAAAGGCTTTAATGAAAAAGTAACATTTTAGCTTGTTCTTAAAATCAGAGAGTTTGGTGGGCAAAGAATGAGGCTAAAAGAATAAGATGGACATGATCACACAATCATTAAAAAAATATCTATCGTGTCTGAGAAAAGTGGGACAGTTCATGTGGCAGGAGCTGGTGGCTGGTAAGAGCACCACTTGTAGAAAGGTAGCATTTGGTTTTAAATATGAAAGGATTACAATGCTGTTATGTATGTCTTCCCATTTTTTTTTCTCCCATATCTTCTCAGTGCTTAAAATTTTGTGGCTGCTGGCCAGATATCAAACTGCCTCCTGCTGTAACTCTTTCCTAATGGTTTTGCCCCCTGGAACCTGCTTTGCTTACAGTTGTAATCAGAAATACAGGAGAACTAATATCCCTAAGGAACAGCCCTCAACCAAATTTGGTAGATTAATACCCCATTTCCCTCACCCACTGTGCTAAGTAACTCATATTCTAAATATGATAATGCTAAAGAACTCAATAACTCATAGGCCCCCAGAAAGTCCCAGCAGGCTTCAACAAAAGTAACTTGATTGATAAATCCCACTTGGTCACTGCTTTCTTATCCCTCTTTTCATTTCCCATTCCCCTACCCTTCTTTCCTGAGATGACTTCATCAAAAAAATTGTGCTTGAATCCTTGATTTAGAGTCAGCTTCTGGAAGAACCCAAACAAAGACAACATTGTCTCCTGAAAAAGATATTTTGGATTTTATCTAGTTGCTTACTAAAAAAGACAACTAGCCACTAAAGAAATTTTTAGCTAGAAGATTGATATACTTCATATTGCAGCAAGAACACCAGCACCTAGAAGATGGAGAGACTAGAGAACAGAGAGAGTGGTAGTGAATTGACAAGCTAGTTAGAAGGCAGTTGCAGGATTATGTTACAAGGTGCTTGGACAAAGGTAGTAAAATAAGAAAGGGAGAAACAGGAAGCTGCTTTTGAAGTAGCCTTGATAGGATTAAATGATGTAATGTATATGGGGTGAAGAGGGAAATCATTTATATCAAATAATGAACAAATCAAAGCTCTGAGTTTGGTGATCTGGGTAGGTGGTATCCAGGGATACTACTACAGACACAATGAAAGTTGTTCTCTGTACAAGCCCAATAAGTACTATTTACATGAAATATTCACAGCTTAGTATACCATTCATGGCATCACTTGATAGTACAATATACAAACTGCAAAATAATATAGGACAGAGAAATGCAGATTAAGGTAGGGAATATAAGAAGCAAATGAGAATGCTTGTTGGAGAAGACACTGTAGAATTTAATTTAAAAATTTTGTCACATCATTTCAGATGTGATACAGATTAAACACTATATTATCCTGAGCATTAAATACATAGGTGAGCTTAAGAAAATGTTTAGACACATGGACATGAAACCTCAGAAGTATGAGTACAAATAAAATACAAGATTAGAAGTAAACTTTGGAAGACTCTACGAGAGGTGAATGAATGCATCTGAATCAAGCCAGCATTCTTGTCTTTTAAAATCTATAACCTGGATTTGCAAACTGTAGAAAGCATGATGTCATGAATATTTAGAATTCATGCCTTTGTACGTACTGATTGCCATAGTAAGGTAGGCCTCCAATATAATCTTGAATTATTTTTTTTAAAATGTGACTCCTAGAAAATCTTATACAGATTTCAAAACATTTGTAATTTAAACAGTAGACGTTAGTTATATTTGGGTGTTATTCAAAACTGCTACTAAATGTGAATGTGGAAAGCTGCCAGTAAGATCTTATTCTAGAATGTCCCACTCCCACCTACTTACTTTTTGCAATAAAATTTCACATTTAGACATAAATTCTTTTTGGTTAAGTCTGCTTGGCCTCGTATTAAAGTGAATGCTCTTGGGGACTTCCCTGGCGGTCCAGTGGTTAAGACTTCACCTTCCAATGCAGGAGGTGTGAGTGTCATCCTTGGTTGGGGAGCTAAGATCTCACAGTCTTCACGGACAAAAAGCCAAAACAATAAAACAGAAGCTATATTGTGACACATTCAATAAAGACTTTAAAAATTGCCCACATCAAAAAAATCTTTAAAAAAAAGTGAATGCTCTTAAAAGTGGTCACTTCCTTAAATCAAGTGTTGAAAAGAAAGTGTATAGAATTTGAGTGTGTTGTGATATTAAAGGGGAGAAAAGGGGAGAAAGGGCACAAATTGGGGAGATTGATGAAACTAAAAGGAACCATTTCCCAGTTTTGCCGATGCCATCACTGCATGTTGCCTTTTAACTTTACGATGCAATATCTCTTAAAAGTAGTGATGACCACCCTTGAAACCAGCTGAATTCCCCTGCCTAGAATGGAAAACAAAACAAAAATAGTTTCCATAATTTATTAAAACCAACTGTGTAGGCTTTTTGTCCAATTTCCATTGCATCATTTATGAGACAATTTGTCTTTCTGAAATTTAAAAGTTAGGGTTCTTTTCACAAAATATAGAAGGATGAAATCATAATTATCTTTCTGCCCCTTAACCATTGTCAAGCAGGGATATTTACAAGAAGGTAAAGCTGAGTATGACAATTTAACTTCCTTTAACATAGCGAGTTGGTTAGGTTGTGGACATATTTGTGAAGAGTTTGGCTTAGCCATTTCCTTAGTTCAAGGGGTTTGGAGAATTACAGAAATCAGAGGCATTAATTTGTCAGTCCTCTGGTGTGTCACAAGATTGTACTTGTCTTACTGATCTGTCAGGGCATCACAGAACCCACAGAACTTGAAACTAAAAAAGAAATCAGGGACACTGCTGATTAGTTGAAGGAATTATTGGTATTCACAGAGCAATTCCAGAGTTGCTGTCTGCTAGTTGCTACAGAGCAAGTATCAATTGCCCTCATTTCCTATTGCTGAACTTTCCTGAGCTCCGTGCAATCACAAGTTTTGAAGAAATGCAGAGATTTCCTAGATTTTGATGGCTGCAGGTTGTGCATTGAGTCCCTGTCCCTGTGTCCCTTCAAGGACAATATTCAGGATGCTCCACAGTTGTGGAAGTTTCTGCTCAAACCACATGACTCAGATGCAAGAAAAATGAAAAATGAAGTGAGAGAGAGAAAGGAAATAAAGACAGAGCTGCAAAGTGACCTATGTTCAGAAAGAAACAGAATCATTGCAATCCTAAGGACAATTATGCAAATCCCAGATCTATCCAGATTTTTCTGGTTAAGGGACCGAACTCTGGACGTATATCTGTAACTATCACCACGCAAGTATATTCTCTATTCAGGCAACTGATTAAATGGAAACTGAGTGATCAAGCATGATGGAAAGCAAAGCCAAAGAGTTAGAATTTATATACCAAACTCACTCCTTGTTCTCAAAAATTCTCCAGACCTCTAAGTATCCATAATCTCACTGATTTGCAAAATTGATCAATGATGAATGACATGTTTGTATCTGTTAACTTTGCCTAAAAAATATATTTAACTTTTTTTGGGATCTCTCTTGTTTGTGTGAAAGTATATAATTAAATAGATAAAGGGCTCAACTCTCCCACTTCTATAAAATTAAAAACAAAACCCAAAACCTAATAAGACTTCTGAATTTTTGATCATGTCACATACCACCAAAAACCCTGAAGACTGTTATTGTATCAGTGGGTATATGCATTAATATATAACAACAGAAATTATATATAATCTTACCAACATTGTGCTTTCCATGGCTAAATTTAATGAGTGCTTAAAATGTTTGTTTACAATTAACCTCAACTTACACATGAAAAAAACAGAGGTTCAGAATATCAACTAGTGCAGATATTACCTCCCATTTTAGATGAATAAACTAGACATAATACCTGCACTACATACCTAATGTTGGTGTGCCTTAAATGGAATGTTGCTATATGGCACAACAATTTGTAAAAACAAATATTAGGGATTATAGTTAGTGTCAATTAATTTTTATTAGTATCAATTAAATATTCTAACATTACTAACCGTGCTATTTTTTATGAAAATGTAATTTTTTATTTTATTTTATTTTATTGTTTTTTTGCGGTATGCGGGCCTCTCACTGTTGTGGCCTCTCCCGTTCTGGAGCACAGGCTCCAGACGCGCAGGCTCAGCGGCCATGGCTCACGGGCCCAGCCGCTCCGCGGCATGTGGGATCCTCCTGGACCGGGGCACGAGCCTGTGTCCCCTGCATCGGCAGGTGGACTCTCAACCACTGCGCCACCAGGGAAGCCCTGAAAATGTAATTTTGCTTCATCATTTTAATGAACATATCTTTCTTTACCTTGTTGAAAAATTAGTTTAGAAAATGCTAGGAAGACTTGTTTATGGTTTTATTTGTGTTGAAACACAGGTTATGCTTGAAAATCATTCTTCAAGAGACTACCTGAGACTGCGCAATTGAACTGAATTTCAGCCATTGGCATATGTTGCTTCTAGGAAGGGTTAACGCAAACATATAACTCAAACAACAATATTGAAAAATATATGATTCAATAATCTGAGAAGAGGATAATATTCAGTTAGGAAGGAACATATCCATCATTTAGGACCATGTACACAGTGTCACTGATTTTTAGTAATTATCACCATGAACGTTTTTGATACAATTTAAATGGTGTGTTTACAATAATTTAATATTAATGTGACCACTAACAAAAGAGTAGGCTTAAAATTTGTTTTTCCATGTTAAAAATTTGTCCATCAGCTCATTAAATATACTTTCCAGAAATTTTTATAAGGGGTCTGATATCTATGTATAAAATATCATACAGTGGAGGTCAAAGATGAATATTCTGTTTATTATTTTAAATAAAAATATCAAGACAACTTTCATTATGTAAACTTCACTATCAGAACCCATTAAGATGACTGGAAACTTATGTTTGTGACATCTTCATTCAGATATGTTTTATGCTGATTCATTTGCTCACATTCATTCATGCTCTTATTCAATAAACATTTATTGAGCATGTATTATGGCTATTTTTAAAGGCCTATTTTTTTGCATGTTCTTAATTTTTTTATCACCACATTTTACCTTAAAACTATTGATTATTCTAGCTTACATATCCATTTAGCATTAATATTAATAATAGTATTTGTATAGTGTTATATAGTTTTCAAAGCCTTTATACATCCACTATTTATTTTGATTCCAGTTGAATTGGAATTAAGATTGAGAAAGGTACAAATGTTTGCTCCAAGTTACACAGAAAGTGGCAAATTATTTTCTAGGGTGGCATTTCAAAATAGTATAGTTCTAATTGTGTTTTGACTAAAAGAAGAGCTTCTGTGAATTTTGGCACATGGACTTAACTTAGGGATTCTTCTGTAGATGACCCATGATCTGTCCTAAAAATAGAGAGGAATATTAATATATTCACTAGTTATCAGCTGGAATATTTTTCTCATGTAAACTTTGATTGCTTAAGTTGAGAAGTTCTTGATAAACTAATACTTTGACATATGATGTAATTAATGCAACAGAAATAAAGTTGAATGATTTTGCATCAATGAGAAAAAAAATCTTACAGGTTCAAATGAACTGTTCACATTTTCTAGTGATATAATGGACAAAGGAAGTTATCTGCCTTTATCAGGAGTGTACTTGGAGGATCAGCATTTTAAAAAACAATTTCTCTTCAGACAAGATTTTCTACTTCTCTTTTAAATGCAGACACACACAAAGCAATATGACTGAAACCATTTTTCTGGCTTTATTTCTTGGCTGTTGGGCAAAAAGCAATACTTTAAAATATGCTATGCTGATACTCAGGTAGTACTCTGTAAATTAAGTTACTATCTGAGCACCTTTCAGGTGCCTTTTCATAATTGGTGTAGTATTAAAAATGAGTGATATAATTTCTTAAGTGCACCAATTAATCCAAATGCCCATATTTTCCTCTATAAATACTATTCATTCTTCAAGAATTTTATCATGCATTGCTTTGTGCCAGTATGTCTATTGTAACAGCTTTAATATGGACAAATTAGATGCCATTTATTAGCTACCTATTATATCTTTACATAAATGTTACATGTTGGCCTTAGAATAACTCTTTAAAGAAAATATCAATAGCCCTTTATTGTAATGAAGACAGCTCAGGGAATCTTAACAATTAGTTTAATATCACATAGCAATTTAAACCTACATTGTCCTGGATCCAACAAGGTCTTTGGTTACTGTCACACCTTGATCTTTCTGCACATATTGATATTCATATTACACTGGATTCCAACTAAAATCGTGTTCTTTAGAGGGCAGATCTTAGGGCTGGTGTTAGGCCAGTAAATCCTTTTTGTCTGAATGCTTGACTCTTTTCCCTTTTTATGTGGTTGAATATGTCACTTGATTTATCCACAGATATTCATGCCAACTCATAAAGAGTTAGAGGTGAGTAGGAAGTGATAGGTGTTGTTGGAATGTCAGTAAAAGTAAAAGAAAAAAAATGATTTTGGAAACAGAAACACAACCTTTTTGATCTAGATCCTTTTGAATGTCAAAATGACTTACAAGAAATTTGGCAAGGGATTCTAAAAAATAAGATCTAAGGAACAACTTGAGCTCCCTTTCTGTCTTAGGACTTGTATGTGGACATAAGTCATGGTTAAATAAAGGATTTTCTTTGAGTTCATTGGTTATTATGATTGATTTTCTGGGAGTCTCATAAATAAGGGAAATGATATTACTGGAAATAATGTTAAATATAAAGTTAAAGTTCTCTTTGCTTTTAGGATACTTTGCAAAAAGTTATTTTGAAGAAACATAACCTATTTTGTAAATGAAAATAGTTAAATCAGAAGAGGGGAAAGAGTGTAGAAGGAAAGAGCCAGATATAGAACCTGAGACTATTCTGTTTAGAATCTCTTTGCAGGTGTTTCATTTAGGTTAAAATAATATGTTCACGAAAAAAGAATGAAATATTCTGTGTCCACCTATGCCTGATTATGCAGTTTGAAATACAAAGAGTTAAATTGGCTCACACCCAAAATATGTGTATATGTGAGAGACAAAGGGAGAAAAGATGAGGAAAAAAGAGAAGAGAAAACTATCTAATTAGAATTTTAGGGATGAAAGACATGTGACCGCTATTTGTGCTATAAGGAGAGTCACTTGTTTTATTTGATTACTTTCCAGAAATTATAATTGTTGTGCTTCACCTAAAAAAAAAACCAAACAAACAGAATTTTCGGGTCTGGTTTTCTTGTATATTTTGTATTTCTGCCCTAAAAATCATCACAAACACATCTTCATTCTCTAGGCATTGTTAAGAACCTATATGCTTCTGTCCTAATACAGGTGTCACTGCTATTCAGATACCTGTGGCGTGATTTGATTTAATTGACTTCTTATCAAAGTAATAGTATGTTTTTTCTTTCTTTCAAAAGAAAAGTGGGAATTTGAAGACATTTTACAATGATATTATGCATTTCAGTAAATTTGTGTGCTTGTTTATTTTACTACGTTTAATTAATAAACAGAGAATGAAAGATTAATTGCATTATTTTATCATTTTAGAGCCTTTTATTGATTTGTCTATTAATTTTTGAATTAACTCTTATAAACCCTTTTATTAAACTGATCTTTAACAGACTGTTTTCTGTACTTGAGCCATCCCCATCTGTCATTTAAAGGTTCTTGGCTAGTGCATTTTTAAGAGATTAATGTCTGGAAATATTGTCTCATCCATGTGTATGTGAGAAAGAAAGAGGGGGAAAGAAAAAGAATAATCCATCCAAGAAGATGATGAATCATAGAATTTTGGAACTGGGAAAGATATTAGTTATTATATTTCAAAATGAAATACAATGGACTAAAATATTAAGTAGTAAAAGAATTTCGAGGTTTAGAACTTATGCTGAGATATGAATATAACTCATCCAATGAGCATAAAACCTTGAGTTGTATGATGGCCCATATCCAGGCTAGAGATCTCCAGAGTAAACAGTCCTTCCATAATTTTACATTTTCCTCTGTCCTGCCTAGGCAGTTATTCCATGACAGAAATTTTCTTGTGAAAATCCCTAAGCTCTAAGTTATGTGTGAATGAGAAAATAAGTAAATAAATAGTAAAATAATAATGTAAAAAATTAAAAGGTCTCAAACTTCTATATCTCTGCATTGTTACCCCTCCATCAAGATAGCCCCACTAATATCCATATTAAGTAATTTTTAAGAACTCTCATCTAATTGTATAAATTTACACGAAGGTGAGAATATGTTAGCAAAGGCAGAATTTGGCTTTCAAAAAATGTGTTGTTAATCTGGAGAAATGAATTATTTCTTAGGTGACCATTTCAGTCATATAAATTTTGAGACAGGATAATACAAAATAAACAAAACACCCATTTGATCTTCCCTCAAATAATAGCATTTAGAAGGTCATGTTTGAATGCCATTGGAATTATCTATTGAGGCCTAGGCATCATTCAAATAATTATACACATACCTATGAGACAATATTTCCAGATATTTATGTCTTAAAAATATACTATTCAAGAAACTTCAAATGATAAGTAGGGATTGTTCAAGTACGGAAAATAGTCTGTTAAAGATCAGTTTAATGAAAGGCTTTATAAGAAAAGTTAATTAAAAATTTAATAGTCAACTCTACTCAATGCTCTGTGGTGACCTAAATGGGAAGGAAATCTAAAAAAAGAGGGTATATATGTATACGTATAACTGATTCACTTTTCTGTATAGCAGAAACTAACACAAAATTGTAAAGCAACTATACTTTAATAAAGATTAATAAAAAAAATTAATAGTCAAGTAGGGCTTCCCTGGTAGTGCAGTGGTTGAGAGTTCGCCTGCCAATGCAGGGGACATGGGTTCATGTCCCGGTCTGGGAGGATCCCACATGCCACAGAGCAGCTGGACCCATGAGCCATGGCTGCTGAGCCTGCGCGTCCAGAGCCTGTGCTCTGCAACGGGAGAGGCCACAACAGTGAGAGGCCCGCGTACCGAAAAAAAAAAATAATAATAATAATAAATAATAATAATAATAATAATAATAATTAATAGGTCAATAAACACCTCTACAATGATAAAAACCAATACAATTGTTATTTTATTCTCTTTTTGTTAATTAAATATATGCACAAAACAAACACATGCAAAAATTTACTAAAATATATACTATTAATGTTAAGTTTCTGCTATTTCCAACTTTTCCTCTTCTGAAGGACTAAATTAAAACGTTATTAGTCTTGTAAGGAGATTCAGTTAAGTCAAATCACTATTAAGTAAGAACTCCAAAGGTGTAGTGATTTTTTTCATCATATTTCTAGGTTAAAATTATAAAAAGGTGAAATTAGAAAAGTAATCATCTCTCAGGAATGAGAGATTTCTAAAACATTTGAGAAAATGTCATATAATTATGGTGACCATATTCTAAAACTAGACACATAGACTGGGAATCAAAATATATGGAATCTGTGTGATCCACGGTACCCATGAATACATTATGATTTCAGAAAAAAAAAAAAATCTAGTAGTATGAAATGTGAATTAAAACAGATATCTAAGTTTTCAGTCATAAGTCATAGAATAATTCTTGATTAGACAATAAAACTGCACCAAAATGGAAACTTGAAAAAAGACATTGCTTCTGTGACACCAACTGCATGTTGAATGAATGTAAATAAATAACAAGTGGAAGACAAAGATCAACAAAATAACAACAGAGACAGTAGGTAGAAAGTTGTGTTGAAAGAAATTGGTGGCACTGAAAAATGTTGTTAGTTTTAGTTACTTGAATTATAAGAAGCTATTTGAATTATAAGAACCTTGAGGATCTTGGGGTTACAGATAGAGACAGCATTTTGGTAAAGTCTTCTGGTTTTGATTTGCATGAATATAAGTAATGAGAAGAGTAAAGATATATACTTATAGATGTATAAATTAACCTGGGTTAATTATGAAAACTGTGTTGAAAATCTTAAGAAACATTAGAAAAATTTAATAAAGACATGTTTTCCTTATAAAATGATTTAAGATTTACTGAGTCTGGGAATTCAAACAAATAAGAAGTCTGGTAATTCCCAGGAGTCACTCTCTCAAGTAATAAACAAATATTTATGAACCTCTACTGCATGATAGGTTTTAAGATAGTCTTAGGATATTGAAGTTAGTATTTTTAGTACAGGGAAAAGACAGACAAAATGTAGGATTATTGACTAGTTCAAACTTCTACTGAACTTTGAAAAAAATCTTACTCTCAAAATAAGCAGAACTCCTTTGCTTTAATACACAACAAAACAAAACAAAACAAAGCACTTTATCTTAAACCCCAAGCAACAAGCATGTGTCTTATGCTCTGTGGGTATATCTGTACAATAAGGATACTGTGGATGACAATATTCATTTATTAGATAACATAGAATTTTCTTCATGAGGACATGTGAGAATCACTTTTCTGTTGTCAGAAATTATGCTTTCCTGAACAAAGAGATGATTCTTTATAGTTTAAAATTACCTTATGAATTATATATGTGATTAAGTTACCTTTTTGCATTGATGGCTAGAACACTTAGCATTAAACATGGGCTGTATGTCTAGCTTATTTTTAACTTCAGAATAAGAGATTTATCCCTGACCCCATATCATATTATTCTTAGGAAGAAAGGTAAGACTAGAACTGATGAATATGGCCCCAGAAGGTATGGAATTAACATATGTAATCACGCTCAAGGAGTTCCATGAACCTTCTGAAACTACATGTAAATTTCACTGAGTACAAGAATTTCTCTATGTCTCATATATACATGTATGTAGATTTTAATAGCTTCTCAAAGTGATCTATGAATTCAACAAAAATTAGGAAACAATGAAATAGACTTTAAGACCTAGGTCCCTAACATATTGCTTAAGGTCTTCATATACTAGGTTACTATTAATACACTAAGATAGAATATTTTCTCAGTATAGAATCCTTAGGTCATATTTGGTGAGTGACACAATGTTTTGATGTCATTAAGTTGTTTCAAAGTCAAAGATAATTGGAAAATGGAGCACTCCAGAAGATCTGCAAAGGGAACAGGATAGCTACTTAGACCTATGTATACTTTATCTCAGAGTAAAGCCAAAAATGAGAGAGTTATTCAACACATAAAATCCCATGTTTGGGACTAGAGACTCTGGGTCTTTAGTCACCATATTCCTTAAGTATTTATTGAAACATCTCTCATATCACTTGTTGTTCTTCCTGGGTCAGTGGTAAATCCTTCACAGCAACTTGTAAGTTAGCCATGTTTCTTTTAATCATAAATTTTATTTTCCATTCAAGGTTCTTGACTCAAGCTAAATACAATGTTAGTTAGTCTCCCATATTATTATCCTCTTTAGTGAACCATGCAGAAGAATGCCACTAACCTTCTTCTACATTGAAAAATCCTCTTCTTCAGTTTAAATGAGATATCAGAAGTAAAAGTCTCTAATATTCATTAGCAACCAGTAGTAATAGTTATTACTAAAACTCCAGAGGAAATATTTGTACTTGGACAAATATTTTTTAAATTAATTAATTAATTATTTTTTGGCTGTGTTGGGTCTTCTTTGCTGTGCACAGGCTTTCTCTAGTTGCGGCGAGCGGGGGCTACTCTTCGTTGTGGTGCATGGGCTTCTCATTGTGGTGGCTATTCTTGTTGCAGAGCACAGGCTCTAGGCGCTGGGCTTCAGTAGTTGTGGCACGTGGGCTCAGTAGTAGTGACTCGTAGGCTCTAGAGCACAGGCTCAGTAGTTGTGGTGCACAGGCTTAGTTGCTCTGCAGCATGTGGGATCCTCCCGCACCAGGGCTCAGACTCATGTCTCCTGCATTGGCAGGCGGATTCTTATCCACTGCGCCACCAGGAAAGTCTGGACAGATTCTTTTGAGATAGATTCACTGTGGGCCAGAGTGGAGGCACCATCATGCAGATTTTTATTTGGGATTTATTATTTAATATGTAATAGTCATTTCCAGGTGCTAAGAGTCTTGGCTGATGTGTAAAACTTCATGAAATTCTTCTTGAAAATACCTGATACACAGTAGATATAGGATAAATATTAATTTACATGTTTGTCAACATTGTTTGCTGGAAAACGCATGACCTTTGCATTCAGAACTGAATTAAAATTCATCTTATTTTGCATAGTATCTCTAAATGAGGTATTTAACTTCTCTAAGCCTTTTCTCATTTATCAAATGGGCATAATATCTACCTTTGAGCTTGTTTATGGATTACTATAGACAGATATGTAGCACTGACTCAGAGTTGTCATTCTTGTTACTATTAAAAAGTTCAAGAGGCATGGAAAACATCAATGAGGAGTGATCATCCTCTTTACATTTTTTAATGATAATAAAGTCCCTAAAATTATTAAATACCCAGTTTATCTGAAATTTGGTTTATTTTAGGGAAAAAAAGAACCCAAACAAGTTTAAAGGCAGTCTTTCAATATTTTGTAAGGAACTTAACATGTGTGGTCTTACAGGTACTATGCAGGTAATAAAACGTATTTTCTTGGACTGTACATCTTTCTTAAATAATTCTTTGAGGAAATATATATTATTTCTATTCTTAACAAATAAGTGGTATGGAGCATAGTGGAAAGAGTATAAAATATTATTTATAAAACATAAAACTACCCATTTTGCATGAGCTTCTTTGAGCCACACACACAGGCACCATCCCAGTATAACTGGGATCTTTCCACAGGCCACCAAAGATGCTAGAATGGAAAAGATTGAGAACTACTGTGGAATAAAATACAATGAAACAAATTTTCCATGAAAAATGAGCCAAATCCTTATTTTCTTGTAAATAAGAATATGTGGGTTACACTGCTGTGTAAAAATCCTATTAGCTGAAAATATAAATCACAGGCCTTATTTTTCTAGGAGTCTTTCATCATGCATATGAAAGACAGACTTTCCTACCCCATCTCTAATCTTCAAATCAGACAAAAACCTATTTACTTAAAATAATTTTAAATCTGATTTAGAGGACAAAAATTAAACCATGTTAACTCATATTTGATACTAGATTTTTAAAATTTGTGTGATATGCTATTAGATTACTCTTCATAAATTTAACAAAAACAAAAGCACTGCATGTGAATATGTTCCAGAATAATCAAATCTAAGAGTTTTTAATGTGAACTTATTTCCCTGTAATTAATAGTGGTTATCTCTAATTGTTTCCTGTTTCCTTCTATTTTATTCTTTTAAAATTTTTGATAGTTTATTCACTTTGATTTGAGTCAGCTTTTCATTGGTTATTATGGATTTAGTTCTGCTTCCCACTGGTTATTGAGCTTTTCCTATGCTAAGCCTGTTTCTGTCTGATTATCCGAGGGTTCCCCTGATGTGAACTTGATGAAAACCAAGCAGGGGTCATATAAATTGAAAAAAAAAAAAAACAGTTTAAAAAAATCTCAGGCCATTGTTGAAAGAACTGTTTAGCCACTACAGACATTTACATTGTATTTTCTCTAATATATTATTCATTCCTGGCAGCCAATGTATCTGGTAGCGATGCATTTTATTTATTTATTTATTTACTTATTACTTACTTATAAGATGAAAAACTAATTCAGAAGTTCTAGGTCTTAAAAATCTAAACATAGATATTCACTTTTATTTAGGAAATACTCTATTTTGGTTAAAAGTAATTTAGAGGCAGTCAACTGCTTAAAAATGTGTTGTGTTGTCATTAGATATGTGGAATTTAGAAGGATTATCTCACATCCCTGTGACCTTGCATTCCAGAACTATTCAAGGCCAGGGAAACCAAGGTCAAAGAGCCTCAAGTAATGGCACTTGAAAGGTTATCTGGAGAGCAGGGGAATCATCCTCCCGTTGGAAATGTTAGGTACTGGAGTGGAGATAGGGAGAGAGCTGGAATGAGTTTAAGATTGATGGTTATGGGCACTACCCTCATTTGAGTTGTTGCATTGAGAGATATTCAGGGAGCTTCAAATTATGTGGGGAAGACAGATGCAGATAATTACAAAGAACTTTGAACAGTATTACTATCATGTGCCAAATGATAAATGAGGGGACTCTTGAGTATGAACTCTAGGAAAGGGATAGACCTAAGGGCAATTCAGGAACAAAGTTGTGAGTGGAAGATGTGTGTAAGAGTTGGTCATTCATCTGATTTTATAAAACCTTTCTTGCTTGCCTTTACATCCCTGGTATGGGTTCAGACTGTATCACAAGGGCAATGGACAGTCATTGGAGACATAAAGCAAGAAACAGATTTGCATTTCAGAAAAATATCTCTCTTAGCTGTGGACTGGAAGAGGAAGGAAAATATTTAAAAGGGGAGAACAAGTTATAAGGTACAAGCTAGATATCAATAGAGAGTGAAGAATAAAATATTGTGATCATTTATTTATTCAACTTTTATTCATGATTTATTAACAGCCAGTCACATGTTTAAGAATTAAATTCCATGTTCATTGTGTATTTATGAATTGAGTTTACTATTGCTTATGTATTTCAAAGCAAAAAGAATAGTTGTAGAGTATGGGATTTATTTAGTGAGACAAAAAGACTATGTCTCCATGTTGAAATGAGATGTGTGTGTGAGAGGCAGTAGAGAATGACGGTAGGAGTATGAACTCTAGAGCTGTACTGCTTGTGTTCTATTCTTGGATTTGCCACTAACTAGTAGTGTGTCCTTGGAAAAATTACTTACCTCTTCTGTGACTTAGTTTCTCATTAGCCAAATGATAATAATAACAGTACTTACTGAAGTTGTTTAAAAAATTAAATGAACTAATGCACATTGAATGCTCAAACTTTATAAGACTATATCAATTGGTTTGTAAAAATGATATCCATTATTATTAATCAAGCAAGAAGTTTCCTTTAACAATATCATTCACATCTGGCACATATTATAAGAAATGAAGGATTAGTTTTGAAAATGGATAACTGTTTTTAGATTAATCAAGAAATATTAAGGATCATATATGTTAAGTCCCTTATATACTGAGAATATTTTATAAATTTCTGAAGTGACTGGAAAAAGTACCATACTCGTATGTCGTTTTTTATTATTTTTTTAGTTTTTATTTTTTTTTGCGGTACACGGGCCTCTCACTGTTGTGGCCTCTCCCGTTGCGGAGCACAGGCTCCGGATGTGCAGGCTCAGCGGCCATGGCTCATGGGCCCAGCTGCTCTGAGGCATGTGGGATCCTCCCGGATCTGGGGCACAAGCCCGTGTCCCCTGCATTGGCAGGCAGACTCTCAACCACTGTGCCACCAGGGAAGCCCTCATATGTCATTTAATTAGACATGTTCTCTAATCTTAACAAAGCAAAGTAAATAATAATAAATGCTTATTTTATGAAGAATTTTAAAAGGTAATATATTTAAAGTCTAAAATACATCAAGAAAATACATCAAGACACAAGGAATGTACACTAGTGGAAAAAAAGGTTTTGAGTATTGTCTAGAAGTGTCAGTGGATGAGACACTGAGGAACTAGTTCCACTAAGGAAGTAGAATGTGCAAAGGTATGGAAAGAAAAATGTCAATATAATTTGTGCCTGAGTTTGAAAGATAAAACAGATAATTTTCAATATTTATTATTAGGAAAATATATATCTTCACATCTGTCTCCTTTGTTTGTAATTTTTATAATTATGGATTATATTTTAATCAGGAAAAATAATAAAAAAATAAAGATAGGAAGTCTTTTCTATGACCCTTGAGCTGAGTGTTACATTTCCTCAAGTAATTTCTGTCACCTTTGAATTGTTCTGAACTGCACACACCACAATTTTCATACTCTACATTCTCTGGGGTGGAGGAAAGCTTGTAGTTCAGAGCTTCTAATTTAGTGAGACCAAATACTTTTCAAGAAACAATGCCCAGTTTAATCAATGTAATCATACTCTAAAGATACTATATGTCTAAATATTTGTCATTGACCCTCTGTTTACAATAGCATAAAATATACATTCTCTTATTTTTTATGGCCTCTATATACAGATCTCTGCACTGCATCTTAAATAATATAAATTTACTTGTGCAATTTCAAGTCATTTTTTACATAGCCTGTTTCTATTTGAAGATGGGTATCTACACAAATACTTTTATTTTAAAGCAAGTTGTTTTGAACTTCATTCCAAGCAGGTAGGAGTAGATTCTGCAATGGATTTGTACTTAAAACTTGAGCAGCACTAGCGGGTGCCACTATAATAATAGTTTTATGATGTGTTACATGAAAATCCAAGCTCGTTAAAATCAGTGTAGCAGGAATGGCTGCGTGCATATTCAGTGTTTTGCTGTATGGGACCATTTTGAGGGTTTTAAACATTTCCTTGGTGTTATAGTTTGTTTGTGGGAGATGATGAAAACCTAGTTTCACAAAAGGAGCTTTTACATGGGTGAAAACTTCAAAAAGAATAGTATTTTGTATAAAAGCAAATCTACTTATTCAGTTTCTAAATGCCCTTTGCTATTATTGAATGCATTTGTTTCTGAAAATATTTATTTGCGTCCATCACTTGATGCTTCCTCTCTCACAAAAGCCAAATCACATTTGTTATTTAAACATATATAATATATACACAAATATATTCTAAAAAATAAAACATATCTACACTTGCCTTGATCTAGGGGAGTAGAAAAGCTTCAGAATTAGAGCCATGAATTCTATCTATTGTAATATTGTCCTTAACTAAGGATTGGAATTGCATCTTTTTAATTTTCCTAGTGAATTCTCAGTAAAGAATTCAGCAGTCTGTTTATAGGGAGAGTCATTTCTCAAGATTGAATTATGTGGTTGATGACCCAATGTTAATAAGGTTCCTTGTCCTTTTAGTTTTCTTTCTAGAAATTGGGGATAATGAATTTAGTGAAGAACCAAATGAAATAATGTCTCCTCCATAAAGCCTCCTTGATTCTTCAATTTTTAAATACTCATTTTATTCCTAACAACTGTCCCTTTTGATTGACTAAAGCTACTTAGAGACTAATTCATCTCCTTTGAGAGAAATATGTCAGGATCTTTAGATTCAGCAATTCTTATCCTCAGGTTCAAGCTTCTTTCTTGCTATTGCTTGAACCACATTATTCATCTTCATTCCTAGAGATAGGCTCTTGACCTAGCTGTCTTACCCCATTGATATGACCTCTTCTAGGTCCTCAATCATTTGCTGTATTCAACTGCCTACCTAAGTTTTCAGTGAAGTTTATACTATTTTGAGAGATGCAAACATGGACAAGCAAGCTTTTGCAGATTTTCTGTTCACTTTTTTTAGAGAGATCCTGTATCAGAGACATAACATATTAGTTCTCATACCCATAATTTTAAAATAAACCTGCCTGATGTTTTCACTCAGAATTTAGAAGGGACAGTAGGTGAGAAGGGACTATAGATCCATTAATACATATAATTTCTGTCACAGGGAAGTTTAGAATGATGAAAATATTTCAATTATGAAAAAGGGGCAAATAACTTTACTTAGTCTTTAACATTTTCGCCTTGATAAAATGAAAGAGTATTTTAAATTTCTCTCTACCTTTAATCCAACCTCTCACACATACTTCTGTTGAGGTGACTCAAGAAAGTGGAAATTCAAGGATGGCATAGATATTTTACATTCTGCATCTCTCTTTCATGAGCCCTAAACCTTAATACCACCAAAATAATGTAATATGTCATGGTTTCTCATATTTCTATGTCATGGCAAATTCTCTTGTCATGGAAAACTCCTACATACTAAACTTTCATAAAGCAATTTACATATCACCTCTGAGAAGTTTTCCTCAGTAGTTACAGATTGTCTCTTTGACTTCCAAAGTACTTAGTATATATCTCTAATCAAATATGATTAACATTATTTGCTTTTGTGTCTGACTCACCAACTAGGCAGTGAATCATCTGGCAAAAGAACATATTTGCTTTCTTTTTATACTTCATAATTTCTTTATCTTCCTCCAACATGTATTGTGAAGTAAGTTCTCACAACATATTTGTTGAATTAATCAATAGTATTCTTATCATAAAATGAAAATTTTCCTTTAAAAATAATTTCTTCCTTTTGTATTAGCAACTATCTCTTGTTATCTTTCATCATGTGAATGATGAAACAAATATTTCAACAAACACGTATTTAATGTCAGCAATGTACCAAACCAGACTTCTACTAGACTAAGAATATTAATATAGTGCCATTTCCAAAGGTGATCTATTGGTTCTTACCATGATCTGTTTAAATAGGACATACAGCTCTCCTCAAAAATCTTGTCTACTTATTTTGGGAAGACCCCAGAGATGTGTCACATAGGCTATATATGATAACAGTATTCTATAATCTTCCCCCCTGACCTTTCCTTGTTAATGTTGGCTGTTCTTAAAGCCACTTACAAATGGCATCTCACACCTGCTATTTTGGCCAGCATTCACAGTGACAATGCTGAGTCTGGATCAAAAGAATTTTTTTCTCCAGTGTTGCTAAAGGTAGAAATTCTGAAGTTCACTGGCATGAAGTCCAAGTTGTTTTTCATGTAGAAATAAGGAAAATGCTCTTCCCCACCCTCAGTATCTTGTTTAGTTATTATATTCATTTCCTAGGGCCACTGTAACAAAGCAACACAAACTGAGTGGGTTAAAAATAACATAAATTTATTTTCTCATGGCTCTGGAGGCCAGAAGTCTGAAATCAAGGTGTTGGCAGGCCGTAGTTCTATGAAAGGCTCTAGGGGAGACTCCTTCTTTGTCTCTTCTGGCTTCTGGTGTTTTTAGGAATCCTTGGAGTACCTTGGCTTACAGAGCCATCACTCCAATCTCTGCCTCCATCTTTACATGGTCTTCTCTGTGTGGCTGTGTCTCTGTGTCCAAATTTCCCTCTTCTTATAAGGATGCCAGTCATACTGAATTTAGGGCCCATTCTAATCCAGTGTGACCTCGTCTTAACTTTATTATATCTGCAAAAATTCTGTTACCAAATGTCACATTGATAGGCTTCTGTGGGAATGAATTTGGGGGGGGAATTATTTAAGCCTCAGTACACTTACCAGGCTCTAAAATTACAACCAGTGTGCTTGCCCAGGCCCAAGCATTAGAGTGGCTTATGATACACCCTTCCACTTTGTTCCTCAAACTCTTTTCCACGTCTATATGCCTGGGCCTGACCTAATCATCACTGTATTCCTTAGCCATTCTCAAAGATATACAGTCTTCTCCTGGAGAGTTAAAATAATAATAATTAATAATAATACTTTTCTTTTCCTGCAAATGGACATATCTACTGAGTATTCTCAGACCCATGGAATCCTATCTAGATTTGAGATGCCTGCTATAGTACTGTTTTCTGAGAATTAAAAGGTAAATAATACCTAATCCCTGTACTCAAGGGAGACATAGTCTGGTAAGGGGGGCAGAGAGTTATAAGCAATGTGATAAATGCTGTAACAGAGAAGTCTCAGGATACTCCAGGAAACCACAGGGAGGCATTTAAGCCTGCGCAGGTCAATTCTATTCTGGCTTGGTCAGAAAAGAGGCCAGAGAGATATCTGGGACTTCACCTTGAAGAGCATTCCATGGCAGGTAAAATTTAGCCTGTAGGCAAGGAAAATTTAGAAAGGATTTTGAAAAGAGAGTGAATGGATACAATGGAATGATTATTCTGGTGTCTGAGGGACAGGGGAATTACAATGTGAATATGACCAGAGGAAGGAGGGGAATATTCCATAGACAAAAAGGTGTTATACTGTTTAAAGAAGTCTAGTGGGGGCAGAAGTGGATGAGAGGATAAGGATTTCAAAAACATTAGGAGCAACAGAATGTCAAAAAATGGAGATAAGAAAATATCTCAGTAAAACTCTCAAATTTCAGTTTCAGGCTGTTATTTACATGATGAAGCCACTCACTGAGACAGAAAATAAAGGCGGAAGCATAAATTGGGGAGAATGATGAGCTCAACTCATTGCTACATCTTCAGGTTTAATTCTAACCCTAAACATAACCCAGTAATCTTATTTAAGTAATACTCTACCAACTTTCAACTCCCTAATGTCAATGAAAATAGACTGTTTTGAAAATGATTTTAAGTTGGCAGCTCTATTAGTTTCCTGTTGGCTGTTAAAACAGAGAACCACACTTGGTGGCTTAAAAACGACAAACATTCGCCCATAATTCTGGATGCCAGAAGACCCAAATCAAGGTATCACTCCCTCTGGAGGAGAAACCTTTCTTGTGACTTCCAGCATCCTGTACTCCAGGTGTCCCTTGGCTTATGGCTGCATAACTCCAACCTCTGCGTCTATCTTCTCATGATTCTCTCCTCTATGTATTTCAAATATCTCTCTGATTTTCTCTTATAGAGACTCTTGTCTTTGGATTTGGGGCCTGCCTGGATTATCCAGGACGACCTCATCTTGACATCCTTAATTTAATTACATCTGCAAAGATCCTTTCCAAATAAGGTTACATTTACAGGTTCTGGGTGGACATATCTTTTGGGAGAGCCACTGTTCAACACACTACAGTAGCTACAATAAAAAAAAAGTTTTAATCGTGTTTTATTTTGATGAACATGTAACTACAATTTCTACTCAGGAAAACTTTTAAGTTTTTTTGTTTCATAGATGCTCTCTTCCAAATCTCTAAGAAGAACCATGGTCAGTATAGACCTACTCATGTGAGCTCTGTCCCCAAGGACTAAGACAAATGTCATGCCACGCATAGATCTTGTTCTCTGAGTAAGTGGGAACAGCTGCTTATTTACGTGGTTGTGACTGAATGACTGAATAGATGCATTCTTAGGGACAAATACAGATCTTTGAATGCTGCCAGTTTCCTAATTTTCTCATTGGAAATGATTCTTTTCACCCTCTTGACAACTTTAATGTTCACCCCCTATGAAAGTTCTAATATTATAGATGGCACTAAATATACTCCTATGAAATTAATCCAATTTAGCCAGCAGAATCTAAGAGACTGTCATTTTATATTATGTGGTTTCATGAATAGAGTACAGTGTCATGAACTGTTAGAATGAATGTTGTCACTGCCTTTTCACTTTTGAGTCTTGTAAATACAGTGACTGCATGTGCAGGGCTTTCTGAATTTTCATATTCATTTATTCAGTAATTCAACAAACCTGTATTAAACACCTACTATGAGGTCCTCAAAAATACATTTTATTCATCTTCATATCCTCAGGGCTGCTCTAATGGAAATCAGAACACATTTGAACAATGAATAATTGCTTCAGTGAATAAATAAATCTTGCCTATGTAATATGGGAATACCAAAATAAATGACACTCAAACTCAAGGTGCTCCTTTTAGCATAACTTTTAATATACCATAATTTGCATTTTATAACTTTTAAAGAACTTTTTAGAAACTGGCAGAACAAAACAATGCTGATTAAAGAATAAATTAATACAATTAAATTTAGTACTATTCTTGTTTATGTAGTTGTAAAAATGAAGTTCAATAACTCAAATATATTTCAAACATAATAATATTAACTTGATAAGTTTTTGAAAATAAGATAGATGAATGTTTATGTTTGTCATTCATTTATTCATTCATCTATCTATTCATTCATCAAATATTTTCTGACTATCCAATGTATATAAGGTCCTTTTCCAGTAGTGCTGGTTATCATTGTGTTGTGAAATAGTTTGTGTTTTAGGAATAATGCCATTTTTCTTGATTAAGGAAGGCTTTTGGCTTAGTTTAATAATGGCATTTAAATTAAAACGAAAACTTGGAAGTGTTGTCTAACTATTCTTAATATCAGATAACTATAAAATTGGTCAAGTGGCTATTTTTAGTAATTATGTCCTCTATTGACGTCTTTATCTGCGTGACTTCAAATTATCACAGATGTAAACATAAAAGTAATTTGTTTACAATTTAGTGCTTAGATATTACATAAGTATAAATTATGACTATGAGGAATATTGATTTTAACAAGGCTCCTATTTGTGTCCAATAATGTAAATTAATTAGCAAATTAGGAAAATATTTCTAGAAGCAAGGAATATGGGATAACTAGAACTAAATTCTTTTTAATGCAGCAGATTATTCCCTCTATAGATTAAAAAAAAGTTTAAAATTGATATTGGTGTATTTCCTTTGATATGTAATTATATTCAGTTATGAATTTTAAGAAGGTGGTTTACCATAAGAGCTGAGAGGGTATAATCATTTTATGATATAGTAATGAACAATAGAGTAAGAGTTAAAGAACACATATAGATTAATATTACTTTGCCGTTTTGGATAGTTTTAAGATAGAGTAGCATATAGTACAAATATCTTCCTGATTGAATTTTAAAAGACTGTTTTTTTCTTTTGCAGTCAGAAAAAGGGATCTGAATTCCAGCAGGAGTAATCAAACAGATTTATTGCCAGTTCAGCCACATTTTTATTAACTTCTCTCTTCATATCAAGTTTTTAAGGATTAAATTATTTAATACAAATAATATAATCAAACAGGATCTAATACATTAAAAGCAAACAAAAAATGTTAGTTGCTTACTACTTATTACCATTACCATTATTACTATTAGCAGCTGTAGTAGTATAACCATATTTCAGCAAATTCGATACAGGGCTTCCTTATCATCAGCTTTAGCATGAGTCCCATTCTCCGTGAGGTTACTATGTGGAGGAATGTACAGATTAGAATTGATTAAATACAGCATTACTTTAATGAATACATTTGTAATGGAATTCTACTTTTCTCCTCTAAACTGGCAAGATACATAAGACTGGAGACTTACTAGCATAAGATAGTTTTTGCTTTGCCAGTCAATCCAGAGAAATAGGATACACTGAACATGATATGAAACCTGGCATGTTGATGTCACAAACTACATGTCAGAGACCAACCAGTGCTCTATAAAGGCATTTATTTGACTACATTTTGAGTTTTGGGATTTTATTTTTTCTTTTAATTTTCAGGTTAAATGTGATGTTCTTTGGCAGTATCAAGTCAAAATTTTCAAAATAATATATGAAGATCACAAATCTCCCTAATAATTTCTGGGGGGTTGGATTGTTTTTCTAAGTGTATTTATAATAGGAATCATGCTATTTGGAATTCTCAGTGCTGTTAGATTGACTATAACTAGAAAAGTAATTATCTACATGAACGTTATTTCATGTTTTAGAACTTTGAGGTGAACCTTAATTTGAGATTCATAAATTTAGAATCTTTTTACAATTTAGCATTATATGGAGAAGAGGCATTTTGTAAAAAGCTTTATAGGTATAATTCAGTGATACAGATAAAACGTTTAAAATCTATTTATATTCAAAATGTTCAATTCTCTGTTTCCTAGGATGGGGCATAGTTAGAAAGATTCTGGGATTTACAACCTTCTAAATACCTCCAAGGACGATTTTATCACAACACATTCAGGTACTATTCGCTGTGGTGTCATTGGCTAGGTGATAATTTTTGATCATTTATTTTACAACTTGAATCAGTTTATAATGCCTGTACAGGTTTAAAATAGGGTAATATTTTTCTTTTTTTTTTTTCAGAGAGAGTTCATAGTTTTATAGGAACACTTCTTTTCTATCTTAACATGTAATTTTTAGGTTATCTTTAACATATGACAACAAATAAAAATATATATAACATAAAATTTAGATCAGTAATCTGTAAATCTTTCATGCTTAAGAGCTACTTTTATATAATTTACTACTTAAATTCATCAGGTGTTATTGCTATCCAATAAGGAGCTTTTCTGAACTTCATATGGTATTCCTACAGTTACTTTCACTTGCAGGCTTACGTATCTGCTGCTATCATGGTTTGGAACATTCTCTCAAAATTCCTTCTCTGACTAATTAGCACACAACTTAGTTGTCACCTCCTCTAGGAAGACTTCCTTGATTTTCCAGGGCACCTCTATGTATTTCCCCATACTCAACCACTATTACAGACATTATATCACATTCCAATTTCCTTTGACAGATCTTGATTATACAGATTTTGTCTTATAACTCATGCCTAGAACTTTGCAGTAATGTCCAATAAACATGTATATGAGTGTTGAAATGAATGGTTTTAGTGCCTAGTTCTCTGTTACTGTGGTCTATAAAATGGTACTTTAGATGTTCCAGGTCTGCCCTCTGGAGGTCATGGCTACAAGGTTTCAAATTCTGCTTTATAGCTAACTCCAGGTACCCAGGATGACTTTGACACAGATGTTCAAAAGAATTTCATGCCTTGCAAATCTTTTTCTTTTTTTTAATGTTAAACTAAAAGAATGATATATGTTTATGCCTCCAGTGTGGTGTATTTTTGGAGTAGAAAGCAACAGATTCTTCTGTAGTTGATAATTTAATATGTACCTATGGAAGTTAATTCAATCATAGAGCCAATTTTGAGATAGAGTATATTAGAGAAACAACAACAAGGCAATATGCAAATGAACACTAAGCAAGAATCTATGAGAAGTAGGGAAAAGGATAATTAGTGAAAAGATATTCCAGACTTCTACTTTGCTGAAATAATTAAATGTGAATTGGGTTAAATAATTCAATCTTAAAGGGGATAAGTATATGTGTGGGATATCAACCAAGCTCAAAAGGGAATGGTCCTAGAATACAAGTCAAATTTTAATACAGATTTCAGACGGTGTAGTAGCATTTAAGAAAATGTTAAATGATTAACACCTTTCTGGAGAGTGATATATAAAAGGTCTTTCTCCAGCCCATGGCTCATTTGGTCTGGTTAAGGCAGGTGTTAGGAATTTACCTCAAGAGTTTCATGTTGCTTTCCTTTTAATCAAGTGCCAGATAATGGAAATCTCAAAGTCTTGGGATAAATCAGTCAAATATTAAAAATAAAAAAAATGTAGAAGGCCGACTTGGAAATAGTTCCATAGAAATTAGTTGGTAGGATTGTTGAAAACCCAATTGGCAGGAATAGGGAATCATTTAGAGATGAGAGAGAATTTTATGGCTCAAGATTTAAAGAACTTCAAATGTCAGTAGGCGTCAGGATGCATAGGATGTGTAGTGTGGTTCAAGCTAATATATTTACTCACTTCAGGAGAGGCAAAAATGAGATTTATTTCTACAATTTTATGGGTATCTTATTTTGTGATGGATGGTGTATTTCTATAAGTATATCACAGTTTGAGGGACAAGGAGTCAATTTGGTAACCCCAAATACTACCTGAAAAGTGAAGATTCAAAATCTGCTGTCTATGAATGTATAGAAAATGTGAATAGTTTCCCCTTAGTATCCTTTTTTAGCTCTACAAATGTCTCTTTGTTATATAGTTTCCATTTTCCAAAGTGTATTTACTGTAACAACAGTACTACGACAGTTTGTTTGTATCTGGATTACTAAGCAATACGATGAATACTTTTACCCCTAGTGGTCATACCACTAGTATAAGTTAACATTTATCAAAAGCACTTATAGAAGACTTACAGTGCATCACTACCTGCTTTACATAGATTATCTCGTTTAAGTTTCACAATGACCCTAAGATGTAGACTTTCATTTTCATTTACATTGAGGGAACTGAAGCTCAGAGAGTATGTACAACCTACCAGTTACCTGGCCAGTGAGTAGAGGACTTGCAATAAGAATCCTAGTCTTTTTTTTTTGGCTCTGAACCCTGTATATTGGACCTGTTTGCCCTAATGTGAAAGCTTTCTGGGCTGGGCTGTGCAAGAGGAAAATTAATCTTCTGGTCTTTCACATTCAGTGCTTTGAATGTATAAAAGTAAATTATCAATCTTTGTAATTTATGACAGTTTGTGGTTAAGTTATTTTGATTCTAATTTGACTTGATTTGCTAAGAATTGACCTAGATGTAACAAAGAATCCCTCCCTCTTCCTTGTCTCCATCTTCCTTCAGCTCCTCTGCTAAGATAATAAGCCTAGAAACAAAGTGAGGGGAATAAGAAATCAAGTATCATAAATCTGCTAAGCATTATGGTTCATTGATTCTAATGTTCTTATTCATCACGAATTATACCTGAATTAAAAATAGAAAGACAATAAAAATACCAGTCACTGTTCACCAATGAACCAAGAATTTAAGTATCTGTTTGCTGAGATTTAAGCAATTTGATAGAAGTAAGATATGGATTTAGTCATTACTGGTTTTCACAGAATAATGGTAAAGATGCATGCTTGGATTGAATTTTAAAGTGAAAAAAATACAATGTCAATGGTACCTTGAATTTTTCATCTTTTAGTTTTTTGGATCATTTCAATTAAGTTTCATTGAATTCCTTGAACATTTTATGTAACATGTTTTGGACTTCTTTGATCCATGCTTCTAATTTCTCTCTCCTTTAATGGGATTACCATTCTCCTAGCTAATCAACATAGAAATGATATCTTTATTTACTCTTCCTTGCCTTTTCACTGTCCCTCTACTACACATCCAATTAATTACCTTCAAAAAAAATCTCACCTTTTAAGGTCTTCCCCCTCCTTCTCATTCTTGCTCTTACTGCTCTTTCATGAATCTTTATGCTTCATGCCTGGATTCCTGTTTTGGTTTGTAAACTGTCTCTCTTTTTCTGAAAATATATTCTGCAAATCCTGAATTCATTGTTCCTAAAATTATTGTTTTTGATGTCACTTCCTTTCTCATATCCCTACACTGATTCATCATGAATAGCATGATGATAAGGCCCAACTTTATTTAGGGCTATGTTTATTCAAAGTCCTCCACAATCCACCTCAGACCTACTTTTCCAGCTCTATGTCTTGCCAATATTTTATGGTTGAATTCCATTACTTACATATTTTTTTCAATTAAAAATTTTCTAGACTTGTTTTAGTGCTTAACCACTGGTGGTTAACAATAACAATCATGATTATTGTTATTTTTTAAATAACAATGACTTGTGAATGTATATGAGAAAAATATTTATTAATTTTATAAATTTAATACATTTTTATACAAATATTTTTATTTCCTCCCTAGCCCTTCATTTTCTTTCTTTTTATAATATTTTCTTGTTTCTAAAGGCATCATTATTATTTTGAGGGAAGAATTGAATTTAAGTAGTAAATAAGGTTTATGTCGAGTATACATTTAACTTCTCAATTAAAACGATGTATTTAATTGTCTTTCTCACATAGTGATTTATTTATTCCAAAGCATGGTTTGATTTATGGAATATCAGTTTTTGTTATTGCTTCAGTGATATGTCATTCTCCCTTAAATTTTTTAAATTAGTTAAATCAATTCATTTTTTATTATCTTTAATTTTTTATCACAAAAATGCATGATAGTGGTAAAAAAAATATATGTAAGAATATAGAGGAAAAGGTGACCGTTTACTTTTCCTTTCTTATCAATCCCATTCCTCTCTCCACTTAGGACTTTAATTTTAGATTTTAACATTTGCATTAGTACTCGTTTTGATAATCAAAAGTTTTGTTTCTTCTTTTTCAAAATTATATATTTGTATTTTTTCTGGAAGATGGACTTTATTACCTAACTAAAAGAGAATTGTCTAACAAAGTGCTTTTTTGTTATCCTTTTTGTATATTATTTTGTCTAGATTTAGGATTTGGAGTTCAAAATCCTTTCCAGGTTTTGATAATATTGTTCATTTATCTTTTAGCATCTGATATAGCACTGAGAAATTTGATAGCAATCATAAACATATTCCTTTAACAGTAACAGTACAATAGTGCTAAAGATATGGGCTTTAGAGTTAGTCTGCTTTTTTTTTTTTATTAGTTTCTACTTTATAACAAAGTGAATCAGTCATACATATACATCTGTTCCCACATCCCTTCCCTCATGCATCTCCCTCCCTCCCACCCTCCCCATCCCACCCCTCCAGGCGGTCACAAAGCACCGAGCTGATCTCCCTGTGCTCTGCGGCTGCTTCCCACTATCTATCTACCTTACGTTTGGTAGTGTATATATGTCCATGCTTCTCTTTCGCTTTGTCACAGCTTACCCTTCCCCCTCCCCATATCCTCAAGTCCATTCTCAAGTAGGTCTGTGTCTTTATTCCCGTTTTACCCCTAGGTTCTTCATGACATTTTTTTTTTTAAATTCCGTATATATGTGTTAGCATACGGTATTTGTCTTTCTCTTTCTGACTAACTTCACTCTGTATGACAGACTCTAGGTCTATCCACCTCATTACAAATAGCTCAGTTTCGTTTCTTTTTATGGCTGAGTAATATTCCATTGTATATAGGTGCCACATCTTCTTTATCCATTCATCCGATGATGGACACTTAGGTTGTTTCCAGCTCCGGGCTATTGTGAATAGAGCTGCAATGAACATTTTGGTACATGTCTCTTTTGGAATTATGGTTTTCTCAGGGTATATGCCTAGTAGTGGGATTGCTGGGTCATATGGTAGTTCTATTTGTAGTTTTTTAAGGAACCTCCATACTGTTCTCCATAGTGGCTGTACCAATTCACATTCCCACCAGCAGTGCAAGAGTGTTCCCTTTTCTCCACACCCTCTCCAGCATTTATTGTTTCTAGATTTCTTGATGATGGCCATTCTGACTGGTGTGAGATGATATCTCATTGTAGTTTTGATTTGCATTTCTCTAATGATTAATGATGTTGAGCATTCTTTCATGTGTTTGTTGGCAGTCTGTATATCTTCTTTGGAGAAATGCCTATTTAAGTCTTCTGCCCATTTTTGGATTGGGTTGTTTGTTTTTTTGCTATTGAGCTGCATGAGCTGTTTATAAATTTTGGAGATTAATCCTTTGTCAGTTGCTTCATTTGCAAATATTTTCTCCCATTCTGAGGGTTGTCTTTTGGTCTTGTTTATGGTTTCCTTTGCTGTGCAAAAGCTTTGAAGTTTCATTAGGTCCCATTTGTTTATCTTTGTTTTTATTTCCATTTCTCTAGGAGGTGGGTCCAAGTAGCAGGATACAAAATTAATGTACAGAAATCTCTGGCATTCCTGTACACTAATGATGAAAAATCTGAAAATGAAATCAAGAAAACACTCCCATTTACCATTGCAACAAAAAGAATAAAATATCTAGGAATAAACCTACCTAAGGAGACAAAAGACCTGTATGCAGAAAATTATAAGACACTGATGAAAGAAATTAAAGATGATACAGATAGATGGAGAGATATACCATGCTCCTGGATTGGAAGAATCAATATTGTTAAAATGACTCTACTACCCAAAGCAATCTACAGATTCAATGCAATCCCTATCAAACTACCACTGGCATTTTTCACAGAACTAGAACAAAAAATTTCAAAATTTGTTTGGAAAAACAAAAGGCCCCGAATAGCCAAAGCAATCTTGAGAACGAAAAACGGAGCTGGAGGAATCAGGCTCCCTGACTTCAGACTATACTACAAAGCTACAGTAATTAAGACAGTCTGGTACTGGCATAAAAACAGAAAGACAGATCAGTGGATCAGGATAGAAAGCCCAGAGATAAACCCACGCACATATGGCCAACTTATCTTTGATAAAGGAGGCAGGAATGTACAGTGGAGAAAGGACAGCCTCTTCAATAAGTGGTGCTGGGAAAACTGGACAGGGACATGTAAAAGTTTGAGATTAGATCATTCCCTAGCACCATACACAAAAATAAGCACGAAATGGATTAAAGACTTAAATGTAAGGCCAGAAACTATCAAACTCTTAGAGGAAAACATAGGTAGAACACTCTATGACATAAATCACAGCAAGATCCTTTTGGACCCACCTCCTAGAGTTAGTCTGCTTTTGTTCAAATTCCATTTTCACAACTTTTTTGCTTACGACTTTGCTCAAATCAATTAGTTTCCTTGTTTTCAGTTTCTTCATCTGTAAAGTAGAGTGATATGTTGATACTGTAATCATTACATTAGATTAAGTATTGTACTACTTAGTACAATGCAATATACACAGTAATTTCTATAAATATTGGGTGGCATGTTACTTTTTATTGTAGTTATGATTGTTTTCTTTAAGCCTTTAATTTTTTCCTTACATTTAGTGTTCTGTAACTTAATTTTGTTAAATCTAACTGTAGCTCCTTTTTCTTGCATTCCATACAAGGTGAGTTGTGGCAATAAGAATCAAACACACAAACAAAACACATGTTTTTCAGATTCTTTTGGGAGGTCTGCTAGTAATTAGGGGTCTATTCTCTGTGTCTGTTTTGTTCATATTGTTCTATTTCCTTGTTCTATCATATTGAGTTATGGGGGAATACTTCAGCTCAGTCTTTCCAATCACTATTTGCTTTGCAGTCACACCTTTATTATTTATTTACTTATTTGTTTGGCATTCCGCTAGTCAACTGAGATTTTTGTTTTGACAATATTTTTTTAAATTTCCGAGGCTTCTATTTTTTCCTTCTTAACAAAATTTATTGCTTTATGTAAATGTAACATTCTCTTGCCTCTCCCCAAGTTATTTACTCTGTTTATTTTAAACTTTCTTTTATTTGTATTATTATCTCTATTTCTCTTATTGTCAGTTCTGTTTCTAGGTTGTCTGTCTTAGAAAGGTTGCTGTTTTCAAATATTTGCCATGCTGTCTTTTCATTTTATTTTTAGAATGTATTTTTGTTATGATTTGCCATCTGGTTTCAGCTTATCCCGGGACAAGCTTGGCTTTTGTCGTCTGCTCATCACAAGTATATAAGTCTGGGAACAGAGTGATAATAGTGAGGCTATCTGTCACTGGTTTCAAATAGAGTATAGTTAATCCTTCTGAAGAAACCTCTTGTACTAATCTATGTTCCTTGTATTAACTGCTCCATGCTGTAGCAAACTTGAAGCTATGCTCTCTTATGTATGCAGTTTAGCTTCTGGCTTCCTTTGGTCTCTTACTAGAGTTGATTCCAACTGTTTTCTAGCTTCTAGAAACTTTTGGTATTTTTGTTTTGTCAATATCAGTCTTATATTTATGTATTTATCTTATATTTATGTATTTATCTTAGCATCTTTTTTTTTTTTTGGTCATATAATGGGAGCTGGGAGTGGAACAGAGGAGACCATTGTGCCCTTCTAACTATCTTGATACAACATTATTCTTGATCACATTTATTTTCTTTCACTAGCATCAATATAACAGTCAAGTCTGTGCATTGCCTTAGAAAGGATCTATAAATGACACCAAGATTATGTGTCAAATTTCAAGGTACTACCAAGTATGCATTATTTAATGGTAACACTGCAAACATGAGGCTAAATTCCCCTTACTTCTTTATTGGAGCTTTTAAGTTCATTTCTTTCTGAGGCTGGATATGGAGAGTCTGTTTCCTCCTAACATATTGATAATTCTTAGATGAAGCAATTTGTACATGTTAGTTTGAATGCTTCATAAAGTTTCTTTCATAACAAAAGAAGAGATGCTATTTAATCTTGTCATAGTTTTTCTTCTTGCCATCACTTTGGAGTTTATTCTGCTGAGCTGAGATCTGTCAGGGCAGGATAAACAAATCAATTTTATTTTTTTTTTAAATGTGGTTCTCATTTAAGTCACACTGTACATAACACATCTTCCTGTGGTAATGAGCTGTTAAGGATTACACTAATAGCAGTTTAGTAGCTGCAGCTAAGGATTTCTCTACCAATAAATATAGTTTTCTTGGCTATTAGGCAGAAATTCTTTCATAGCTTCTTAGCACAAGTGGCACTGATTAATGGCCATGAAAAATAAATCTTGTTCTCAGGAAATTCACATAATAACCTATGAGATAATTCAAATCTAAGGAAGAAAATATAGGATTCTAATATATTTGTGAAAGATATAGTAATCTCCGGACATATGAGCAATGAAAAGAAATAATTGAACATGAAGAAATTAAAAAGTTTAGGGGTACATCCTATTTCTATGAAGTGAAGCAATGATCCTTTCCTTCAACAATTACTACCCATATCTAGAATTTAAAATAATAGCTTAATACAACTGTTGTTAACAGAAATAAGTTAACAACTCTTTAAATCTGGTAGATATAAATTTTTAAATTGATATTCAGAAACCTAAATTTTAAAAAGAATCAAATATTATAGGGCACACTTAAAATAAATGTTGTATGTTAAATGTATTTAATGTGAAGAAAAAAAAACTAACAAGCCATCTTCAAAGTTTATATATTTGAAATAGTGTTTATTTTCTACCAGAACAAAATATAAAAATGAGAGATGCCGAAACATTCTCTCTGCCTTCAGTGTGAATTGTTGCTCATTGTTAGATATATATATATATATATAATATATATATATATATATATTGTTTTTCTTTACATTTAGGGCAGACATACAGTTTTGTTTTTTTGTTTAGGGTTAATACTGTATAATGTTTATCTCCTTGTAGTTTTACATACATAAGTGTATGTTATAAAATATATATGTATATGTAATTCTATTTATTTATAAATTTTGGTAGATTTCTTTTTCTGATCTGTTAACTATATTGTCATGATTGCATGAACTATTCTTAACTTAGAATTTAAGTCAATTTAAAATTCAGCTTTAGAAGGATTCTCAGTGTCCCTATCTTAAATGGTAACATTCACTCTCTCTTGCTCATGGACTCTTAATTCAGAAGTAGTTTTGCTTCTGACTGTGTTATCTGCCATGGTGTGTTTACTAAAGAGGGAAAATATAATTTCTTCTTCTTCCTTCTCTCAAGCCCACACCTGGCCTTCACTGTTTTTACTACCAGACCCGCTTCCTTGACTATCACTAGCAGAAATCTGCTGAAGTAGCAGCCAATTAATATTACAAAAATATTCCTGAGCTTGGAGAATACTCATTTGGCACAGGAAAAATTGTGTGATTTTTAACTCCTCATTTATCTAAGGTCAATATTTTGTAGCTGGACGTTTAAATTAACATTAGTGTAGTAACTCCTGATCAGTGTGCTATGAAGGTCAGTCTTAGCATTCAAACATTGTCAAAGATAACATTGACAGATATCAAATAACGTCTGTCTGATACGTTCCTTCTTTCTTCTGAAATGAAAGATAAATGATATGTTAATTTTATTTATTTAAAAAATGAGGTTTTGAAGTGTTCTTTTTTAGAGAAACAGTGTCAAGATTAGAAACTGTAACAATGTCTTTTAGAAAGGAATTATGAAAACCCTCAAATGTTCTATTAGTTTCTTATAATATAACTAGAGGTAACATATAACAAATTTATTTTTCATAAGGTCATAGTAAATACTGGTTTAATATTAAGAGATACATTTTTTAATGAGACAGAAATGAGTCATTGATTGACCTGTTCCTGACCATCAAACTAAACTTGCTAAAGAAAGATTCTATGTGACTAGAAAAATGGTATAGATGATTTGCAAAACAGAAATAGAGACACAGAAGTAGAGAACAAACGTATGGACACCAAGGGGGGAAAGAGAGGGGGTGGGATGAATTGGGAGATTGGGATTGACATATATACACTATTGATACTATGTATAAAATAGATAACTAATGAGAACTTGCTGTATAGCTCAGGGAACTCAGTTTTCTGTGGTAACCTAAATGGGGAGGAAATCTAAAAAAGAGGGGATATATGTATATGTATAGCTGATTCACTTTGCTGTACAGTAGAAACTAACACAACATTGTAAGCAACTATACACCAAAAAAAATTTAGTTATAAAAAAAGCATGTATACATATGTATAACTGAATCACTTTGCTGTACAGCAGAAATTAACACAACATTGTAAATCAACTATACTTCAATGAAATAAATTTTAAAAAAAGAAAGATTCTATAGTAAGATACACATGTAAGATGGTTCTAGCTCTAAAATATTACATTTTAAAAAAAAGGAATTTCAAACACAAAAAGAAATGATAGGTAGTTGCAGAATAAATTGAAGCAAAATAACCCACTTATAGTCACAATTATTTTAGTGTGTAAATCAACATGATTACTTCACAAAGCAGCAAACATTGGGAGTTTCTGTGCATATGCTGTTTTATAAGGATTTAATCCCATTCTCTTGATTCTTCTTCTGTATTCAGTTGTTTAACTTCATGACAATGTATTAACGTTACTCTTAGTTTGAGGCATCTTAAGCTAATTGAAATTAAATATAGCTCAGGAGTCTTAACTATCCAGGGGCATTCTAGCCTTATTCAGGAGACCACTGGTGAGTTTTAAAAACATAGGGAAAAAAGAGGATATTTTGTGTAACCATCTGACAAAAAGAAGATGCATTACTGTGTTTTACATACCATGATGAAAGAGTGTGAATTCTAAAAAAAACAAAAATGAGAGCTGGTAGAAAATTGATTTATGTTAAAGATTTTAAAGCTAATTAATTACAATTACTTATTTTATCATGAGATCAATTGCTAATATATTCTGTCATTTAATTAAGGCAGTCAATAAAATCAGGTAAACGGGAGGCATAGAGTTATGTGAGAAAACTAATTTTCCTATGTAGTAAAGTCTGTTGTAGGTCAGAAAAGAATAAACTATCAGTTATTAAATACACAAAAAATCTAATTGTTTCTTTTGAAAGATTTATGCTAGTTTAATTAAAATAAAAATACACTAAAAAATAAAAATAATTAAAAAGGGATATGACTAAACATTTCCCCTGTAAAATATTTTTGTTAAATGCTTAAATATTAACTTGAAGAATATTTTTTGTTATTTTTGTCCCTCATCAAGAGAAGAAAAATAGTCATAAATACCATCATAATAGTGACTTATACTGCTTTCTTTGTTAATAACTAGAAAGATTACATACTACATCACAATATTATAGGTAATGTAATTATATCTCATTTCATCCTCACAACCAACTGCAGGGTATGGTTGTGCAATTATTTTCAAAAAAATTACACAGTTTAACTTCTAATTGTTTATAAATGGAGGGGTATTAAAGAAACCATTAACATCTGTTACAGAGAACTCACTTCAAAGGACTAGTGTCATTTCATATCCTAAGCAAGAAAACGGTCTTATCTTATATTAAAAATGTAATTATTTATTTAACAATGTCTATACTGATTTCAGATCATAAGTGATCTCTGATGGAAAGCATGTTTTCAACTTTTAGTTATATTTGGACTTCACACATTTCATTCTACCTAAGTCAGGCATTTGTGTGTGTGTATGTGTGTGTGTGTGTGCACATGTGTATAATAATCTCAAGATTAGTATGATGTATGAGGGCAATCAATAATGTTTAGATTTTTAAGGTGGAAGTGGAAGGATGAACATATTTAATATTATCAATTTTATGTTATATTGAGCATCAAACAAAATAATACAGGTAGAGCAGCAACATGGTTTTTCCTGACACTCAACAAATATATTCACTTACATTTGGTCTTCAACAGGAGAAAGTGAGAGATTGAGAGAGAGAAAGAGGAGTGTGAGAAGGAGAGAAGGAACAGTTAGCTAATCTATGACAAATCATTTATATGTGTACATGAAGAGAGTGAGATTGAGAAAACTACTGATGAATTAAGATTAAATCAACATATAATGTAATTTTGACTAAAGTTATCACTCTACCAATGGAATAGAATCTTTTAAGAAGTGTTTGATATTAATGTTCATAAATATCTCTGATAGAATTTATCATTTAATACAGATATATAGATGCCACTTAACTTGTGTCTACAACATCAACATATTTTACTATAGTATTTGTCATTAAAATTATATTTTATGTTAATTAAACTGTTGAATTATAATGTTACTATGAATTATACTGTCACTTATTAAGATTATTTTGCTTATTTTAGAGATTATGTTTGTATAAACATATATTCAATATTTGTATTAAATATAATTATTTCTCCAGTATGAAGTCTTCTAAAAGTGACTTAACATACACACAAATATGTTCATATGCATGTGAGTACACACTCAACACCACTACCACCACCACCATCACACATGTGGATGTTATGGACCCCCAAGAAATTATAAAATGCTTACTTGACTTATTGTATGAATGGTTCCTGACATATCTCACTTTTAATTGATCTTCTTTCTGTAATACATTGACTTGAATATTTGAAAAGGGAAAGGTTGGGACAATCCAATAGGATATGTTAGTCTAGATTCTTCACATTGGGTCCAATATATGCATATTGTTTTATTCCATCAAGAAATATGCCATATTTTCATGTCAAGACATAAATGTAAGCATGCCTTTATATAGCCAACTAATCAAAAAATAATTTCCAGACATAAATAATTCTGCCAAACCTTAGAGAGCAAATCCTCACTAGAACTTACATATTTGCAAATTGGTTGAAGACTGCTCACTGCTGTTCAGTTAGCTCACTTTGATTTTAAAATTTAGCAGTTTGCCATATATTTACCAAGATATGTGTATCTCCTTTTGTAAACTTTTGCAGACATTGTTAATTTCAATACATTTGATTGTTTGGATTTTTTTTTTTTGAGAAGTCAGAGTATTAGATTTTGGATAGGTTCCTTGCTTCTTTATGATCCATCACATCTTTGATAGATTGAAGGACAAAGGCACTCATCTAAATTTGCAATTGATGAAGCAAATAAGTAATTCACATGCAAGAATCTAGACATATTGGCCCATACTCTTTCCCCTTGTCTCTTCAGTTGGTCAGACTGAAAGTTGCAGACCTTCCATTTCTGTTTCTGCCATCTTCTCTTGCTTCATGGCAAAAGGCAGTCCAGGGAGGTATCCAAACTTTTAGCTTTCATAAGTGTTGTTTGGTTCTTAGCCGAGAGTGATTGTCTATGTCACAAATACAGTGAAAACATCCATTTGATCTTTTCTAACATCTGGAATTCATCTTTGTTTTATCAAGGCTTTTATGTTTTATATAGTAATTGACTAAAATTGAACATGTATGATCATATAGGTGGCTTCAGAGAGACCATTCTCTTATTCATTGGTAAACAAATAGAAATTATTAATGAGTGAACCAACCATGTGAAGCTCCTTTTGATATACAAACAACTTGTACTGAAAAATGAGGAGATGAACCAGAGGCCTAAATATTCAGGAATCATGCATAAAAGATTGTTGTCTAGGAAGCATTTTTTTCAAAACCCACAGTCTTAAACAAATATTTTTAATGTTTCCTTTTTACTGAGCAAGTATGCTCATAGCTTGGGGAAAACCTTAATTAGACTTTAAAGTGGGTGCCTTCAATTTCTAATGGTATTCCTCTGGTTAAATATATTATGGTAATATCTCTCCTATAGGCATAACCAGAAAAAAATAGGTAACTTGTTATAAATAATCTACCATCTTTCACTCTTAAATCAGGGAAGGAGAATCTAATTTTTTCATTAAATTTTGAATACTACTCAATACAGGAATGTATTCTGTTATCAGTAGTTACTAGAGGCTGATGAATAACAAAACAAGTATAATATCTAAACTTAATTGGAGGTTTTTGCCACATGAAAAAAAATAAGAATAAACCAAATTTTAACTTTTTACAAAGATAATGGAATCTTGCATAGAAATGACAAAAATGATAAAATTCTACCAAAAGAACCTATGTGGTATGATTATTTAAAATTATTTTCAGAATATTAGGCAGAAATCATGATGCTAATTAGTGTCTACCTTGACAGTCCCCCAAGTTAAAAATGAATGTTTTCTGTGAAGATAACATATCTATTAGGACAAGAAGGCAAATATCATATTGAATCTGGTGTACACTGTGTAACATAATAGACTCAAATAAGAATTCTTTAAGATACTATTCTCCTAGGCACCTGTTGACTTAAGTGGACCACTCTGGATATCAAATGTCTTTTTCTCTTCCTTCATTACTAATTTATTCTACAATATTTACTGAATCCCTGGTGTATATATGTGTCATCATGGATAGGATATAGGAGTACACAGTACAAAGACATTTCTCTTAGCCTGGTTTTGACAGCCGGGAAGTCTTGCTGGGTGAAGTCACATTGCAACTGAGACCTGAAGGAATTATACTTTACATAGAGGGGCTTAAGATTGTTTGGAAAAATCAGGGGGATTAGGTGTGGTGTCTGAGACACAGGCAGTAATGTGCAGGGCCTAGGGAAAGTACAACATGTTTAGTAACTATCAGGAATTCAGTATTTCTGCATAATTATAAGGTATAATTTTTTTTCAGTTTATTAACTTTGTTTATTTCAAATTTTGTAATTGACAGAATAATAATGTCCAATCATAATTATTGAAATCTAAGTAGTTTAATGATTCATATTTGTCATAAGGGTACTATTCTTTGCAATTATCTATAGTGTATTAGCAAAACAGAAACAAATCCAACCAATGTCATCTATCTTTCAGAGGACTGAAATTGGGACTAGTAGTTAGATTTTTCTGTTCACTTTCTGCACCCATTTTCCTATTAGCAAACACAATTTATCTATTCCCACAATACTTCACTCTATGCAATGTAGATCAATCCATCAGCCACTCCCATTAATCTCTCATCAATCTTGGAAAGATTATCAGCACTAGATAAGAGATGGTTTTTAATATAGTCTTATTTGGAGCATATCTATGATAAGATATTTTTCTCCCAGAATTACCTGGATAGATGGTTGCGCAAATCCTCTCATTTGCAGCTTACTTCCAAATAAATATAGTGCAAAAAATGAGCAAAAACTTTTGCGTCCTTCCCATATTTCAGACTTGAAATATTTCAGAGTGTATCAATAACTCTTTTCGCAAGAGGCATACAGTTTTTAGAAATGAGGATAAAAAGGCAAAAGCCTTAAAAGCAATGTTGAGGAGCCTGAATTTTAATTGTATAGACAATAGGAAGCCACTGAGAGATTTTAGGGAAATTTGCACTTAAATGTTATTGTAATCATCAAAGTTCATTCAGATTTAGATATTTATTTTAAAATACCTGAGACAGTTAACTCAGGATTTCCTATAGAGAGCAGACAATTTGAATGAGAAATCAAACAATGGAAAAATTGTATTTTACTTAAACATTATTAAACAAAGCTAATTACAAAACATTTTTATTCTAGTCTGACAGTAAACGCCCTAGAAAATAACAAGAAGTTAATGAATTGCTTCAATAGGGTGTCTAAGGGAGATGACTCTCTGAATCCTCTTCTCAGAGTTTCTGTTCTGTGTTCCATGTTGCACACTGTTCTCTGTTGGAATGATGGCTCTGGTCCATGAGAGTCTTTAATACCCACATCAGAAAATTGTCAGAATGTCAAGGCCTTGATAGCTTGAAGTTCAGTCATATTAGACTCTACTGTTTTGGGTATCTGTGTTCATGTTTTTGTTCACAGCTTCATGAAATATTAGGAATTTAGTGTATTCTTTGCAACATGACTCCCATCTGTTTCCTAGGAATGCCTTCTCTGTTAATTATGCTGTTTTTGCTGTTGCTCACTCTGGTTGAATTCTATTCCTCTCTTCAGTGTGATGTCTAAGACTTTCTTTGGACTGTGCTTTGAATTAAACAGTTTTATAGATGCAATTCATGTCTAAAAGATGATAGCTTCTAAACTGACCTGTTATACATACTTGTTCAGAGTCCTTGTTTGGGGGAAAATAACTATTATTTGGTGAAAGAATGTAAGCAAAAATGAATTCCAAAGATACAAAGGAGTTAAATATACAAATCAAATCCTATACATACTACTAGAGGAAAATATAAATAAATATTTAAGGATTTTCAGATAGTAAGGTGTTTCTAAATATGAAAATAGTGTATGGTATAAGAAAATTTATATGTGTGACTGTATAAAATTTTATAGTTATGTGCCTGAAACATAAGTGTTATGATAACATAATGTATTGGAAGAATACCTCTAATAATGATAAAAAACAAAGTTTTATATTCTTTTTTTTTTTTTTTTTTCTTTTGCGGTACGTGGGCCTCTCACTGTTGTGGCCTCTCCCGTTGCGGAGCACAGGCTCCGGATGCGCAGGCTCAGTGGCCATGGCTCACGGGCCCAGCCGCTCCGCAGCATGTGGTATCTTCCCAGACCGGGGCACGAACCTGTGTCCCCTGCCTCGGCAGGCGGACTCTCAACCACTGCGCCACCAGGGAAGCCCAAGTTTTATATTCTTAATTACACAGCACACTGAATCTGATTTTTTTTTCCAAAGAAACACTGGTATGCAAATAGATCTATTTCTCAAAGGGACCTGCTTTTTCTTTTTTTTTTTTTTTACAGAAACGATCTTAAACACCTTAATTAATCAATTCTGACTGTCCCTGTATAGTATATGGCTAATTGGGGATAATGGAAATTATTTACTATTTTAATAATCATGTTTTATATTTCATATGATTTATTAGGAAAAGAAATCTTATCTAAGAAGAAATACATAATGGTAATCTTAGGAAGCCTGTGTAGTCATGGGTGATGACTTTGTTCTCCTCCCTCTCTTCCTTCTGTCCTTTCTTCTTTATAAATTAGATTATTGGATGTTTTGGGTTTCATCCAAAACTTGTTTTCTGGAGTGAGTGCTCATCTGCACTCACAATTATTGCAGGGTTAATTGTGTTTATTCACTGACACACAGCTGAGCAGAGAAAATTATTATTTGATCTATTACTGATCCTATCTTCCTTTCGAACACCTGCCTATTGGGTTTCGGGTAAAGATTGTTGATTATTCGCTCAGGTTAAAGCTTTTGATTGCCTTCTTGTTTGGTTTGGTTTGGTTTGTTAATTAAACTGGAAGAAAGCAAAACATCCACATTAGATAATGCTTACTTTGGGGCCCATAATGTCTTCATCTCTCTTCTCTACCACAGCTTGTGGTGTCTGGTACATTGCGTGAGGGAAATTTGAATTACTTCACGGAGGCAGAGTGAAGGGTGTATGCAGTGTCCACAATATCCTCCAGGTCCTCACTCCTTCTGCCTTATAAAGTGAGGAATGGTGGGTCTAAGTCCATGGGAATGTTTGGTCAGATCCTGGTCTTGAGCTGTCTGAAGATGTTTTTCATTGATTTGTGCCTCTGATGATCTCATGGGTTTCTCTTTCTTTCCATGTATCAGATGGATAGATACATACATACACACATACATACATACATACACACATATATACACACACACACACACACACATACATACATACATGCTTTTTTTTTTTTTTTTTTTTTTTCTGGTTGGGTATCCCAGGCCCCTTCCTTCTTTCTTGGCCTTTCATCTGTCACTGACTGTATACACTGCTGGGATTTTGCAACATTCTACCTAGTTCCCTGGCTCAGGTGTGCCACTGAAAACCTCTGAAGGTATGTATATGTGTGGAGGGGAGAAAGAGGTGGTCACACTGTGGCTTGCTGAGTCTCTGTTCAACTTGTGATCAATGTAGGAAAACACTGTAATGCAAACTAGACCCCCTCTCCATTCAGCTAGTCTGGCTGTACCCCTTCTGTTTTCCTAACCTGCTAAGATTCTGCACATTGTCATGCCTCGTCACTTCCCCCACACCAACAGAGTCTCCTTTTAGAGCCTCAATGCAGCCTGTCAAGTTAATTCTCTGTCAAGTCAAGACTGTCAACTTAATTTTCACTTTGCCGTCCATTCTACTCCTCCCCAGCACAGACAGTCGCTCAGCTCATCACCTAGAGAAGACATCTAGGCACCACCAGGCATACGTGTTCATGCTTCTCTTCAATGCCTCTGATTTTCCCTTTATCCAATTTCCTTTCCATTCATTTTGCTCTGTTCTCTTTCTTATTCAGGCTATGGGATAAACCTTAATGGCCAATTAAATGATCTTTTCTGTATCATGTGGGACAAGAGTAATTAAAGGTTGATACAACAGCCTTTCTTTCTCAAGTTTGTTTCTAAGTCTGTTATCTTGCAAAAACAATATCTGTACATATCTCCTTTCTGAGACAATACGTCTGTTCATTTCAGAAGCAACAAAACATTTAAGGAGGGTATTTAAACACAGTGTTGTAATATTTAGGGTTATACTATTCCTATTACTTTGCAATCTGAATGCACACCTTTAATATTGCTGAACGACCAGATTTATTTTGTTGTTGTTCTGTTTTACTTGTATTTTAGGCCCCTCATCACATTTGTTTTAAAATGGTAAAGCCTTGGTTGTTGGTCAAATACAGTAAAAAAGAGGTTTTTTAAAAATAATTTTAATTGTTTAAGTTTTATCCACAGCATTCATTGCCACCTGCAGTTGTGTATTTTAATTGTTTATGGTGTATAATATGAGTTTATTAGTATTCTATCTCCAGTTCTGAAACATTTTTTGGAACAATCACAACAAAAACATTCAATAGATATTGGTTGAGGAAATGGGGATATGAAATCAACAGCAAAAGTCCTACTATGTCAGCTATAGACATCACTAGAATTGAATTTTAATGACCTATTTTAAAATACTATTGAGTATTAACAATGCATTTGTTATATACTGAATTTTAAAAACAATTAAAATTTCTATATGCTAGAATTTGCATTGCAAATGAATTGTGCCCATTGAAGGTTTACTATATAATCAAAATAATATTTCTATTTAAAGTATTTTTAGTATAATGTTAAGAACAACTTTCAGTTACCTAGGTTTACTAACTTCTAACCTGGCATGCCTATGGAGTCACTACCTTATTCTCATTAGTTACTTATGTTTCTATCTTCTAAATTTTGCAACATCTGACATTCTCAAGAGAGGTTGGTCCAAGATACCATTGCATGTCCCAGGATGAACTTTTCACTTGAGCACCCAAGAAACAGAAAGAGTGAGAGTGTTCTAAATATATTTGTAAGTGTCCTGCCCACTTCAAATAACATGGGTGTAACAAGCTGAGTATGTTAAATTTAACAAATTGCTAGAAGTTGAATTGTTCTAAATTGGGAACTGCCTAAATAGTGTTTTTTTTTTAATGTATTATTATTATTGTTGTTATTGTCTTCACAATCTAGTACAATGATACACACATAGTAAGCACTCAGAAAAATCTTGTGGAATCTTGTAGAAAATGCAGTTATTTTCAGATAGTCTGAAGGTTAAGGTAACCTTCTGGGAACATTTATAGTGTTTTGTTAAAAAGAGGTAGGATGACTACAGTATTCACAAATGCATTGAAGTTGCAGGAACTCCTACAGCCCTAACTATGTTAATCCCACAGACATTTTTATGGCTTTTTATTATAATAATGCAATATAAATTTCTAAAGTGTTATACAATTCACCGCCCACACAAAAATCCACTTTCACATTTCCTGAGTAGACATCTATTCAAATGCCTAAAAATTGTTTACTGCCTGGCAGGTTCATGATTGGAAATGGTCTGATAAATCCTTTCTCTTATTTTGTAAATAATTTTTTAGAGGGTTTAATGAGTATTAATACAATATGGTATCTATTTTTCTCTAAATTAAATATACTTATTTTCAGGGATTATCTTTACTTTGGGTATTACTTTTATTGATGTTACTAATTTGTGTTTTAAATATGGTAGTAAATACAAGCTAAGAGATGAATGATTCTCTTTTGATCTAATTTCATACACCAAATTCCTACGAATAAAATGAATAGGAACTCTGTTTCTGAAGAAGACATTCAAATAAAACATGAGTGGAGTTAGACAAGTGAATGCAGTGCTCTTTTAATATCATATTATTAACTGTATTTACTGAAGACTCATTTTCATGCATAAAGTCATCAAACTGCTCCTCTACCAGGATAATCAATATGCTTCATGGCATAGCAAATCACCTACTGGGTAATCCCAACTTTTGGCCCCTACTAACAGCTGAAAAGTGGATGCTTAATATAAGATGGTAGTCTTGGTAGAGGAATTTCAATGCATGGCATAATTGAAGGAGGGGATAAGAAAATGTTTTTTTTTTTCTTACTATTTTAAATTGAATAAAAAGAAAATTAGGGCCTCCCTGGTGGCGCAGTGGTTGAGAGTCCGCCTGCCGATGCAGGGGATACGGGTTCGTGCCCCGGTCTGGGAGGATCCCATATGCCGCGGAGCGGCTGGGCCCGTGAGCCATGGCCGCTGGGCCTGCGCATCCGGAGCCTGTGCTCCGCAACGGGAGAGGCCACAACAGTGAGAGGCCCGCATACCGCAAAAAGAAAAAAAAAAAAAAAAAAGAAAATTGTACATGTATAAGAATATATTTTAGGAATATTATGAATGAACAAATAGAATTGGCACATTGGATGAATCTAATGAAACAATGACAGTATTATTTGGTAAAATTGAGGATTTTGTTGGTTCTTACAAGAAAAATGTAATAAAGGCTTAGAGAGACTTTAACCATGTAAACTTCTTCCTGTAGACCCATTCTAATTAAAGTAGGTCATCTGGTAAATATTCGTCTTGCCTTGCTGTGATTTTCATCATTCAAAAAGCAGAAAAGGGACCTTTAGAGATTTCTCTTATGGATATAGTTCTATTCATAAAAGAAGATATGAATGAAGATACAGTGTAAAAAGGAGCATTGGAAAATATGGCCATCTTACAGTTTGTATTAATGAGAGAACACTGGCTGAATTAATGCATGGATTTTTATTTTAAAAAAGTAGATTTCAAACAGGGCAGATCAGCTTTATACATGATCATAGTGACATGGTTTTGTATGATGCACTTTGAGGTAGCTAGGATTTTTATCCCTATTTTATAGATGAGGAGAGTGAGGCTTAGAGAGAAACCAACTTGTTCAAGATTAGAAAACTAGTGAGTGGTGTGAACCAGAATTTAAGTAGTGATAGTTTGAACTCTCACTTAAACCCTATACCATTATTTATTTACTTTTATTGAAGTATAGTTGACATACAATATTATATTCATTTCAGGTATACAATGTAGTGATTCAACATTTATACACATTAAGAATTGATCACCAAAATAAATGTAATAACCAATTGTCAACATACAAATTTATTACAATATTATTGACTATATCTCCTGTGTTGTACTTTACATTCCATGACATATATTTTATAACTGAAAGTTTGTACCCCTTAATCTTCTTCATCTCTTTTGCTCATGCTTCCTCCCTCTCTGACCACCATCAGTCTCTTTTCTGTATCTATGGTTCTGTTTCAGTTTTATTTTGTTTGTTCATTTGTTTTGTTTTTTAGATTTCACATCTAAAATCATATAGTTTCATCCTTCTCTAACTTATTTCACTTAGTATAATACCAAGTCCATCCATGTTGTAGTAAATGACAAGATGTTGTTTTCTTTCATATTGCTGAGTAATATTCCATTGTATATATATGCATATACATATATAATGTGTATATAAGTATACATATCATACATGCATAATGTATATATATGTATCATATATGATGTGGTATATAAACTACATCTTCTTTATTCATTCATCAATGAATAGGTTGCTTCTATATCTTGGTTATTGTAAATAATACTGCAGTGAACATAAGGGTGCGTATATCCTTTTGGACTAGTGTCTTTTTTTCTTCAGATAAATACTCAGAAGTAGAATTGCCTGATTATATGGTAGTTCTATAATTTTTTGAGGAATTTTATACCATTTTCCATAGTGCCTACCCCAATTTATATTCCCTCCAACAGTGGATGAGGGTTCCCTTTTCTCTATATCCTCACCAACACTTGTTATTTGTTGTCTTTTTGATAATAGCCATTCTGACAGGTGTGAAGTGATAACTCATTGTGGTTTTGATTTGCATTTCCATGATGATTAGTGATGTTGAGAATCTTTTCATGTGCCTATTGGTCATCTGTATATCTTCCTTGGAAAAATGTTTGTTCAGGTCCTCTACCCATTTTTTTAGCTGAAATTTTTGTGGTTTGTTTGTTTGTTGATATTGAGTTGTGTGAGTTTTTATATAGTTTAGATATTAACCCCTGATCAGAATATTGTTAGGTTGCTTTTTCATTTTGTTGATGGTTTCCTTTGCTGTGCAAAAGCTTTTTAATTTGATATAGTTCCATTTGTTTATTTGTGCTTTTGTTACCCTTGCCTGAGGAGACAGATCCAAAAAATTATTGCTAAGACCAATATCAAAGAGTGTACTACCTATGTTTTTTTTCTAGGAGTTTTATGGTTTCAGGTCTTACTTTTAAGTCTTTAATCCATTTTGAGTTTATTTTTTGTATATGGTATAAGAAAGTGGTCCAGTTTCTTTTCTTTCTTTCTTTTCTTTTTTTCTTTTTCTTTTTTTGCATGTAGCTGTCCAGTTTTCCCAACATTATTTATTGAAAAGACTCTTTTTTTTCTATTGTAAATTCTTGGCCCCTTTGTCATAAATTAATTGACCATATAATTGTGGGTTTATTTCTGGACTCTCAATTCTGTTCTTTTGATCTATGTGTCTGTTAAAACCTGTGGCTATAATAACAATAACTCTGAATATTAATTTATTGTAAGCTCCTAGGTAACTGGTATTAATAGTGAAAATGTTTGTACTCTAAAAAATATTTTTTTCTTCTGCCTGATGGATTCTTTTTCTTTACTCATGTCTAATGATAAAAAGTCCTAATTAATATTTGCAAAGAAAATTAAAATAGTTACATTGTTATTTTTCATATCAAACAGATTTTGAAGGTTATGCATGCCAGAAATGTGTAATATCACTAATAATACTCCATTGAAAAAATGAAAGTATGTCCCTCAAAATTCTGAACTAACATGGATTCTAACCTGGTTAAGTTATTTTAAGTAAAATCTCCTTTTTAAATGCCCAAGATATTAAACACTTCACTTGTTTTTATTCTTTTAAAGTTTAGTTTAGTTTTGGTTGAACGCATTATAAATCATTTGAGATTTTAAGATGTTTAAGTGGTTGGCAATATACTTTGTAACTATCAATTGTGAGGTATTGGAAATGAGAAATGAGTGTATGTTTTTTACCTCTGCCGATCTCATCCTCTGTACCCTAGTGATATAAAAATATGTAAGAAAAATTAGGTAATAAAAACGTGTAAAACATGAGAAAGACAGCCTTCATCTACATTGATCTCTTGGTGATATGAAAAACTAGAAGCAATTCAGTTCATCTGAATCTAGTTGTTATTACTACAGTTGACCCTTGAACAATGTGGAGTTAGGGACACCAATCCTCCAGAAAGTTGAAAATCCTAGTACAACTTAGCCCTTTGTACCTCTGTTTCTCTGTATTCACAGTTCTGCATCCTCAGATTCAACCAACTGAGGAACACGTAGTACTACATATTTACTATTGAAAAAAAAAGCCCACATATAAATGGACCCATACAGTTTAAACTTCTGTTGTTTAAGGGACAATTGTATATGTTTTTTCAAAGATCTCACTTTACCTACTAAAGCATTTAGCCATGTAATCTCTTGATAATTAGGACAAAATAATCATGAGCGATAGATTTATTCATATTTATGGCTGGAACTAGTATCTTGCATTAGTATTTATATTTTTTATTTTTTTTATATTTCAGAAAATATTGAGATTGTTTGTCTTTGCTTAGTTAAAATACCTGTTTAAATTTAAAGTATCTTTTGCTTTTAATTTCACCATCATCTGTGTGATTATTAAGTAAGGTTTACTTGATCCAGAATCAGTTATTTTAAATGTTTAGCTGTAGTTAGTGAATATTTTCAGAGATAAAACAGCCAACAGTAACATAACCTTAATGTGTGCCAGGCAGAATTCTAGGTGCTCTCAAATGTTATACCATTGGGGCTTCCCTGGTGGCGCAGTGGTTGAGAGTTCGCCTGCCGATGCAGGGGACACGGGTTCGTGCCCCGGTCCAGGAGGATCCCACATGCCGCGGAGCGGCTGGCCCCATGAGCCATGGACGTTGAGCCTGCGCGTCTGGAGCCTGTCCTCCGCAACGGGAGAGTCCACAACAGTGAGAGGCCCACGTATAGCAAAAAAAAAAAAAAAAAAAAAAAAGTTATATCATTTAATCCTAACAACAACCCTATGCTTTAAATATTCTTGTTATTCCTACTTTGCTAATAGAAAATTGAGCTGGGGAGTGTCAAACTCAGGAAATCTGGTCCTAGAGTCCATGTTCTTGACCAACAGGCTATACCACCTCTCAAGCATGAAATTAAAATTATTTAACTTGAATGTGAAAGCAGTTTTGGTGTAATGTTTCCTCTAACACTGTACTTTTAGTTCAACATAATCTCGGTTGCAGTGAGTGTAATAAATCATAAATTTAGTAAAAACTGCTTGGTAGATAATGAGGTCCAATTTTGATTCTAACAATAATTAGCTATATGATCTTGAATAAATAATTTATCCTCTTCAGATCCAATGTATTCATGTACACAATAAAGGCTTTTGTCAGTGTCTTTGTTTCCTAGGGCTGCTGTAACAAAGTATCACAAACTGAGTGGCTTTAAGCAACAAGAATTTAATCTCTCACAGATCTGGAAGCTAGAAGTCCAAAATCAAGGAATCAGTAGGGTTGGTTCCTTCTGGGTGCTCTGAGGAAGAAACTGTCCCATGCTTCTCTCCCAGGTTCTGGTGGTTGCTGGCATTCTTGGTGTTTCTTGGCTGGTAGACAATTCGCCCCAATCTCTGCCTTTATCTTCATATGGTGTTCTCCCAGTATGTCTTTTTTTCCCCCTTTTTATAAGGAATCAAGTCATTGGATTAGGAACTCTTCTGACCTAATTACATCTGCAAAGACCCTATTTCTAAATAAGTTCACAGTTTGTGGTTCTGGGGGGACATGAATTTTGGGAGGACTCTATTCAACCCAGTACAGACAAGATGATTTCAAAGATCCCTCAGTTACAACATTTTAAAATATGATGATTTTAGAGCTTGGTTGTTAAGACTGGACTTAAGATTTAGGATTACTTCATTATTTTTAGGAGATTTTAGTTTAGATTTGGATGTCTTGGAAAAGAAGTGATAAGTTCTTAGGCAATATTTACTTCTATTTGAGATTTTTTAAACTTCAAGTATGATATTTTGTAAAATATACTGATGTAATAAATTATTATTATTTAAATTAATTATATTTTCCCCTTTCCTCCTTCTAATACACAAGAGGCACTAGCTTCATGGGACTAGAGCTGTTATTTTGCTGATAGAATTTAGAAAATTTAGTACTTAATAATTTATTCCATTCACATCCACTGTGAACTTTTTGTCACCTGTGAACCTGTTACTGCTGGCTGGTTTGTTCAGTGAGGGAGTCTGTGAAGTTGTTCTGCTGGACTGCTCTAGAAAGTAATTTTAGACATATTCCCATGTTTATGTTTGAGTTCACTGTACTTACCAGACAGTATTACAAATACTGAAAATCTGGTGATTTAACAGTGAAATAAGAGTAAAGAAATAAATCATTTTGCTATGAATTTCTTTTCTTTCTTTTCTTCCTTTTCTCCCTCCTTCTTTCTTTCCTTTTTTCCTCTCCCTCTACCCTCCCTCTGTCTCTTTCCTCCTTCCTTCCTCATTTCACTCTTTTTCACTCTCTTTTTCTTTTTCTTTCTTTTCTTTTTTTTTTTTTTTTTTTGCAGTATGTGGGCCTTTCACTGTTGTGGCCTCTCCCGTTGTGGAGCACAGGCTCCGGACATGCAGGCTCAACGGCCATGGCTCACGGGCCCAGCCGCTCCACGGCATGTGGGATCTTCCCAGACCGGGGCATGAACCCGTGTCCCCTGCATTGGCAAGCGGACTCTCAACCACTGTGCCACCAGGGAAGCCCCTCATTTCACTCTTTATCACATTCAGACAATTATCACTATCATTGTTAGTACACAAATCTAGGATTTGTAAAATAATACATATTTTGGATTAACATAAATTTTCTCACAATTGCTGAGAGTCTTTTTTGCCAAAATTAAAATATTATCAGTAAGCATATTAGTATGCTTGGATTATGATACAATTTTTTCTATGTTTTCTGAAATATAACTATGTTACATTTTTAATGAAAACAATAACACCTTAAGGATTATATGATAAATTTTGAACATGACTTGAGGTTGTTTTGTCCAATAATATAGAAATAGCTGTACATTATTCTTTATTTTTTTTGACTAACATTCATTGAGTGCCTTCTTTTTCCTATTGAAGTGCTCAACATTGAGGACACAGTGTTGAATTCAAATAATACTTTCTGCCTTCAATAAATCATATTCTGGTTAAAGACACTGGCACCTAAATACATGACAGCCTCAGGCATAAGGGTCATACTACATCTGTTACTCACCAAGAGGGAATCTTAATTTTTTTACTGAACATTTGAAAATGGCTCACTATAACATCATGAATTATGACTTTGGGACACCACATATGCTTTTTTAAGGGTACTTTCTTTCATTTGTGATTATTTTTTTATTATAACAATTTGAATTATAGATCAGTAACATATCACTGGTCCTCATAATAGGAAATAGGATAGTAAACATTTTATATATTATTATTAACATAAAAAATGCTATTGATAACTTCTACAGTATTCATTTTTCTAATCTTGTTCTTGATTCCTTGAAATACTTTTAAATAAATGAAGCAATTAGTTGACTATACATGACTATATTCTCTAGTGCTTAGACTTACAAGTTTAAGTAACCTACAATTCTAATACTTGAATCAAATGTCAATATTTTATTTTCTTAGTCATTATTTCTAAACATAACATGTGTACTCAGTAACTTTATAGAGTGGTATATAGTACAACATAATCTAATTTTGTTTATCTTCAGTATATGCCTTTATTCTCAGTGCTGTGTGCTGAGTATATCATGGGGCTAGTTTTTAAATGCATGACAAAATAAGCCAGCAATAAAGAAATGTCCATTGGATACTGATTGCATAAACTCTATAGCTATGCAAAGATTCTACTAAAAATGCAATTTTACTTTTCACCCAAGCCTGCCTTCCTCTCAGTAACTAGAACTACCATCTACTCAATTTATCATTTCAGAAATATCAGGGTCATACATTCCTTCACTCTTCCCTCTCCTTTATCTACCATCATCACGATAGTCTTCATCCTAAATGTCTCTCAGACCACCCCATTTCTCTCTATTCCCACTGCTTCTGCCTTCATCTTGTACCTCTGCCGTCTCATTTAGATTCCCAGCAGAAGTTTCTATCTTCAAAAGAGAATCTGATATTTAAACATAGATAGTCAATAAGGACTGCTGAAATGATTCTTTTAATAGATACAAAACTGTATCCTATAATAAAACCATAATGCTTGGAATCATCATTTTTTACAGAGCAGAAATCAACGATATCTTTCCTGGACAAAGCTATTTGCATTTCTGTGGACAGGAATCATTTGCACTTACATTAGCTCTCCAAAAGTTAACTTAGATCTCTACAAAGTGGCAAAATAGCCCAGCCAAGAATAAAGGCACAGAGCCTTATAGAATCAAATAAGCTGGAAGGCTCCTCTAGGAATGTCCTGCATTTGATTGAAGGATCTCTCAGTATTCTTTTTGTCCAAAGTTCATCACAATTTTTGCTGACAGTGGCTTGCAAGGCCCTCTTTCCTGGCCCCATGTCTCCATCCTCTCCATTTGGCAGATCTTTTTTTTCTGTTCTCCAGACATCCTGCCTGGAGTTTGACTCCCAAACAGTCTTGCTCTCCATAATCTCAGAGATCTCAAATTTAGTTTCCCTTTTTCTTGGAACTTTCTTTCCTTTACTACTACTACTATTTATTATTTATTTATTTGTTTGTTTGTTTGTTTTTTACCTTTTCCTGTAGGTCTCTGTTTAAAAGGCAACTTCCTCATGGCAGCTTTATGAAATTCTGGCTTACTTAGGTCTTCTTTGGTATGTTCTTATAATATACAGGACACCCCCTTAGTAACACTAATTGTTACTAACTTGTACCACCCATTAGTCTGAAAATTATAGAAAAGCAGGAACTGTCTCTCTTTTTTTTTTTTTTTTTTTTTTTTTTGCAGTACGCGGTCCTCTCGCTGCTGTGGCCTCTCCCGTTGAGGAGCGCAGGCTCCAGATGCACAGGCTCAGCCACCATGGCTCACGGGCCCAGCCGCTCTGTGGCATGTGGGATCTTCCCAGACCAGGCACGAACCCGTGTCCCCTCATCGGCAGGCGGACTCTCAACCACTGTGCCACCAGGGAAGCCCAGGGACTGTCTCTTTTTATCCCGAATCTCTATCTAGGCATATAGAAGGCACTCAATATGCATTTATTTAGTGAACTCGTTTAAGAAATATTTATTTTATATATTTTTCATCTTTAAAGGTTTGCATTTCTTCATTGTTTCCCCAACACTGTTTTAGCATTTTCAAAATTAATAATGATAATTAGTGGTCTTTTGCCCCCTGATTATATCATCAATAGTAACCATATATTATGGTTTATTTTATACATTAATTTATTGCTAAGTGCAGTACAAATCTAGCTAACTAGCTTAATTTATAAAGTTTGGAAGAGAGAATGATTAGTTCTGCTCTGGTGTGTCACAAAAGTGTCATGGAAGTGCAATGAGTGTTTCAAGTACAGCAGGATGTACAGGAGGCTATTCCACACTGAAGGCAGAGAGAGAACAAGAGAAAACCATGGAGGCATGCTATGTTGGGGAAGACAAAATAGTCTGTGTCATTACAGCACAGCGAGCATTTAAGATAGAGGCCAGAGGCCTTGCAATCCAAACAAATAGTTTGGACTTAAAACTGTAAACAAAGGCAAGACACTAAAGAGTTTTAAGTAGGTTTGGATTTTAGAAATTCACTCTGGTAGAATGTAGGACAGCAGTTTCCAAGGTGTGCTTCACTGCAAGGTCATCTGTTGGATTCTGGCTCTTTATATGTCTTTTTATCTAATAAAATGTAAAAAAGCAAAGTAAGCTTTCCTAATGTGTGATTGACACTGGTGTGCTTCCTTAGTCTGTATGCTGGTCCAACATCCCATATAAAGCACTTAACGCCATGAGGTCTTAAAGAAGAATAGGGGTCCCTTCATGCAGAGGGGTGGGCAGTGGTGCCCTCCCTCAGGCATCACTTCACTTTCAGTGTATGGCTAGGGATTGCAGATTGTGTTCCTTGTTAAGTGGTTTTACAGATAATATTATTGAGTTTTAACTAAACTAACACTTCACAAATTAAAAAGTTCTTTCAAGAGGCTTGAGATGAAAAGAAACGTTAATATAAGTACAAATGGGGTAAAAAAAAAAAGCAGTGCTGACACACATATACTCCTAGGTGTTCTTCAACTGCACTGCAAGGTTAAAAAAACACTGATGAGCTAATCAAGTCTGACAAGAAAGCAGCAAGAAATTCATATGATTAAGAAGACTGTATGAAATATGGATCTCCATATACTATCTTTAATGATGAACTTTGACCTACTTAAAATGAGTCTTGAGACATAAGCTAATAATAGTATGTGGCCTTCAACATTTGCATGGCACTTTTACCATATATATTTTAAAGATTTAATTAATTTATTTATTTTTGCCTGCTTTGGGTCTTGGTTGCTGTGCATGGGCTTCCTCTAGTTGCGGCGAGCGGAGGCTGCTCTTCATTGCGGTGCGCGGGCTTCTCATTGCGGCAGCTTCTCTTGTTGTGAGGCACGGGCTCTAGGCGCACCGGCTTCAGTAGTTGTGGAACGTGGGCTCAGTAGTTGAGTCCCTCGGGCTTAGTTGCTCCGAAGCATGTGGGATCCAAGTGGACCATGGCTCGAACCCGTGTCCCCTGCATTGGCAGGAGGATTCTTAACCACTGTGCCACCAGGGAAGTCCTGCTTGGCCTTTTCAAACAAAGCATCTATAATAAGACAAAACAGATTTTTTTTTTCCTGGAAATGTTTAAAGTTTCACAATATCAAATTTAATGTTTCAGAAATGACACTAAAATTAGTGGTGAATGTTTACAAGTTTTTCTGAGATTTCTTATTATATTAGTAAAGTAGCAATAAATGTATATAATGTATAAATAACAACATATACACATATTAGGGAGGCATGCTCAAAAACCTCTTCGCTATGATAGATTTGTGTGATTTTTAGATAGTTGAACATTGTTTACTAAATGAACCAAGGGGACAATTACAAAGGGAAGGAACCTCATTGTAATATTTTTTCTTAAGTGTTTGAGAGCAATTTGTATCTTTTGATCTATTTATGGGTCAATATATTCAGCCATGAAATTCATAAAAAAATTTATTCACTGAAAGCAAACTTAATAAATAAGTGAAATAGCAAAAAGTTATGAACCACATATTTTATATCCAAGCTTTTATTTATTAGGAGATGAATTGATTTAGTCACATGTAGTGGGTGGTTGATAAAAAATTGCTGTTGTTTTCTCAGGCTATTTCAATGACTTAGGTTTTCTCTGCTGATACATTCATCTAAGAGGAATTTATTTACGATTGCCAAGTTAAACAAGTCTACTAGCACATGGGAAAGCATGAACTTAAATGATATTGGAAGAGGGAATTCCCTGGTGGTCCAGTGGTTAGGACTCCAGGCTTCCACAGCAGGGGCACGGGTTCAATCCCTGGTCAGGGAACTAAGATCCTGCATGTCCCGTGGTGTGGACAATACATATATAAATAAATAAATAAATAAATAAATAAATAAATAAATAATATGTATTGGAAGAGACAGTCCTATTTAAGTTAGCATTTGTTAATGAAGGAATGAATTAGCTCCTAAAAAGTGATCGTCCATCTAAATTCAATCAAGATTAGACAAGTTCTAAACTAGAGAAGATAAAATTTATAATATAAAACTGAAGATCATCAAGTTCTGTTTTTTTTTTTTTTTACTAGTTCACTATTGCATTTCTTCACAACCTTCATTCATACCACACTCAGTCAATCTTAACTGGTAAAAAAAACTCTGTCTCCAGGTTCCCACAAACCTGACCACATTGCATTTATTGTATCTATTGTCATTCATGTTTTATCTCATTTACTAGAAAGTAAATTTCCTTGAGGGCGAGGGTCACATATGCTTTCTTATGTTTTAGCTTCCAAGTAGGCTAAGATTTTATACCATAGGTGCTCAACAGAGGTATTGTGAATTAGAAATAAAATGGTTTGTTGCTAAAATATTGGATTCTCTATAGTAGAGGTCTTGTCAGGAATATTATGAGTTATTATAACTATTATTTATATTTATGTTACTGTACTGGGAACTCTATACAACTTTTTTAAAGAGAACATGAAATATAATTTGTTTTGATACTCATAAATTTCTATATACTTCCAAATATATGTATAGGTATATGTTTGGAAGTATATAGAAAATATATATATATTTATATATAATATATATATATATTTTTTTCTATATGCCTCCAAAAGGACAAGAATTTTGGAATTTCCAGTGGTCCACTGCATTCACCACCAAAGGAGAGTGATCAAACTATTAAATCAGAACAGTGTGGCAGCACATATGCTTTGTATATTGTTCTTTTGTTGACAAAAGTTATTTTGCAAAATCAATTGAAAAGAAAAAGTGTATTGAAATAACTAGATCTTTTGGATATTGAAAACTCATACTGAGATATAGTAATGTTGAAAAAATAATTGCAAGAGTACATTTTTTACTTAGCACGAATTCCATTTACCCATACCTCTGAATGAATTATTTGATATTTGTTAAAGAAAAGCCATTTCATTTTATTGGTATATATACTCAAATGCAGGTATTTAAACTAGCAGCTTCTTTTTGAATTGGAAAGAAAATGTGGAATTTACTATTTCTCCTTTATGGAATGCTGTTACCCCACTCCATCTCTATCAACAAAATCCAGAAAGAGAACACTAATTACTGCTTGGAACACTAAGAATGATCAGTTTTCATGCTGTTCTAATTTAAATGATTTGTTATTTGTGTAAATGGATTGATTAAGTAGAGAGATTTGTGATGGTAGCACTTTATTTTCCCACTTAAGAAACAGTCCCTTATACAATTATATTATTTAAAACAAATACACAAACAAACAAAAAACCTCTAGAATAGAAGTTAGTATCTTCCCTAGGTCTTTAAGTAAATCCATATGTTAATGGAAGTGGTGCTGATTAACTGAAATGCTTTGAGAAGAAAAGGTTCAATCAGGCCATGAGGCACAGAAAAAATTTCAACCACTTACATCATCATCACTTCAGTCAACTCAACTGTTTCTATAGATGCACTGTAAGTCAGGCTTTGAAGTACCTCTCAATAGTTCTTAATAATTTTCTAGAATGGTAATTCTAAATTTGACAGACATTTCAATTGCAGGAATTTATATCTTAATACTTAATACATTTCACTAATTCTTTTGATCAGCATACAAGTAAATGATACATTAATTTTCCCCCAAGCGTAGGTCTCAACTCTTTTTATTCCAGGGACAAAGTATTTGCCCAGACCTATAAGAAGTCTAATGACCTATAAGATTTCATTTAAGTTTTAAAATAACTACTGTATCCCTTAGTGTCCAGGAATCTTCAAAATAAAGTTGCCACTAAATGTCATGTTGCAGAATCCTCACTGCCAGCATACTGACAAGTCTCCTACATCACAGTGTTTGTGGTTTTACCTAATTGGAAATACAATTAAAACAGGTATTAAAGGAAACTGTAATACAGAATTGATTTGAGATCTGTGATTAGGAAAGAAAATGGAGGATCAGTAATTACATTGTGAATTTGCTGTGCACAAAGATGTCTAAATCATTTGATATTCCAGTTAATAAATATTATTGAGACAGATATAGTTGTGAGAATTGGGGGTGAACAGATAAACAAAGTCCATTCTTTCATGGAGCGTGTATACTTGTGAGGGGAGACATCAACTTAAAAGTAAATAAGTAATTGTATATTTCCTTGAATATAATAAAATAACATGATGTAAATTATAGCAGGGGAAGCTGGACTTTTATCAAATAACTAACTTCTACTTTTCCCCTCTTGGTTACCTAAGCCTGATAAAGTGACCTAAAAGAAAGAAGATGGTAAAAATATGTTTTATAATAAATACTTTCCTTTAAAATTAACATAATCTAAAATAATTTTCAGAATTACTAAAAGAATAATTTTTTGTCAAAAGTAGGAGAACCAAAGTCTAGAATAGTCCAGGAAAGAAAAGTGATGAATCATGCTTTTTAGTGCAGTTATAAAAACTTTTGAACTTATATTACACCTCAAGTAATAATGTGGGTAAAAAAGAGATGAAACTATATAAACTTGATATACAAACTGTTTATAGGCAATTTGTTTATTTTAGCCAGAGCAAATCTGATAACTCCTTGTCATTTTTTAGATAATCATTTTATATCTCCATTCAGTTTTCTAAAGCCTATCTTGAATGCATATCTAATAATTTCAAATATTCCATTATTTATAGACATAAATCATGCTTTTGTGATTTGGAGATACTCTTATACTATGGAGAGATGTCGTTTGTACGTTTGCTTGTTTTTTTTTTTTTTTCTGGTCTATTATGCCTCTGTGGTATTGGTTAGGGAACAGGGAGTTGGTGATATGAACATTTACATTGTTATTGTTACACAAAACCTTAAAATTCTGAAACACTCATGTTTACCAAGACCTAGAAATCAAGCCTGGTCTTAGTTTCACTTTCTTTTTCTTTTTTTCCTATATCCAGCAAAGTTCCAGGAGAGATGTTAGATGATTTTCTGATGTTAGAAGTTGAAGTAGAGAAAAAAGTACTATTCAAAGACTAAATTGATAAGGAAAATGCTGTATTATTCAAACACCTTAGACCAGGTTTGCACAAGATTATGAAATGACTCTTCCGTGAAGTTAGAAAACACCTTGATGTAGTTGGTTGGGATAAATAGTACTTAGGACAGGCAACATGAAGTGCTCTAGCAGGTCAACATTAAAATTTCAGTGATTTAGTACAAGTGTTTCTCATCCAATTCAAGTCTAAAGCAGTTATTTCTGATCAGAGTAGCTAAAGTGGTACAAATCACTTTCATTCATATTCATTCTGTTGCCCTGCATTCACCCTACAGCAAGGAAGGCTGAGAAATGCCCTGGAAGTGATTCTGCAGTCCTTATCATAGTGAGGGAAACAAGTGTTCCAGTGCCCAGGGGCCATTAAGACTAAATCCCATTGCCCAAAATGCCTACTAAATTTAGTAATTTAGAACTATTGAGTAAAATGGATGAAAGAATTTTTACACAATCTGGAAGGCAGCTAGGTGCATTTATAATTGTTTTTAGAAATGTGTATATTGTAGCAATGAATGATGGATAGGAGTTTTTGGAGTAGCTTAAATTATTTAAATATGATGGTATTTTTGTCTTTGCTCTTGTCAACCTCTAACTGGATGTTCTTTCCAAGTTACTTTTTTCTTAAGGCAATACCTTAATAGAGTGAGGACTGGGAGATAAAGTGCCAAGAGGTAAAGAAGATACTCTAAGAAGTTAGACCAAAAGAATAGGGAAAGTTATCAAACAAACAAACGATAGATTTGTTTTGGCAACTGGCTTGGCTACAAGTCACAACCCTAATACCTGTATGTACAAGATTACGTTGGGATCTTCTTTCTGTTATTTTCTCATTCTCTCTTACAAGAGAGAAAAAAAAAGACTTATTTTGTTCTCATAACTGGAAACTTAAGGGAAAAGACTTGTCATTTGGCTCATCTTGGTGACACAGACAATGTTATGAAGTCTCAATTTCTCTATCCATCTCAGAAACATTGTTTCCCTATGTCAGGCAGGATGACCAGTGGCAGTTACCAGTTTTCTAACCCTAGGGGAAGTGGAGTGCTTCATTCATTTTCATCTCAGCTGAATGCCGTAGAGGGACACACATTCGAGCACCCTCCACATCCACCCACTGTACTATGCCACTTATATTTATATAAGAACTTGAGCATCTGTGGATTTTGGTAAGTGCGAGGGGTCCTGGAATCGATCCTTGCTAAATACCTGGATATCGAAGGGACAACAGCACTCTTTCCTGCACTTCCTTCTCTTTTTTATTGACTATACTCTTAGAGTCTAAATCATCTTTACATAAGGACATCATTAAAATTTGTAATGGCATTCATGTAATCTTTAGTCACCCTAGAGTGTACAGGCATGTTTAAAAATCTTTATGTCACAGTGAGATTGAATAAGTTGCCCAAGATCACACAGAAAGAAATTGGTATTTTTTTTTTTTTTTTTACTATTTCAGTCTGTTTATTTTCTTTTTTGGAATATACAAGCCACAGATACATAACAGTTGATTTTGAGACAGTTAACTTGGTTTTATTTTGAATTTTTTTTTTACAACTTATATTTAAAATACAAGTGGTACTTGATATCATCTACCAGATGGATACCGAATAGATATAATTTTCAAATTCAAAAAAGAACAAATTCTGGATATGATTATGGATATCATTAAAGCAGATTTAATTTGATTCCCTTCTGATAAAATTTCTACAGTGAAACTATGAATGGAACACTCAGTTCTGAATAACTGCTAGAGATCTGGATTCACCTTCTATCCCTAGTGGTAGGAACTCTGTTTCTATGACATCCTGAAGCTTCAAAACAACTAACTAACTAACTAACTAAATAAATAAATAAATAAATAATGACTTTTCAGCTAAGAGAATGGATGTAAAATATTTTCAATTCTATGAATGAATAAGGAATTAGGCTAATTAATTAAAACTGCCAGGAATTCCTTTGAAGAAGTCTGTGATTAAACCTAAGGATTTATGGTGGAACAATTAAGTAAATTTGTCCTCAGGTATCTTTGCACATTCTCCAGGGAATGAGTGATGAAATTCTGCTTTAGTGTTATACTTTATTAGAGTTTTATCTATTTTAATTGATTCAGCTTTGGTTATAAAACTCCAATGGAATAGCTGATGCAAATGACATATTATGTTAATATATAAACCTCCCATGAGTTATCTTTAATTTCACCAAAGATGGAAACATAACCTGTCTGACTATTCTGTACAAGTGAATGCAAATTAGTAGTGAACTATAATAGTTTATATTATCGAGAACATTTACTTATGCTACATGATTCTTAAACAAAATATTCTTAAACATCCATAAGTAGGCACAGAAAAGATTTTCAGAGTAAAATTTATATTCAATAATATTAGTAAAGAATAATTAGCCAATTGGAAGGAGACTGCTTTTCTTAATGCTTCTTTTTTTTTTTTTGAGAAAACGTTTTGGTAGAAAATAAAGTATTTTAGAATGCATAAATCCCAAACACTGTTTTTGAGACTAACTTGGTCACTGATAATAAATGCATTGGCATTTACAAGATGATTCTTCCTGTGAAGCCTGTTACTAATGACATATTGAAGAATTGTGTACAAGAAGTAAGTGAAATGGAGGTAAATGAGGCACACATTTGAGTAAGGCATCCTAATATTCATAAATAGTCAAAGAATATCCTCTTTAGTACCAAATTAGTTTATTCTTCAAAAAATGTAACCTGAAACAAATAATATGAACTTGGTAAGCTGAGTACAAATGTGTAATTTATTTATAATTTGCCTTTCTGATAGAATTGGTACGAACTCTTCCTTTGACCGTGTGTCTTTTTCAAATGTGATTGTTCTATGAAAAGAGCAAGGTGAAGCTCCAAAATTAAGACCATGGGGCAATGAGTATTCAAAGTGTGGCTGGGTTTCTGTTTCAACCTTATGCACAGATTATTTAGTATTCTCTATAACTAAATTTAACACATTGGAATCAGTGAATTCAGGGTTGATTGGACAAAACTGGAATATGTTTTAATGGTATAATAATTTTCCCCTACTGCCAGTTATTTGAGAGTGGGTATTATTTATGTTTCTCGATATGAGTTTTATAAGCATTTTAAAGAACATGTAAGAATTTGAAATCATTGGTTACATTAGTTTCTTATGGGGAATCCCATGAATATATACATTTCAACATAGTGGTTAAATATTTATATTCTTCATGATGAAAATATTTAGAAGAATAAACATTAAATTGTTAAAGTTATTTTTTTATTATGAGAAAATGTTCTTATACTTGAGTTAAAGCTGGAAGGAATCTTGGAGATCATATAGTAGACTTCCTTCAAATTAGAGATTAAAGAAGATTTAGGTAATTCACCCAAAGTTATATATCTAAATGGCACAATTTGGACCACAACTGAGAGTTCTTAGCTTAGGGCTGTTTCACCATGTTCTTTTCTTTTATTATTCCATTTTTCCCCCTTTCTCCTGCTTCTTTTCCTTCCCACATTCTTGGAATTTTTACTATGAGCTATCTTGGGTATTGGTGTTACAGAGATCAAGAGATTGATCTGGTTGTAGCCACTGATAATAAAATGCAAGTGTGATTTGAAGATCATTTAGACAGTAGTCTAGTTCAACAATGCTCTGTAAGACCACCCTTACAGCCACTCTGGGCAATAGGATAAGAATTGCCTTACTATTCAGTTCAGATCTCCATCTTCAACCACACAGAGAGGGCTTCCAAAACTCTTAACTGAATGAATACAGTAAAGCATAAATTGTATTGAGAAAGATCTAATATACACTTTGAAGAAAATAGTATATACAGTTTAGTATATAATTAGCATAAATATCCTTACTTACAATAAACCATAAATGATATGCAGTGGTTTCAGGCTCTTGTCATTAAAGGACTTATAGAAATTTTTGGTAAAGAAATATTTGTTCTAACCTAAATAGATCTCTAGTTTTTTCTAACATATTGCTCAAACTTCTGTATGCATCCAACTCTGCATGTAAGGGGATATCTTAAAAAAAAATTTTGTAATGGATTTATTAGTATCATTGGCAGTTGTCCTAGTTTTAATCACTCCCTTGCTAAAGAAGGCATGTTTTAACACACTTTTGAAATGCTTGATGTATATTTTACTTTCTATCTGCAATATGGCTAGACAATATAAAGCTTCTCTGCATCTCTGTTTTGACTCAAGAATTTTGTGAGGCAGGGTGGTAAAAAGATAAGGAAGTTTGTGTCCTGCACCTGTTTCAGTGCTGCTTTTCCACTTGTGATATATACTCTACAGTGACTTAAAAAAAAAAAAAGGAGGCTTTAAACTATTGTTTGGTAGAAAATGTACATTACTAATTCGGGTTTTGTTTCTTTATTTTAATTTTTTTTTAACTTTGAAGTATAGTTGATTTATAATATTATATTAGTTTCAGGTATACATAAAAATGATTCAGCTACATATATATGTGTGTGTGTGTATTCTTTTTCAGATTCTTTTCCAATATAGTTTATTACAAGATATTGAATATAGTTCTCTGTGCTATAGAGTAAATCCTTGTTGTTTATCTGTTTTATATATAATAATATGTATCTGTTAATCCAATACTCCTAATTTATCCCTCCTCCCAGCTTTCTTCTTTGATAGCCATATTTTTTTCTATGTCTGTAAGTCTGTTTCTGTTTTGCAAATAAGTTCATTTGTATTATTTTTTAGATTCCACATTTAAGTGATATCATACACTGGTCTTTCTCTGACTTACTTCACTTAGTATGTTAATCCATCCGTGTTGTTGCAAATGGCAATATTTCAGTCTGTTTTATGGCTGAGTAATATTCCATATATATATTTTACATGCTACATATATATATGCACCACATCTTCTTTGTCCATTCATCTGTTGATGGACACTTAGGTTGCTTTCATGTCTTGGCTATTGTAAATAGTGCTGCTATGAGCATTGGAGGTGCATGTATCTTTTTGAATTAGAGTTTTCTCCAGAATATACCAAGCAGTGGGATTGGTAGCTCTATTTTTAGTTTTTTAAGGAACCTCCATACTGTTCTCCATAGTGGCTGTATTAATTTACATTCCCACCAACAATGTAGGAGGGTTCCCTTTTCTCCACACCCTCTCCTGCATTTATTATTTGTAGACTTTTTGATGAGGGCCATTCTGACAAGTGTGAGGTGATACCTCATTGTAGTTTTGATTTGCAATTTTTGATAATTAGTGGTGTTGAGCATCTTTTCATGTGCTTGTTGGCCATCTATATGTCTTCTTTGGAGAAATGTCTATTTAGGTCTCCTGCCCATTTTTTGATTAGGTTTGTATATTTTTGAAATTAAACCCTTGTGGGTCACATCATTTGCAAATATTTTCTCCCAGTCAGTAGGTTATCTTTTCATTTTGTTTATGGTTTCCTGATTTGGCTTCAATTTGACTGGGCCCCCCACTGTGTAGAAATGGCATTTCTTTTTGAATTGGAGAGAGCTAGGTAGGGATGAAAGGTGGAAAATAAAAAGAAAATAGTCATTGAGTCATTGGGCAACTACTTAAGTGATAAATAAGTGTAATCCCTTGCCCCCTAAAATAAAAAATCTTGAAAAAAAAGAAGCAAATGCATAACTGAAGAAGTCCTGGTTTTATGTACTCTCATTTGTATGGTGATCTGGAAACTTGGAAATCCCCTATGACTTTATTACTTTATCCAATCCAATGATTATTTTCAGTTTATGATTTGAAAATATTCAACACATATGGACAGCTGACAATAGTATGTTATAACAATAAATAAAATATATCTATAACATTTTGATTAAAGAATAGTTAAAGCAATAAGAAACTTATGGGGTGAAGAATTTTGAGACAATCTCTATTCTGTATATTTCATATTCCACTCTACTTCATTAAAAAAAAATGTCCTCATCTTAATCATGGCCTTTTTGGCCCTGACTAAAATCTGAATTAAAGCTTATGTTCTTAATATTTTTCGTTGTAAACTTTTGGGGAACCAGCAAGGCGATTCTTGAAATCATGCTCCATTTGCTTCACTATCAAGGACTAGAAAAAATATTTTCATGAACCATGCCCCCAAATCATTCACAGTAAATATTTGAGGGTGTTTTCATTGAAGCTTGTTCTGTACATCTGAAAAACCAGTGATGCCTAAAGGAGTTTGGAATCACAAGTTTGTGAGATCAAAGAAAAAGTGAAAGAATATTCAGTTTGAAGGAGAAAGGACAAGGAAATGACTTTTTAAAACAGTTTGACTTTTTTTATTACATTACTTTAGTATGTAAGTATATATGCATATCCCTCATAGATTAGAAGAATTTTTAAATGCATAATTACCATAGGTTAATGTGATCACTAATTAGCCTATATGCAGTTACAATAAAAATTATTTGATGCTTTATCAGACTCTAGCTTGTTTTATGTAGTTAGGGTTACTACAGAAAAAAATTTAAAAAAAGGAAAAAAAGCGTATTTGTATTCCAGATGATTAAGTAACTGTAGCATATTATCAAATCAAGGATATAAAATGCTAAATGCTATTTGTAATGATAACCTGCAAAATTTTAACTAATGAATAAATTACCAAGATAAAAATATTATAATTCCATGTGAAAAAATATAACTGAATTTCAGATGATGCTAGTTCGGTGTCCTCTTGACTATTTGCTTTGATGCATTGTCTGGTTATTATCTGCAGAACATATTCCCTTTATCTCTGTTTATCAATGAAATCTACTTTTGATCCTTTCATAGGGTGTTGTTCTCTGTTGGTTTCTTAGTAAAGCTAATTAGGCCATCATCCCATCATCCGAGAGCCTTGCTCATAAATTTTTAAGGTGTTGCTATTTCTTTGGTAATTCTCCATTTTATCTGCCATGTTTATAAATGATAATTAAAAGATTGTAGGATAGAAATACTTGATTTTTTTCTCTGCATGATATCATAATTTGCTAATAAATGTCACCTCAAAATTCTCAGAATTCATTATCTTTATCACTGTCTATCACATTTACATAATACTTTCTACATTAAGTGCAGCTACTTATGTACTTATTGCAGTTCCCTGTTACATGCCAAGCTTTTAAGGAGAAGATTTTTGGTTTGATTCATCTAGATAGTCCCAAACAAAGCCTAGACCTGGCATTTAGCAAGCATTCATTAAATACTTACTGAATGAAGGAATTTGGAATAACTGAGTGAATGGTCTATACTGAACACATTCAACAAAGTTGAGATTTTGAACAATGGTCTTTCTATAGATTTAAAATACATTCAGAGAAACCATTCATGCATTTGTCCTTTTAGAACCCTAAGTGTCAGAAGTTGAGGGCTATAAATTGAAACTTCAACCCATTTAACTCAGTGAAATAAATATTGAATAATTAACATATTATATAAAGTATAATGCTAGGCACTGTACAGGAGTTTGCTGTTAAAAAAATACATATTATGCTACCTAAAGCTCATGACCTTGTTTTGAGAGGCAAACAAAATTATACAAAACTTCAGTACTAATGACCTTAAAATTCATTTTATCTCTATGAGACTTCATTTGCTCTGTCTTTTCTATAATGGTGTGATAAAATTCAGATGAAATTGAGCAAAATGTGTTCTGAAGCCTTAATGCCCTTAGAAAGAAATAGAGGGTATTGGTTTTTCAAGTAGCATTTTAATATAATATGTAGAAAGGAATAGACTTACAAAAACACCCAACGTTATTTAAGCACTTATGTAAAATATATTTTCTAATATTTTAAGAAACCCATCTGCCTTGTGTCATTGAGTGGTTTTATCTTTTCCATTTTAGTGTTTAAAAATAAATTAAATATTGAAATATGTTTTATTGAAATAATTTATAAAATGTGATGAGAAATATGTTTTGCCCTTTCTTCCTTAAACATGACTTTATGTTTTTTATACATGAATAAAAGTAAATGCATTTATATAACTTTAAGTTTATAAACAGGTATGAAAACCAATATTTTTTTAAATTTTATGATATTATACTTTGTGAGATGGATTTTCCTTTCAAGTTTCAATGTTACTTCAATTATTCAGAACCTCAATTCAGTTTTTTTTTTTTTTTTGATCTTCTCTGAAAATAGTATCGTCTTTGATTTTCTGCTTTGAATTACTTAATCACTTATAAAAACTCGTGTATATAACAATTTGGTTGATTTTAGCTGTTTTATTTTGACTTCAGTCTCTGAAGTAAAATAAAAAAGTAGAGCTGTTACTTAGGAAATGCCTTTTAACACCAGAGCATTTATTCAAATGTGATTATTTCAGACAAATATTTTTTGAAGATAACATACTCATATCTTTATGGTAGTTTAAAAAAAACTAAGAGCAATACAGATTATATTGATCATTTACATCTATGAGTTATTAAAATTATTGTCAACTTAAACTATTTTTTCCTTTTCAAGTGAGATATATACTTTTATAGGATTAATATAATTTTATAGGAATAATAACATCTTTATCAGACTTTTTTGGTGAAATACTGAGAATATTGGTCTAATGGCAGAACACATAACAATATTTGCAGTAGAACCCTTGATGCACAAAATGTTTTCATACACTGTCCCCATTGTCTTTTCCCTTTTCATGGCATGTCAGTGTCAATAAATTATTTTGTGGTAATGCAGGAACAATTAATTATAAAAATTAGGTAATCAGCAGTGGCCTTGTGTTTGTGCAGTATAGCTGACAGTCTAAGTGGTGGAATTGTGGTATAACTGAACACATCAAACTAGACATGTCTTTAAAAGAAAGGTAAGACAGGGATAATAATAATTAAAGTTGGCATTCTACATAAAATCATCAAGCACAGTGTCAGTTATATAGTAGGTGCTCATAAAAGTAATCAATTATAAGAGTGGTAGTAATGGTAGTAGTTGTAGTGTTGTGAATAATAGCAGCAGAAGTAAATTTGAGCAGTAGGAAAATGTCTTTCTGCAGAAACTTAATCCCTAGGACCTAATTTGTTTTATCCATCTTTTTGTACACTGACACTTTCTACAAGGGATTTGAGGTAACTGTGTCAGCTAAACAGACCTTAGCATGAATATTTTATAAGTTTTATATCCATGTGTCAGCTAGTAGAGATTTCATCAGATATTAGGATTGGGGACTGCTTTAGGAAATTAGTATAGGATTAAAAGAGCAAGCTTTAGGAAAGGGAGGTGAAATGTTTTCCAGTGGTGTCATTTAAAAGTGTTAAATGTCACCTATGATGTAATTTTATTAATATCAGTTCCTTTCTAAGATTCTTATAGTTCATGAACTTAAAACCTCAACACATTTTAGAGTTTAAAATAATTCTAAAAATATCTTTTGAAATTTAGTGATTTGTTTCAGAGGTTGCCCGTTGAAGGTTCAAGGTGATATTTATGTTGAAGGGCTTTATAAGTTCTAATATGCCTATGAAATATTAGTGCTTTGGTAATGTTGGTGTATGGATAAAGAAGACAGGAATTGGAATGAGGAGTCAGTATCCACATTCATTCTCTAGGAGATGAAAAAGATATCGATGGCTCTAGTGTGAATGAGCATATCATGCACTGGTAGCCACACTTGCGAGTGTAATCCAGTGTTGGCCACCACTACTCCAGCCTAGTGTGATTAACAAATCTTTCCCCAATTGGAAGGTGATGAAGTTAACTCAGAAGAGAAAAACACCATATATCTTTACTTATTGGCTTAAAGGGAATAAAATAAATGAGAATAACTAAAAAGATGATAATAAATATTTTGTCTGCCACACATGTAAGAAGTTAGCAGGAGACTGTTCATTTTTCATGTGTTACTAACAAGATGACATTACTTTTTTCTTTTTCTTTCTTTCTTTTTTTTTAATTTAAGTTAGTTACTGAGTAACTGAGGGTACTGAGTATAGCTTGGAGACTACAAAATATAATTTTTGTAGCAAAATATACCTTCTCAGAGAGAAAGGAGAATTATGTCTATTAAGAAAATAGCTGAGGGCTTCCCTGGTGCCGCAGTGGTTAGGAATCTGCCCGCCAATGCAGGGAACACAGGTTCGAGCCCTGGTCTGGGAGGATCCCACATGATGCAGAACAACTAAGCCCGTGTGCCACAACTACTGAGCCTGCGCGTCTGGAGCCTGTGCTCCGCAACAAGAGAGGCCACGATAGTGAGAGATCTGCGCACCACGATGAAGAGTGGCCCCTGTTCGCCGCAACTGGAGAAAACCCTCGCAGAGAAACGAAGACCCAACACAGCCAAAATAAATAAATAAATAAATAATACTTAAAAAAAAAAAAAGCTGACTTTGTTTATAAATTTGTTTCTAAATATAACATCTTAACCTTAATGTCCTTGAGTTGCATTAGGCAAGCTTTTATAACAGTGAATGAAAACAAAATTAATATAGAAAGCTTTGCTACTGATAAATTAGGTTATGAGGTGAAAAAAAGAAAAAAAAACATTTATTTTTGTACACTTTACCCATATGAGTAGATATTTATTTATCCATCCATCCATCATCCATGCAGCCACCTCTGTCAGTCTATCTGTATAGCTATTATATATCTATTTTTCTACCTGCTTGTATTTTTAGATATGTATAAAGATAACTTTACGTTAAGAAGATAGACATTATTATAAGAATATCCATGTAAATCTTCTTCATAATGTATATGCATTTTATGGATCAGGTTAACAGTACACTAGTGAACACTATTAATTTTCACTACTTTTAGAAAACCTACAAGCAATAAAATTAAACAGTTGCCCCAAATTAATAAATCTGTAGCAGGGTTTTTCAGTCTTAGTACTATTGACAGTTTGGATCTGAAGTTTCTTTTTTGGGAGTGGACAAGTGTTGTCCTGTGCCTATATGATATTTATTAGGAACCCAGATCTCTCCCCACAAAATGCCAGCCCACTCCAAGTGTGACCACTATTAATGTCTCCAGACATTGCCAAATGTCCCATGGGGAGCAAAAGCCTTGAGAATCACTGTTTTATATCTATACAGGAATAATAAAAACTGACAACCATAAATATTTATTAAATCACAGGTGCTAACATAATTTAAAGTTAAAAAACAAACAGAAAATATATTTAATAGATATGCAGATGATAATATCATTTAAAAGAATTTGCAAAGAATATGTTATTTTAGCTTCAGAAAACCAAACGTTCACATATTCACAAATTTGTTCTTTAACCCAGTTAATGATCGCTCCATCTACTAAATCACCCAAGCTAAAAAGAACTGAAGTCATTTCTTGTTTTATTTTCTTCCTTAATCCCCATATCCAGTAAATCACTGAAGTATTTGTTATTCCACCTTGGAAAGATGGCTAGAATCTCATCCCCAGCTACCCTGTATTCACTGCCACCATCATCTCTTGCTTGGTAAGAATTTCCTTACTTTTCTCTCTCTACCAGCCTCTTATCATCCTGCCCCATTTTTACACTGAAACCAGGCAGATAATTCTACAAAACAAATCACAGCCTCATTCCTATAGACAGTGCCATTAAATCCCTGCTGCCTGGAAGATAAAATTTGGAATTCCTACATTACCTTTTTTCTAGTTGTATCTCCTGTCCTCCTGGCCTCATTTTCAGTTTGGGACTTTTAGACCTGTGAATACACCAGACTCTCTCGAGGCACTTTGCCATAAGACATGTTATTCTTTCTGCCTAGATGGCAAAATCGTGCCTTATTAACATATTCAGTTCCTGAGTCTGAATAGAGAGGATTTGATAGCAAGGAATATCATGCAATCTGAAATTGCTTGATTCCTAAATTTCAGATATCAAGTGGTAAAATATGTAGACATAAAGAGGCACCTTTGTGTGCTGCCTTGTGTTTACCATCAAATAACATCTTTTTATAACCGTTATGTTACAAATACAATGCAAATACTGAAAACTTCACAAAACAAAAACTAGTTTCAGGAATTTATAAAGGCATACAGTCTTGTAACTGTTAGTCTACATCAAGAAATAGAACTTTGCTAGCCACCCCCAGGAACTCAACAATGTGCCTCATCCTAGTCTCAAACCCATTTCTCTACAAAAGTAACCACCATCTTTACTTTTATAAAATTGCTTTCTTGCGTTTCTTTATTTTCACCGAAGTATGCAACCTTAGACATTATTGTTTGATTTTTTTTTTAATTTAAGACTTTTAATTAGAGGTTCCTCTTCCCTTCCCCATACCTTATAATTTATCCATTCAAGCCTGGATGATTTTTTTTTTTTTTTTTGGTATGCGGGCCTCTCACCACTGTGGCCTCTCCCGTTGTGGAGCACAGGCTCCGGACGCGCAGGCTCATCGGCCATGGCTCACGGGCCCAGCCGCTCTGCGGCATGTGGGATCTTCCCGAACCGGGGCACGAACCCATGTCCCCTGCATCGGCAGGCAGACTCTCAACCACCGCACCACTAGGGAAGCTCCCTGGCTGATTTTTTCTGTAGAATTTTCTAGAACCTGGGTTTTCTTATTGCTTATTCATGATAGAGGTCAACATGTTCTTTTGCCCTCTCTAGTTCCTCCAAATTAGCAGCTGGATCCAGAGACTTCATCACATTCATGTTCAATGCCTTTGGTGAAACCATAGGTGGTGGTGTGTTCAGCTAGAGGCAAAGAATGACTGGTTGTTATGAGAACTGTCAAGGGTTTTGAGGTTTTAACCTGCTTGCAAGCTAATGATTTAGACTGGCATTTGTGTTGGCAAAGGACTTGAGACTCTATGGCACAGCAGTCAGCATCAGTTCTTGTTTACTTTGTTTCCCCTCTCTCTTGGGGCAGTTCCCATAGGTGTGATTGGGAAGTGGGCACAGGTAGGTATTGTACACAGAATGGATTTGTGTTACAGTGGAGGAACTCTGACCATAGGAAATTTCAATCTATATACACTACCACGTGGAAAATAGATAGCTAGTGGGAACCTGCTGTATAACAGGGAGCTCAGCTCAGTGCTGTGTGGTGACTTAGATGGGTGGGATGGGGGTGGGGGAGGGAGGGAGATCCAAGAGGGAGAGCAGATATATGTATACATATAGTTGATTCACTTCATTGTACAGCAGAAACTAACACAACATTGTAAAGCAACTATACCCCAATTGAAAAATAAAAAAGAGGGCTGCTAACAAGTTTGCCCTCTGCCTGGAGGGGAAAACTATCATTATATTCCATTGCTGTTTGCTACACACATCCTTGAAAACGTAGTCTGGAGCAAAAGCTGATATAAACCATGCAGAAGAACCATGCAGAATTGCCTCCTATTAATTTTCTCTATTACTGTGATATAATTTGCTGTGACCAGCCACTGATGTTAAATACCTAGAACCATTATTTCCCACCACCCCCCGCAAAAAAAAAATCAGAGCAATAGTGCTCTAATTTTTTAAATAAACTTTATTTTTAGAAGTTTTAGATGCAGAGGTTAGTTGTAAAGAAAGTACCGAGAGTTTCCATATAGATTACACTCAGTTTCCAGTGTTGTTAACATCTTATATTAGTATGGTATATTTGTTACAATTAATAAACCAATACTGATTAATACTCATTCTGACTTTTTTCTTATTCATTAGTTGGATTACTTTATAAATACATGCCTTAAACTAGTATTTGGTTATACAGTGTTACAACTCATATATTACTGTCCAAAGGTGACTAATGAATTTAATTTAATATTATTATGATCTCATAGATTTAAATGTGTTTCATGGAACTCAATCATTTGCTATTATTATTATCATTTTTGGAATTCAAATTCCCCAATCAGTAGCTGGGAAGGATCTCTTTCAATTGGTTCTTAAACCCTTTTGACCTGATCATAGTAATTTGTGATAACATCCTCACTACCTAGTATAATGCGATGTTTCAAATCATCTTATAAAGTTCTTGCTCCAGATCCAGAATCTGAAATTGCTCCAAAAAATTTGAAAAGCAGGTATATTTCTTTTTTGAAATGTATATATATATCTATATCTAAAATGACTGGGATTTTAGAGCTCTGGAATAAGACAAATCTTTGTTGTTTTTAATATTTCCTTATTCACTTCTTTTGTCTATGTTCCTTTGGGCATATTATTTAACTCTAGTTTCTTCATCTGTAAAATGGAGATAATAGTACTTAAAGAGTTGATGTGACCAGGAAATGGTATAAGGCCTATAAAAATGTTTCACATACAGAAAACACTAAATAAGTATGAATTAATATGATTATCAGGAATAGTTAATACCCACTTAGAAAGTTTTGACTTGCAAAAGGATATTAAATAAGAAAAACATTTTAGTACCTAGTCTCAAGACCCCTGATCTCAGTTCCTATCATGTCTGTAGTCTGATTTCAGTTCATATCATGTCTGTAGTCCTTACTGTACCCACAGATATCTATAGAATACCTGCTGTGTTTGTTTGAAGTGAATATTAAGAACATTGTAAGTAACATAAGACCTTGTTGTTGTTGGAAGAGATGACTCAAGCAAGTATTTATTCTTTGTAAATTAAGCCTTTTCTTTTCCGTTTTTACAGACAAATATTTACACAGTTATTAAAGTGTATATTGGCAGTCTTGTCAAATTCAAGCCTGATACTTTGGCTCTACTATTTCTGAAATTACTCACCATTTTCATTTAAAAATAACAACAGACCAGTCACAAAAGCAGTCACCTCTAACTTCTGAATCCTCAAAGGCCATTTCCCAGATGCTTTTCGAGAGAGCCAACTATTTTTATGTCATTTCATGAAGGCCCATATTCCTCGTTTACATTTTGAGAGGGGAAAAATCACATTTAAAAAAGACCTCAAATGTAAAACTGTATTGTAACTCAATTGTAGATTGAAACAGTATCAAGCATTTCTCTCATCTAAACTTTGGTAATACATAGTTACTCCTTTAGAAATAGAGAAGCAGAGTTTAATATATGATGTGCAACAGAGGCAGCATGTTAAAGAAGACAAAAGATTCTGTATTCAGAAGAAACAAGGGCAGCTAATACTGAGAGCCTGCAGTAAGCCAGGCCTTTTCTTAAACAATTTACAGAGATTTACTTCTCAAAATAATCTGGGGATTTGGGAACTTAATATCACTAGTTTACAGATAAAGAAAATGAGGCACAGAAGGATAAATCATTTACACAGTATAACACTGCCAAATACTAGAATGTGAATTTAGGCAGTGTGTTTGTTTGCTAGAGCTGCCATAACAAAATACCACAGACAGGGTGGCTTAAACAGAAATTTATTTTTTCACTGTTCTGGGGGCTAGAAATCTGTGATCAAGTTGCCAGCCGGGCTGTTTGTTTCTGGTTTTCTCATTGGCTTATATAGATGACTGTCTTCTCTTTATGTCTTTTCCCATAGTCTTACCTACATGTGTGTCTGTGTCCTAAATTTCTCTTCATATAAGGATACCAGTGATTGGATTAGGACCACCCTAATGACCTCACTTTAATTTAATTACCTTTTTAAAGACCATACTCCAAATACAATCACATTCTAATATACCAGGAGTTAGGTCTTCAACATATAGATTTGAGGGGTCTTAATTCAGACCGTAGCAGGCAGTCTGACTGGAGCCCACAACTTTATGCACTGTGTAGCACCAATTGTTTAATTAATCAACTTTAATATCAGACGTATATTTGCTTGCATATTATTTGTGCACATTCCTAAACTACATAAAATATGTGTAACTTTTGTATAATTGAACTAACAATAGTATGATGAGGACATTGATCATCTTTTGAAGGTCTTCAACTTTTAAGCATTTAGCAGAAATTTGTCCTGTAATTCAGAAGAGAAATAAAGATTAACTAACTTTTGCAAGCTCAATAATTAATGGAGACAAGAGTCAAATTAAAATCTGTCAGATTGCAGCACCCAAATTTAAACATTGTGCTGCATTGCCCTAACGAGTTTGGTTCTCTATGTAGGAACATACACATCACACATACAATATAAATAAATATTACAGTGCTTTGATTCATGTGTAGTCTCAGATGTACAAAAGTGCTGACAAACAGTATTTTTTAATTGAAGTATAGTTAATTTACTAATATTATATTAGTTTCATGTGTAAAACATAGTGGCTCAATATTTTTCATAGATTATACTCCATTTAAAGTTATTATAAAATATTGGCTATATTCCCTGTGCTGTATTCTTGTAACATTTATTTATTATTTATTTATTTTCTGTGGTACACTGGCCTCTCACTGTTGTGGCCTCTCCCGTTGCGGAGCACAGGCTCTGGACGTGCAGACTCAGCGGTCATTGCTCACTGGCTTAGCTGCTCCACGGCATGTGGGATCTTCCTGGACCACATGAACCTGTGTCCCCTGCATTGGCAGGTGGACTCACAACCATTGCGCCACCAGGGAAGCCCTGTAACATTTATTTTATACATAGCAGCTTGTGCCTCTTAATCCCTTATTCCTATCTTTCCCCTCCCCCTTTCCTACTCCCCACTGGTAACCGCTAGTTTGTTCTCTAAATCTGTGAGTCTGCTTCTGCTTTGTTATATTCATTCATTTGTGGGGTTTTTTTAGATTCAATGTATAACTGATAACATACAGTATTTGTTTTACTCTGTCTGACGTATTTCATTTAGCATAATACCCCCTCGGTCCATCCATGTTGTTGCAAATAGCAAATTTGATTCTTTTTTATGAATGAGTAATATTCCATATATATCACGTGCTCTTTATCCATTCATCTGTTGATGGACACTTAGATTGCTTCCATATCTTGGCTATTGTAAATAGTCCTGCTATGAACGTTAGGGTGCCTGTATCTTTTCAAATTAGTGTTTGTGTTTTCTTCAGGTATATACCCAGAAGTGGAACTGCTTGATCTTATGGTAATTCTATTTTTACTTTTTTGAGGAACCTCCATACTGTTTTCCATAGCAGCTGTACCAATTTACATACCTACCAACAGTGTTCAAGGGTTCCCTTTTCTCCACATCCTGCCAGCATTTGTTATTTGTAGACTTTTTGATTAGAGTCATTCTGACAGGTGTGAGATGATATCTCACTGTTGTTTTGATTTGCATTTCTCTGATGATTAGCAATGTTGAACATATTTTCATGTGCCTATTGGCCATTTATATCTCTTCTTTGGAAAAATGTCTGTTCATGTCTTCTACCATATTGTTTTATTTTAACTGAGCTGTTTGTTCTTTAGATATTGAGTTGTATGAGCTGATCAAATATTTTGGATATTAACTTCTTATCGATCATACCATTTGCAAATATTTTCTCCCATTCAACCTATGTTGTCCTTTTGTTTTGTTTATGGTGTCCTTTTATTTGCAAAAGATTTTAAGTTTAATTAGGTCCCATTTGTTTATTTTTGCTTTGGTTTACTTTGCCTTAAGAGACAGACCCAAAAAATTATTGCTATTATTTATGTCAGAGATTTATATTCTGCCTATGATTTCTTCTAGGAGTTTTATGGTTTCCGGTCTTATATTTAGGTCTTTAATCCATTTTGAGTTCGTTTTTGTATATGGTGTAAGAAAATTATCTAATTTCATTCTTTTACATGTAGTTCAGTTTTACAACCACTACTTATTGAAGAGACTGTCTTTTTTCCATTTTATATTCTTGCCTCCTTTGTCATAAATTAATTGACCATAGATGTATGGGTTTATTTCTGGGCTCTCTAGTCTGTACCATTGATCTATATGTCTGTTTTTGTGCCAGAACAATACTGTTTTAATGACTGTAGATTTGTATTATAGTCTGAAGTCAGGGACCATGATACCTTCAGCTTTGTTCTTTTTTTATTATTATTTATTTTATTTATTTATTTATTTATTTATTTTTTGTGGTACACAGACCTCCCACTGTTGTGGCCTCTCCCATTGCAGAGCACAGGCTCCGGATGCGCAGGCTCAGCGGCTATGGCTCACAGGCCTAGCCGCTCTGCAGCATGTGGGATCTTCCTGGACCGGGGCACAAACCCATGTCCCCTGCATCGGCAGGTGGACTCTCAACCACTGTGTCACCAGGGAAGCCCCAGCTTTGTTCTTTATTCTCGAGATTGCTTTGGCTATTCCTCTTAGAACTGCTTTTCTTGTGTTCCATAAATATTGGAATATTGTGTTTTTATTTTCATTTGTCTCAATGTATTTTTAAAAATTTCTACTTTGATGTCTTCATTGTCCCACGGTTGTTTAGTAGTATGTGGTTTAGCCTTCATGTGTTTGTGGTTTTTTTCCATTATTTTATCTTGTAATTGTTTTCTAGTTCCATACTGTTGTGGTTGGAAAAGATGCTTGATATGATTTCAATCTTAAATATAAAGAGGGTTGCTTAGTTGCCTAACATGTGATCTATCCCAGAGAATATTTCATGTTCACTTGAAAGTAATGTTTATTCTTCTGTTTTGGGGTGGGATGTTCTATATATACCTATTAAGTCTATATGATCTAATGTGTCAATTAAGACCAATGTTTCCTTATTGATTTTCTGTCTGGATAATTTATCCATTGATGTAGGTCAGCCCTACTATTATTTTATTACTATCAATATCTCTCTTTATGTCTGTTAATATTTGCTTTATGTATTTAGGTGCTCCTGTGTTGGGTGCATAAGTATTTACAAGTGTTATACCTCTTGTTAGATTGAGCCTTTTATCATTTTGTAATGTCCTTCTTTGTCTCTTGTTACAGTCTTTGTTTTAAGTTGTATTTTGTCTATTATAAATATCGGTATTCTAGCTTTATTTCTGTTTTCCTTTGCATGGGATATCTTTTTTCCATCCTTTCACTTTTAGTCTGTGTGTATGTATATTTAGATCTGAAGTGAATTTTGTATAGGCAGAACATATATGGGTACTGTTTTATTTGTTGGGGAGGGGTTGTTTGTTAGTTTTGTTCTTTTCTTCAGTCAGCCACATATGTCTTTTGATTGGGTCATTTAGTCTATTTGTACTTAACATAATTATTGATAAGTATACTTATTGCCATTTTGTTAATTGTTTTCTGATTGTTTTAATAGTTCTTCTCTGTTCCATCCTTCTTCTCTTCTCCTATTCCTTTGTGATTTGTGGACTCTCGTTAGTGCTGTATTTGCATTTCTTTTAATTTATATTTCTGTGTATCTGTTGTAGGATTTTGCTTTTAGTTTGCCATGGTGTGGGGGTGCAATCCCTTCAAAAGTAGAGTCTCAGTTTCCCACAGCCCTCCTGCTCTTTCAGATGTAAGCTCTGCTGCTTTTTAAAGCCAGATGTTATTGAGTCTTCCCAGTGCAGGCTCCACAGCCTGGGGAGCCTTATGGGCTCAGCCTCCTTGCTCCTCAGGGGGACCTTCATGGTTGTGATATCCCACTACTTTTGCATGGCCACACCAATGGTGAGAGTTCTAATCAGACTGCATCTCTGCCCCTCATACCCATCTCAGTGTGTCCTTTTCTTTGTAACTTTAGTTGTAGAAAACCTGTTCTGCTAGCCTTCAGGTATTTTTGAGAGAGAATTTTTGTTTATATATTAGTAGCTTTGGTGTGTCCGTGGAAGGAGGTGAACTCAAGATTTTCCTACTTCACCATCTTGATCCAGAAACACTAAATCTCAATACTATATTTTAGATAATTATAAAAGAGTATTAAAATTTCAATTTGGGGGCTTCCCTGGTGGCACAGTGGTTGAGAGTCCGCCTGCCGATGCAGGGGACACGGGTTCGTGCCCCGGTCTGGGAAGATCCCACATGCCGCAGAGCGGCTGGGCCCGTGAGCCATGGCTGCTGAGCCTGCGCGTCCGGAGCCTGTGCTCTGCAAGGGGAGAGGCCACAACAGTGAGAGGCCCGCCTACCGCAAAAAAAAAAAAAAAAAAAAAAAAAAAAATTTCAATTTGGAATTGAGGTTTAAAAATATAATCCAACCTGTATAAACACATGGGAAAAATATTTTTAAATTAGAGATGGTGGAAATTTTAACAGTACAGATTTTCTTTCTGAAATATGGACACTTAAAATTGAGATTTGTGTGTGATTATGAAAGTGGATTTACAAAAGCTCCCAATTTAATTTGTACAATCTAATTCTAGTGTAAAATGTCTATGATATGGCAGTATAGTCAAGATAAGGTCAGGAGATGAAGGACCAATTGGGAATGTAGATCTGAAGGGGGACTATTAAGAACCCTCTGGCCAGCTAAGAAAGATATAGAGGACAAAGAAAAAAGATGATTACTTTGAGAGAGGTGAGATAAGTAGTTCTCTTTTCAATGTAACTATGGTATTCACTGCAAGGAAGTCATGAGTTGAAAGCTGGCTAGGTGGCCAGTGATGAATGACTAGCCTGTAGATTTCTTAGAGAGTAGGGGAGGTAGGAGTACTAGCACATAAGAGACTGACTGGTAATAGCTGAGAGATTTCAGTTTTGCTGGGAAGAACTGGATTAGATTCTCTGTCCCTTGAGTGTTGTTTCATGCTGTGTAAAATGAGCATGAATTTAAATCTACCACAGTTAGGTACCTGACATTTTGCGTTACTCTATTTTCCCAAATCTAATTAGATCAGACTTTGAGCTCCTGCTTGTCAGTATGGTCTAATCATTGGATTTTTAAGGAAAGTGGGAAAACTGAAAGCAAGATTCTAAAGCCAAATACTCTATAATGTTTGGAGGTTTCACATGTGAGTTAGATATTTGACAGTCAATTTCTATCTCTATGCAACAGGAATATGGTTGCTATATATTTACTAATTTTTGTGGTAAATTTCTTAATATCTTATCATAGTTAAGAATATCCTCTGCTTTAGAAATTCCCAGATTTGCTGTAAGGGCAGAGACAGAAATTAATTGCCTAGGGAAACTTAATGGAAAACCCTACTGTAAGAGAGGCTACAATTTGCTACTACTTTTGTCACCATCAGAGAACACATAAATTCTGTGGTCATTATGAGCAGAAGGGGCTTTTCTCCCAATCCCCCACTCCCATAGTTTTCTGCTCCCCACTATTCTCTGTGATACTACAGATTTATTTAATTCAAGTCTACTCATCATAAGTAATCACTATTATATTTGTGTACATCTTGACTAATGGAATATGTTAGTATTACTTGTGGATAATACCTAATTGGGTATGAGTGCATAAGGCACTGGAGTAGAAGTTAGGAATTCAGAACTATTTTGACTTTCTACAGAAAGTCTTGACAAAAGTGAATAGGTATATTTTCAAATAGGTATATTTTCAAAGGTGCCTATATTAAAGAAAAATAACAAGGAATTGATGTATAATTTGAGTAGGAAAAAATCTAGAAAACAGTGTTTTACATATTTAGCCAAGAATGTATTGTTGATTTTAATATGTGTAAATTTTTCCCTAAACACTGATTAAATATTCAGAAATTGTGAGGTACTGCAATCAGTTGAATCTTAAGGTACATGAAGGAACATTTAGAGAACTATTCGCTATTCCCACTAAGTACAAAATTAGAGAAAATCAACTGTAAATTTAAGAATAAGAGAATTGTTTCAAATACAAAAAAAATCAACAGTGGTTATAAGAGTTGTGAAATGCAATAGAGATTTAGAAATAATAAAGACTGATTTTTCTGGAATGATCTGAAGGTAAATGGAAAGCCCAGTGCAGCAGTACAATCTCTTCTAAGCTTTGGTTGAATGGCACCCACTGAAAATACTTGGGAGCTTATAACTGCAGATTTAACATTTTTTTCTTAAAATATTATGTGGGAAAAATGGTTATGGATTTCTGTCCTTCAGAACAAACCATGCATTTTTTTTCTAAGTTTATTGCTAATATGTTATGAGAAGTTGGTCAGATTTCTTTCGTTTTTCCATTTCTTTTGATTTCCATCATCAAGTGCCATGGACAACAAATTGTCCCTTGGATTAAAAGAGTTTTGAAGCATTTAAAAGTTTAATGATCGTCAATGGTATTCACTCCTTGAACAAAGTAGCTGTGGAAGCATACATTGACAATGGAAATCAATCAGTTTTAGTCAGCAGCAGCTTGCATCACAAGGAGAAATATGTCTGTAGGTGGATATTCAGTCTTCATTTGACAAAATAGGCAGTTTCCTGGGACTAACCATACTGAACCAGAACAAGAGCCAGGGTTTTCTCTTTTCTGGTTCATTCTGATGATTTCTACTTACCACTGTGGTCATTGGACACAAGTCATGATTGTGCTGTTCAAAGAATTTTTTTTTTTTTTTATTATCAGAACGTTCATAAAATCATTTTCGATGGAAAACAATATCTAAAAATACCTGAAACATTGCATTCTCCTTTTTTTTATTAGTTTCTGCTTTATAACAAAGTGAATCAGTCATACATATACATCTGTTCCCACATCCCTTCCCTCATGCATCTCCCTCCCTCCCACCCTCCCCATCCCACCCCTCCAGGCGGTCACAAAGCACAGAGCTGATCTCCCTGTGCTCTGCGGCTGCTTCCCACTATCTATCTACCTTATGTTTTGTAGTGTATATATGTCCATGCCTCTCTTTCGCTTTGTCACAGCTTACCCTTCCCCCTCCCCATATCCTCAAGTCCATTCTCAAGCAGGTCTGTGTCATTATTCCCGTTTTACTCCTAGGTTCTTCATGACATTTTTTTTTTAATTCCATATATATATGTGTTAGCATACGGTATTTGTCTTTCTCTTTCTGAGTTACTTCACTCTGTATGACAGACTCTAGGTCTATCCACCTCATTACAAATAGCTCAGTTTCATTTCTTTTTATGGCTGAGTAATATTCCATTGTATATATGTGCCACATCTTCTTTATCCATTCATCCGATGATGGACACTTAGGTTGTTTCCAGCTCCGGGCTATTGTGAATAGAGCTGCAATGAACATTTTGGTACATATCTCTTTTTGAATTATGGTTTTCTCAGGGTATATGCCTAGTAGTGGGATTGCTGGGTCATATGGTAGTTCTATTTGTAGTTTTTTAAGGAACATCCATACTGTTCTCCATAGTGGCTGTACCAATTCACATTCCCACCAGCAGTGCAAGAGTGTTCCCTTTTTTCCACACCCTCTCCAGCATTTATTGTTTCTAGATTTCTTGATGATGGCCATTCTGACTGGTGTGAGATGATATCTCATTGTAGTTTTGATTTGCATTTCTCTAATGATTAATGATGTTGAGCATTCTTTCATGTGTTTGTTGGCAGTCTGTATATCTTCTTTGAAGAAATGCCTATTTAAGTCTTCTGCCCATTTTTGGATTGGGTTGTTTGTTTTTTTGCTATTGAGCTGCATGAGCTGTTTATAAATTTTGGAGATTAATCCTTTGTCAGTTGCTTCATTTGCAAATATTTTCTCCCATTCTGAGGGTTGTCTTTTGGTCTTGTTTATGGTTTCCTTTGCTGTGCAAAAGCTTTGAAGTTTCATTAGGTCCCATTTGTTTATCTTTGTTTTTATTTCCATTTCTCTAGGAGGTGGGTCCAAAAGGATCTTGCTGTGATTTATGTCATAGAGTGTTCTGCCTATGTTTTCCTCTAAGAGTTTGATAGTTTCTGGCCTTACATTTAGGTCTTTAATCCATTTTGAGCTTATTTTTGTGTATGGTGTTAGGGAATGATCTAATCTCAAACTTTTACATGTCCCTGTCCAGTTTTCCCAGCACCACTTATTGAAGAGGCTGTCCTTTCTCCACTGTACATTCCTGCCTCCTTTATCAAAGATAAGTTGACCATATGTGCGTGGGTTTATCTCTGGGCTTTCTATCCTGTTCCATTGATCTATCTTTCTGTTTTTGTACCAGTACCACACTGTCTTAATTATTGTAGCTTTGTAGTATAGTCTGAAGTCAGGGAGCCTGATTCCTCCAGCTCCGTTTTTCGTTCTCAAGATTGCTTTGGCTATTCAGGGTCTTTTGTGTTTCCATACAAATTGTGAAATTTTTTGTTCTAGTTCTGTGAAAAATGCCAGTGGTAGTTTGATAGGGATTGCATTGAATCTGTAGATTGCTTTGGGCAGTAGAGTCATTTTCACACTGTAGATTCTTCCAATCCAAGAACATGGTATATCTCTCCATCTATTTGTATCATCTTTAATTTCTTTCATTAGTGTCTTATAATTTTCTGCATACAGGTCTTTTGTCTCCTTAGGTAGGTTAATTCCTAGATATTTTATTCTTTTTGTTGCAATGGTAAATGGGAGTGTTTTCTTGATTTCATTTTCAGATTTTTCATCCTTAGTGCATAGGAATGCCAGAGATTTCTGTACATTAATTTTGTATCCTGCTACTTTACCAAATTCATTGATTAGCTCTAGTAGTTTTTTGCTAGCATCTTTAGGATTCGCTATGTATAGTATCATATCATCTGCAAACAGTGACAGCTTTTCTTTTTCTTTTCCAATTTGGATTCCTTTTATTTCCTTTTCTTCTCTGATTGCTGTGGCTAAAACTTCCAAAACTAGGTTGAATAAGAGTGGTGAGAGTGGGCAGCCTTGTCTTGTTCCTGATCTTAGTGGAAATGGTTTCAGATTTTCATCGTTGAGGATGATGTTGGCTGTGGGTTTGTCATATATGGCCTTTATTATGTTGAGGAAAGTTCCCTCTATGCCTACTTTCTGCAGGGTTTTTATCATAAATGGGTGGTGAATTTTGTCGAAAGCTTTCTCTACATCTATTGAGATGATCATATGGTTTTTCTCCTTCAACTTGTTAATATGGTGATTGATTGATTTGCGTATATTGAAGAATCCTTGCATTCCTGGAATAAACCCCACTTGATCATGGTGTATGATCCTTTTAAAGTGCTGTTGGATTCTGTTTGCTAGTATTTTGTTCAGGATTTTTGCATCTATGTTCATCAGTGATATTGGCCTGTAGTTTTCTTTCTTTGTGACATCCTTGCCTGGTTTTGGTATCAAGGTGATGGTGGCCTCGTAGAATGAGTTTGGGAGTGTTCCTTCCTCTGAAATTGTTTGGAAGAGTTTGAGAAGGATGGGTGTTAGCTCTTCTCTAATTGTTTGATAGAATTCGCCTGTGAAGCCATCTGGTCCTGGGCTTTTGTGTGTTGGAAGATTTTTAATCACAGTTTCAATTTCAGTGCTTGTGATTGGTCTATTCATATTTTCTATTTCTTCCTGAGTCAGTCTTGGCAGGTTGTGCATTTCTAAGAATTTGTCCATTTCTTCCAGGTTGTCCATTTTATTGGCATAGAGTTTCTTGTAGTAATCTCTCAAGATCTTTTGTATTTCTGCAGTGTCAGTTGTTACCTCTCCTTTTTCATTTCTAATTCTATTGATTTGAGTCTTCTCCCTTTTTTTCTTGATGAGTCTGGCTAATGGTTTGTCAATTTTGTTTATCTTCTCAAAGAACCAGCTATTACTTTTATTGATCTTTGCTATCGTTTCCTTCATTTCTTTTTCATTTATTTCTGATCTGATTTTTATGATTTCTTTCCTTCTGCTAGCTTTGGGGTTTTTTTGTTCTTCTTTCTTTATTTCCTTTAGGTGCAGGGTCAGGTTGTTTACTCGAGATGTTTTCTGTTTCTTAAGGTGGGATTGTATTTCTATAAACTTCCCCATTAGAACTGCTTTTGCTGCGTCCCATAGGTTTTGGGTCGTCGTGTCTCCATTGTCATTTGTTTCTAGGTATTTTTTTATTTCCTCTTTGATTTCTTCAGTGATCACTTCGTTATTGAGTAGTGTATTGTTTAGCCTCCATGTGTTTGTATTTTTTACAGCTCTTTTCCTGTAATTGATGTCTAGTTTCATAGCATTGTGGTCAGAAAAGATACTTGATACAATTTCAATTTTCTTAAATTTACCAAGGCTTGATTTGTGACCCAAGATATGATCTATCCTGGAGAATGTTTCATAAGCACTTGAGAAAAATGTGTATTCTGTTGTTTTTGGATGGAATGTCCTATAAATATCAATTAAGTCCATCTTGTTTAATGTATCATTTAAAGCTTGTGTTTCCTTATTGATTTTCATTTTGGATGATCTGTCCATTGGTGAAAGTGGGGTGTTAAAGTCCCCTACTATGAGTGTGTTACTGTCGATTTCCCCTTTTATGGCTGTTAGTATTTGCCTTATGTATTGAGGTGCTCCTATGTTGGGTGGATAAATATTTACAATTGTTATATCTTCTTATTGGATCAATCCCTTTATCGTTATGTAGTGTCCTTCTTTGTCTCTTCTAATAGTCTTTATTGTAAAGTCTATTTTGTCTGATATAAGAATTGCTACTCCAGCTTCCTTTTGATTTCCATTTGCATGGAATATCTTTTTGCATCCCCTTACTTTCAATCTGTATGTGTCTCTAGGTCTAAATTGGGTCTCTTTTAGACAGCATATATATGGGTCTTGTTTTTGTATCCATTCAGGCAATCTGTGTCTTTTGGTGGGAGCATTTAATCCATTTACATTTAAGTTAATTATTGATATGTATGTTCCTATTCCCATTTCCTTAATTGTTTTGGGTTTGTTATTGTAGGTATTTTCCTTCTGTTGTGTTTCTTGCCTAGAGAAGTTCCCTTAGCATTTGTTGTAAAGCTGTTTTTTTGGTGCTGAACTCTCTCAGTTTTGCTTGTCTGTAAACGTTTTAATTTCTCCATCAAATCTGAATGAGATCCTTGCTGGGTAGAGTTGTCTTGGTTGCAGGTTTTTCTCCTTCATCACTTTAATTTTGTCCTGTCACTGCCTTCTGGCTTGTAGAGTTTCTGCTGAGAGATCAGCTGTTAATGTGATGGGGATTCCCTTGTTTGTTATTTGTTGTTTTTCCTTTGCTGCTTTTTTTTTTTTTTTTTTTTTTGTAGTATGCGGGCCTCTCACTGTTGTGGCCTCTCCCCTTTCAGAGCACAGGCTGTACATGCAGGCTCAGTGGCCATGGCTCACCGCCTGGCCGCTCTTCGGCATGTGGGATCTTCCGGGACCAGGGCACGAACCCGTGTCCCCTGCATCGGCAGGCGGACTCTCAACCACTGCGCCACCAGGGAAGCCCCCTTGCTGCTTTTAATATGATTTCTTTGTGTTTAATTTTGTGTTTAACAGTTTGATTAATATGTGTCTTGGCATATTTCTCCTTGTATTTATTCAGTATGGGACTCTCTGTGCCTCCTGGACTTGATTAACTATTTCCTTTCCCATATTAGGGAAGTTTTCAACTATAATCTCTTCAAATATTTTCTCAGTCCCTTTCTTTTTCTCTTCTTCTTCTGGAACCCCTATAATTCGAATGTTGGTGCGTTTAATGTTGTCCCAGAGGTCTCTGAGACTGTCCTCTGTTCTTTTCATTCTTTTTTTCTTTATTTTGCTCTGCATCAGTTATTTCCACTATTTTATCTTCCACCTCACTTATCCTTTCTTCTGCCTCAGTGATTCTGCTATTGATCTTATCTAGAGTATTTTTCATTTCATTTATTGTGTTTTTAATCGATGCTTGATTCATCTTTAGTTCTTCTAGGTGCTTGTTAACTGTTTCTTGCATTTTGTTTATTCTATTTCCAAGATTTTGGATCTTGGAAATAGAATCTTGGATCATCTTTACTATCATTATTCTGAATTCTTTTTCAGGTAGACTGCCTATTACCGCTTCATTTGTTAGGTCTGGTAGGTTTTTATCTTGCTCCTTCACCTTCTGTGTGTTTTTCTGTCTTCTCATTTTGCTTATGTTACTGTGTTTGGGGCCTCCTTTTTGCAGGCTGCAGATTCGTAGTTCCCATTGTTTTTGGTGTCTGTCCCCAGTGGCTAAGGTTGTTTCAGTAGATTGTGTAGGCTTCCTGGTGGGGGGGATGAGTGCCTGTGTTCTGGTGGTTGAGGCTCGATCTTGTCTTTCTGGTGGACAGGTCCACGTCTGGTGGTGTGTTTTGGGGTGCCTGTGGCCTTATTATGTTTTTAGGCAGCCTCTCTGTTAATCAGTGGAGTTGTGTTCCTGCCTTGCTAGTTGCTTGGCATATGGTGACCAGCACTGTAGTTTGCTGGTCGTTGTCTGAAATGGGGTGCTGCTGTTGAGATGGAGATCTCTGGGAGATTTTCACTGCTTGATATTATGTGGAGCTGGGAGGTCTCTTGTGGACCCGTGTCCTGAATTTGGCTCTCCCACTTCAGAGGCACAGCACTGACTCCTGGCTGCAGCACCAAGAGACTTCCATCTACCCAGCTCAGAATAAAAGGGAGAAAAAGTAGAAAGAAAGAATTAGTAGAAGAAAGAAAGAGAGAGAGAAAGAAAGGAAGAAGGAAATAAAGGAAGGAAGAAAGAAAGGAGGGAGGGAGGGAGGAGGATGGAAAGAAAGAAAGAAAGAAAGGAGGGAGGGAGGGAGGGAGGAATGAAAGAAAAAGGAAGAGTGAATGGAAGAAGGGAGGGAGGGAGGGAGGAAGGAAAGAAAGAGAGAAAGAAGGAAAGGAGGGGCGGAGGGAGGGAGGAAGGGAAGGTAGGAAAAAAAGAAAGAGCAGGTAAAGTAAAATAGAATAAAGTATGAAATATAGTAGCGTTATTAAAATTAAAAAGTAATTATTGAGGAAAAAACGGACAGATAGAACCCTGGGACATATGGTGGAAGCAAAGCTATACAGAGAGAGTCTTACACAGAAGAATATACATACACATTCGCAAAAAGAGAGCAGGGGGAAAAATCAAAAATCTTGCTCTCCAAGTCCACCTCCTCAATTTGGGATAATTCGTTGTAAAAGGAGGAAAAGGGCGAGAAGTCTGAAATCTTGCTCTCTAAGTCCACCTCCTTAATTTGGGATAATTCGTTGTAAAAAGAGGAAAAGGGGGGAATGTCTTAAATCTTGTCCTCAAAGTCCACTTCCTCAATTTGGGATGATTCGCTGTCCATTCATGCACTCCACAGACGCAGGGCACATCAAGTGGACCGTGGAGCTTTAGTCCACTGCCTCCGAGGCTGCATAGAGAGATTTCCCTGTCTCTTCTCTGCTCTCACAGCTCCCGGGTCTCAGCCTTGGACCTGGCCCCGCTTCTGCGCGTAGGTCCCCGGAGGGCGTCCGTTCTTTGCTCAGACAGGACGGGTTTAAAGGAGCCGCTGATGCGGGGGCTCTGGCTCACTCAGGCAGAGGGGAGGGAGGGGCGCGCAGAGTGGGGCGGGCCTGCGGCGGCAGAGGCCGGCGTGACGTTGCAGCAGCCCGTGGCGCTCCGTGTGCTTTCCCGGGAAAGCCGTCCCCGGGTCCCGGGACCCGGGCAGTGGCGGGGTGCACAGGCTCCCCGGAAGGCGGGGCGGACAGTGACCCGCGCTTGCACACAGGCCCCGCGGCAGCGGCAGCAGCAGCCCCAGCGTCCCACGCCCGTCTCCGGGGTCCGCACCTTTAGCCGCGGCTCGCGCCCGTCTCTGGCGCTTCCCCAAGCAGCCCTCTTAATGCCCTCTCCTCGCGCACCAGGAAACAAAAGGGAAGAAAAAGTCTCTTGCCTCTTCGGCAGCTCCAGACCCTTTCCCCGGACTCCCTCTGGGCTAGCCGTGGTGCACTAACTCCTTCAGGCTCTCTTCCTGCCGCCAGCCCCAGTCCTCTCCCTGCGCTCTGACTGAAAGCCAATACCCGAGCCTCAGCTCCCAGCCCCGCCCGCCCCGGCGGCCGAGCAGACAAGCCTCTCGGGCTGGTGGGTGCCTGTGGGCACCGATCATCTGTTCCGGAATCTCTCCGCTTTGCCCTCCACACCTCTGTTGCTGTGCTCTCCTCCGCTACTCCGAAGCTTTCCCCTTCCGCCACCTGCAGTCTCCGCCTGCGAAGGGGCTTGTAGTGTGTGGAAACCTTTCCTCCTTCACGGCTCCCTCCCACTGGTGCAGGTCCCGTCCCTATCCTTTTGTCTCTGTTTATTCTTTTTTCTTTTGCCCTACCCAGGTATGTGGGGAGTTTCTTGCCTTTTGGGGGGTCTGAGGTTTTCTGACAGCGTTCAGTAGGTGTTCTGTAGGAGTTGTTCCACGTGTAGATGAATTTCTGATGTATCTGTGGGGAGGAAGGTGATCTCCGCGTCTTACTCTTCTGCCATCTTCTTCCGGGGTCGCATTCTCCTTTTTAATTCAACAGTCATTATTGAATCTCTTTTCAGTGCCAGGGTCTGTACTAAGGGCTATAACATACACAGAAACAATATAAGGAACCAATTCGATAATTTAGGAATAAATTGCAAGTTGAAGAGGCAAAATGTAAACATACTGAAGGTCACACAACAAAGAGGTTAAAAGCAATGGTTCTTATGTTATAAATATTTTTGTCTTCAACTCCGATTGTCCACAGATAGTTCATCTGCCTTGGCTATTAGCAGAGATAACAGTGTTTGTAATAGTTAGCAGTTGCTGAACCCTTACAGACATTTGTCTTATATCTTCTAATCCTTATAACACCTTTATAAGAGAGGTATTGCTATTTATTTTTTAAAGATGAAGAAACTGAGGCTCAGAGAGGATAAACATCTTGATCAACACCACAAAGTTAGAAAGCATAGCCTGGCTTTGCCTAGTAGTCGAGCCCACATTTCTTACCATTATACTTTCCACAGATAAGTCCATATGCTTAAAACTTGTTTTTATTTTTATAAAAATTTTTGAGACATTTAAAAGTCTTGTGCTGCTCACATTCTTTCTAATGGCTGACAAGAAAGGAACAATGGATAACTAACATGATTATGTGACCTAATCAGACATTGTAAGCTTAACTGACCGTTAGTTATCTCTTGACTTTTTACCCAGATTTCTTAGTGACCTGCCGATATTAACTCATAAGCATGTTACTGACCCTTTTTCATTATTAAGCAATCCTGCCATTACTGAGTTGCTTCCTGTAATTTTATTTGCAATCAGTATGCCTGGTAGCTCATGTTATCTGCAGTGGAGTTTCCCATTGAGATGTTTCAAGATATTTGTTCCCAGAAAGGTTTTAAGAGTACCTACAAGAATGTGACTCTGAATTCCAGAAAACAGAAAACTTAGGAGGACAAAATCAAGGCATACTTGTGGTTTTTAAATATAAGAATTTTATATTCATCTCCCATAATTCTTTAAAAATTCTTTGATTCCATGAGCCCCTCCAGATACAAATCTTGGGTTGAGGGATTTGATATAATCTTTTTCCTCTTAATATTTACATTATTTGCCGTGTAGGAGTTAGTGGTATGTGGGATGAGTGAATAGGATCTTCACCATCATTATTATCAAATAATTCATCATGAATGAATTACATATCACCTACTCATGGACGGCTTTGTTCAAAAGGGTTTGAACATATGCCTTCTCAGCATTAACATGTCATGATGCCCAGAGTTCCCACTGCAAGAGGATTATTTGTTAAGCTAATGGTTAAGTTACATGCATTATTTTGCAAGACCAGAGGGTAATAAATAAGCAGAATAGATAATGAAAGAGACTCATTTTCTACACAAGAATCTCAATTAAAACAGTAAATCCCTCCAGTCCCAGAATCTGGACAAGGGAGTAGCTGTTGCTATTAACCTGACCTTTTATAAAGACAACAAAAATGTTTCTAAGAATAATTTAATGCACACTTTGGAATGAGGAGTACATACATTTTACAATGCAATTAATTCAAATATTTATACATTAAATTCTATGTGAAAACAAAGATGCTTTTAGTTATATTTTACTTTCTCATGTAGCTAAGGGCACTTGGAGCATCCTTTTCTAAAATTAGTTGATTTTTCTCTATATTTTCACCGTTGTTCTTGGCTTATATCCATTACACTTTTTATACTAAAGCCTTCATTATTTGCAGGTTATTTGTAGCCTCTGCTAATGTGTGGTCTAAAAGCCATGCCAAATGGTGCATCTTTATCAATTAATAGCTAAAAAGAATTTATCCCTCTAATAAACACTGCAGAATTGCCTACTGACATTGTGTCTTTGCTCATAAAGCTCTTCATTTTCCTGAATGTGCTTCACCTGTGTTTCCTCTGATACTCCCATCAATGTGACCTTCTATCCTAAGATAAGCCAATAGATTTTTACAGTTTTTGTTAAAAAGATCCACTTCTTAGGTGAAGTTAGAGCTAATGGTGAGTCTGTTAGGAAGAATGATGGATATTATAATATGTTTTAGACAAAGGATTGATAATATATCCTCTGCCCCAACATTTATTATAATGCTATTATTGTAACCTAGAGCAGCTGATAATAATTATATACAAGCCAAAAAATAAATTGTTTTTATAATGAATGAAATAATTTTACTTTTTAGACCAAATGATATTAGAAAGTGTTTATGATCTCTCTTTTAAGAACTCAAAGGGATAACAGCACAATCATTGAAACAGTGGTTGAAGGAGAACTTGTACGGCTCTAGGGCTCCACTATTCCAGGCAAGTGTGATTTTAAAACAAGTTGTAGCATGCAAACAATGCATGCCACTACTGATCTTTAACCCCTCTTCCCATTCCCCAGAGCATTCATCTCTTCAATCCAAAATGCTTAGTGTCCCAGAAATTCCCGTTGTGACATAGAGTTCCCAATTTGATGACAGACATGAGTAGTTTCATGTGTCCCTTGCCTTTTTGTTGCCACCTTTGCTCTATTAGCATTCTACTCATCACGATGATGAGTGGTAGCATGTTTATCCTTAAGAATTGTGGACCTGGGGACTTCCCTGGTGGCTCAGTAGTTAAGAATTCACCTGCCAATACAGGGGACATGGGTTCGAGCCCTGGTCTGGCAAGATCCCACATGCCGCGGAATGGCTAAGCCCATGCACCACAACTACTGGGCCTGCGCCCTAGAGCCCGTGAGCCAAAACTACTGAAGCCCGCGCACCTAAAGCCCATGCTCTGCAACAAGAGAAGCCACCGCAATGAGAAGCCCATGCACTGCAACGAAGAGTAGCCCCTGCTCGCCGCAACTAGAGAAAGCCCGCGTGCAGCTATAAAATTAATTAATTAATTTAAAAAAAAGAATTATGGACCTGGGACAATATACATGGAGGCTTAAATATTGTGGGGCTTATTGTTTATTATAAATCAAGCAAATGTTAGTCAATAAAATAAGTTATATCCTCCCATTTTGATGGATATATCTTTATAACAACCTGGAAAGCCAAGTGAAATGTTAGAATTTTTGGACTCCTCAGGGATATGGTGGCATAAAGAGAGATGGCCTCCAGCTTCCAGCCCCTCTTCACCTAGTTCTATCCAGTTTTATGAGAGGTCTTGCACACAAGTGAATGGACACTCTAGTCCACACATCCAGGATCCATACACTCTCCCCTTAAACATCTGCACCTGGACCACCCATCTTTCTTAACTGTATGCAAATTGGTGGCATAGTCTGTAGTCTGGGGGACAGAACAGAACTGGGAAAGATGATATTACAGGCCCTGTACTCGGGGTGTGGAGTGGCTTTTGAGGAATGGAATTCTGGGTTCACAGGGGTTTGGAGCATGATCTTTCTAGAAGAGGGCATTGCAGGATGCGAGTGGGTACTCCTCTGGACTCTGTAGACTACCTAGTGGTCAAGGTATGGCCAGAGAAGAGCCAGAATGTTCAGCAAACATTTGTTGGTTTCTTACTAAGTACTAGCACTGTTCTGGCCCCCTGGGAAACATGAGTGAACAAATTAAAATGTTTGCCCTTATAGTGCTTATATTCTGGGAAATAGAGAAAAAGACTATAAATACTAAATGTAGTAAATATATAAACTATGTAGTATGTTAGAGTGTGAGAAGTACTGTAGAAACAATAAAAATTAGAGCAATGAAAGATGGGAGGGTTGCCATGTTAAATAGATCAGTCAGGCTTGGACTCAACTGAGAAGGTAGATTTGAGCAAAAACTTGAAGACAGTGAGGAAATCAGCCAAGAAGATAACAAGAGAGAGAGAAGTTCAGGCCCTTAAAAGTACAGTGAGCACCTCGAGGTAGGACCATGCTCAGCATGTTGAAAGAACAACAAAGAGACCAGCAAATCTGGAAAGAGTGAGCAAGGTGTAGAGTTAAAAAGAGAAGCCAGAAAAAGAATGATGACCAGATCATACAGTGTAGCACCGTCCAGTAGAAATACAATGAGAGCCATAAAAATGTAATTTAAAATTTTCATGTAGCCGCAAAAAAGGTACAGAGAAACAGGTAAAAATCAACTTTAATAATGCATCTAGTAAAAATCAGTTTATCTAAAATATTTTCATTTCAACATGCAATCTTTGAAATCCAGAGTGTATTTTACACTGACAACACATCTCAGTTCATACTAGCTACATTTCAGTTGTTCAATAGCCACGTATGGTTAGTGGTTGCTCTACTGGAAAACACAGATATACGTTTTGACTCATCATTGAAAGAATTTTGACTATTACTCTGAGTGATTTGGGAGACATTTCAGTTTTAAGAATTGAAGTGTCATGATTTGATCTATCTTTTAAAAACATCAGGGTTAGCCTTAACTGAGAATACACCAAAAGGGATCAAGAGCAGAAACAGGGAGACCCGTTACAGTAATCTTGATGAAGAATGATGGTGGCTCAGATGATACCAGTGGATGCCCTAAGTGGTTGAATTGCTAATCCTTTTAAAGATAACACAAATAGGATGAATTGCATTTGGTGTGGGAAAGGGAAGTCAAGAATGATCCCAAGACTTTGGCCTGAATAACAGAAAGGATGGATTGACATCAACTAAGATTACCAAGACTGTTGGGAGGATGGGGAAGGAAGATAGATGTTCAGTCTTGGGAAGGTGTATCTGAGTAACCTATGAGGCATCCAAGTGAAGATGTAGAGTAGGCTTGGTTATGAGTCTGGAGTTTAGGAGAGAGTTTGGGTATAAAATTTTGGAGATCATCAACCTTAAAATTGGTTAAGACAAGGGGGGAAGAGTAGATAGAAGAGAGGACCAAGCTCTGAGCATTGGAACATCTGAAATTAAGAGATCTAAAATAACATGAAATTGAAATTAAATAATATCAAATATTTGAGCACTTTTGAATTATGTTTAATTAAAAAAATAAGATGTATATCCATTACTGTCATTATTTGCATTTTACTAAAATCTATAGCTTTAGATGAAGCCTAAAGCCTTTTTTGTGACTTTTTTGCTTTAAAATGTCTCACAAACCTTTAAATAATTAAATTATAGACAACTACATTTAAACAACAAACAGTCAAAATAAAAATTGTGGCTGTGGGCCTCCCTGGTGGCGCAGTGGTTGAGAGTCCGCCTGCCGATGCAGGGGATACGGGTTCGTGCCCCGGTCTGGGAGGATCCCATATGCCGCGGAGCGGCTGGGCCCGTGAGCCATGGCCGCTGGGCCTGCGCGTCCGGAGCCTGTGCTCCACAATGGGAGAGGCCACAACAGTGAGAGGCCCGCATACCGCAAAAAGAAAAAAAAAAAAAAAAAAAAAATTGTGGCTGTAATCAAATTAGAAACCGTTATCAGTATCTAATGCATATTTTTATATATAAATATATGCATATATTCGCCGGAGATGTATAAGGCAATTGTTCTTTGATAACTATAGATTTAAACACGAATATAGCAGCTTGAAATCTGTCCCACAGTCTACAGTCTACAAACTAATGCATCTTTGTTTTATTTGTGATAAGCTTACCACTTTGTTTTTTTTTTAATATAAAGTTTGATGGATGGTTATGTGTTCTTACCTCATTTTAGTCTGTCGGAGAATGAGATCTTTATTCCTTTCATTATAGTCAGATCTCAGATATGAGGAATGCTTTATACAATAAAATTCATTATTATTACTATAAACATGTTCATGACTTTTAAAAATATACAACTAATTCTTCAAATGAGATTCTAACCCTTGTGATCTTGTATGTGAAGGCAATTATTTATAGTATAATGTGGAAATTAGTGTATTCAGTTAAAAGCTGAAAATTAGAATTAACTCATTTTTATCTAAATGACTACATAAACATACTGACAAACAGTTTTTAATTATTTAACACAGGCAATTGTTTGTGTCTTTTCAGTCTATAAGAGAAGTCACAGGCTACGTGTTGGTGGCTCTTAATCAGTTTCGCTATCTGCCTCTGGAGAATTTACGCATTATTCGTGGGACAAAACTTTATGAAGATCGATATGCCTTGGCAATATTTTTAAACTACAGAAAAGATGGAAACTTTGGACTTCAAGAACTTGGATTGAAGAACCTGACTGGTAAGGAAAATATATAAAATAGCAAATGTACTCTTATTATCAATATAATAGACACACACATATGGGTGTATGGTTTCTCCAGTGTGTATTACATTGAGGGACATTATAAAGCATTGAAATATATACTATTTATTCATTTTATGAGAAACGATGCCTTGCGATTCCCTTGTTTTATGTACAGATATTGTAAATGCAGTCTGACTGTATCTCTGCTGAACAGAAGTACGCTGGAAGGAAATGCTCAGTGACTGAAAACTGAGATATGAAGCAGGTTTAAGAATGCTATGTTTGGTGGTCTTAGGTGAACAGTGGACCATATCATCAAATCTCTGCAATAATACCCTAACTTTCACTTTCGTTACAGCTCAGTAAATACACAAACCATTATATCTAGTTCCACTAATCTAGCTTTTTGTATAATCCCTTATTTTCGAAAAACATATCTAATGCATTAATCCAGTTTTGATTTCTTTTATTGAGTAACTCACTAAATGCCATTAGTAATTCTTTCTCATAATGCTTTAATATCATCAGTGATTTTTTTCCCCTTAAGATTGGAAATAGGTAATTGCTAACAACTTAAATTATCATCTTGCTACAAAAAAACACTTTGAGGGAATTTGTCTTGTAAGCTGGTCCTTGCAATCCCATTGATATCTTTTCAATTCATATAGTTCAGAGTTTTGGTACAGGGATTCTATTTGTGAATTTTGCCATATGTACCTGTAACCAAAATGCACGAATTAGTAATTATATCACAGTGGGAGAAAGGAGTTTGAACTATTAATTTAATGTAAATTAATATGATCTATATATTTTGCATCAAAATATCTATTGGTTTTGTGTATGTTTGAGTCCACACAGTGGTGATGTTTCTTGTTATTGGAATCTGAAATATTTTAGAAGTATTGCCTTAAAATATTAAGAAACAGATAAGATTAATATTGTCAGGTTATTAAAATTATATGCTTCTTTTATTTACAGTGGACATAAAATATATAATTTTAAGTTAGAAGTAGCTTCATAGTTATCCAGACATGAGCTAAAATTGGGATATTTTGGATGAAGAAAGGAGTGTTGATTATGTTATTTATTTTGAACATGATTGCTATAGAATTGATGACATAATGGTAAATGAAAATTGCTCAGAATTTATAGATTCTTTCATCAACATTTTTACCTTTTTTTTCTTTCAAAGATAGTCTTCTTACTGAAGAGCAGGATATTTGACTAAATTACTACTTGCATGGAAATAATGATAGGAGGAAGATTTTTGGAAATGGAACAGATAGAGAAAAATTGAATGATTGAAATTAGGAATCTAAAAATAACATGATCTAGTTAAAACTTGCCTAGGAAGCAATGTGTTTTCTTCATGATTTTCCTCTGATTATATTAAAGAAAAATTGAATAAATTTATCTTCAAATTTTTATGATACTTAAATTATGTTATTCCAAAATATGTGCTATTTGAAGAATCTTTTCACACAAAAAATTAGTCTTTAAAGAGTTCTCTTATTTATTTCCACATTTAACATCAATACTATTAAAAATTAAAAAGGAGTTATTTTGTCAAACTATGCCACATTTAAACATGCCTTGTCTATTGAGTGAGCTTACACCATGTCTTACTTATGATTGTGACAGTTGTTTGACTTGTTTCATATCAAAATATAACACTTATTTTAAAAATATCATTATTCCCTAAGCTGCCAAAAAGCCTTATATTTTCCTGTGCAGCAGTAGAGATGGGTAATTAATAAATGAACAAAAGAATGATTTGAGTATTTAGAAAATATATGTATTTGTTCAAGAGTTATTATTAATTCATTTTTTGAATATGAATTAATGTAAAGTACAGTAAAATAACTGGTGGAAAATTTAGACAATTTGGGAAATTTCCAGATATTTTAATATATTTATTACATGGTTGACAATTACATGCCAACATTATTCCTTGAGATAATATAGAATCATTGATCGTATTTTAGGTAATAAGATCAAGAGTGTAACTCCAATTTTGAAAATCAGAATTTATACAGTAAGTACGACTGTGTTTGTGTGTAAGAATGTACAAGAAAGGACAGGAGATATATAACTGTTCAGCTCTTCATCAAAGAGGAATTGGGGATAAAGTTTGCTTTACAGTAATATTTTAAAGAGTTCAGTGTTCTAGGTAACCTGATTAATATAGCAAGCAAGCATTGGAGTTCACTTTAGGTGAGATTGTTTTCGTGTTTTGAAAAGATTTTTGTTTTATTTTGTTTGTTGATGGGCTATGCAAAGAAAATTGGTAAACTTCTTTTTCTTTTTTAATTTAATGTTATTGAAATATTAAGAGTAGGGCTACCAGGGCTAGCCTTAAGTTTAGATTTACCTTGTAGAATATAAGGGGAAATAGAAAACCTGCTGAGTAAGTCGCATATCTCACTGCCTAACTACAGTAGTGAATTAAATTTTTAACTCAGTCCTTTCTTTCTTTTTCTTTCTTTCTTTCTTTCTTTCTTTCTTTCTTTCTTTCTTTCTTTCTTTCTTTCTTTCATGTTTGGCTGTATTTGGGTCTTGTTTCTGTGCGAGGGCTTTCTCTAGTTGCGGCAAGCGGGGGCCACTCTTCATCGTGGTGCGTGGGCCACACTATCGCGTCCTCTCTTGTTGCGGAGCACAAGCTCCAGACACGCAGGCTCAGTAGCGGTGGCTCATGGGCCTAGTTGCGCCGCGGCATGTGGAATCTTCCCAGACCAGGGCTCGAACCCGTGTCCCCTGCATTGGCAGGCAGATTCTCAACCCCTGTGCCACTAGGGAAACCCTTTAACTCAGTTCTGAAGGGGGCAGTAGCATCAGCATCACCTGGGCACTTTTTCTAGATATGCAGATTCTTGGGCTTCACCTGAGCACTAATGGATGAGAAATTCTGGGGATGCAACCCACCAAGTTTAAGGATCCCTCCAATGATTCTGATGACTATTAAAGTTTGAGAAACAATGTTCTAATTAATTAAAGATACCAAGAAATGGTAGCAAAATATCTAGTTAATCTCTTCACACTTACTCGATCCAAATAATTTTCATTCATTTATTATCTCCTGGAAGGAAGAGAAGGAATGTACAGAAAGCAGATAAGTTTTTGATTGAATGACAAGAAATATACTTTCGACTGGTGTGAGAATGAAAATAATACACTAGCAGCCTGGATGGAAATGTGGGTATAAAAGAGTTTGGAAATAAAAAAGATGCCAGGCATAAAATTTCTTCCGTGTTACCATTTTGTCTAACACCAACTTTATGTAATGGTAAACCATTACAAGGATGATAATAATTTATTGAGAATTTTCCTTTTAAGCAAAATTTTCCTTTTGAGAACTTTCAGCAATATAAATAACAAATACTAGTGTTGTAAAAAATAATTTTGAGATTGAGATTTTAAAGCTTTTTGATGTATCCATATTGTGTTTCTCCTGAAATCTTTTTTTGCTGTGTTGACTTTAGACTAGTATGCCTTTATAATAGTATGTATGCCTCCTGTAAACTCTATCTTTGTGTAAAAGGGATGTTTGGTTAACATGAAGACTGTCATATATAACAGTTAACAGTTGGTTACCACTTACACATATATAAATTAACTCACCACTTTACCCATTCTAAGTTAACTTGATGCTCACCAAAAGCTAGTCCTTGGACTATGAACATTACTACAGATCTCACTTAGATACTTTTATTTTGGGTGTGACCAAAGACAAGAAACATACTTAAACATATTTTCCAGAAAGACTTGTCTTACTGCTGCCACTCACATTTCCCTGGCTCATTATGGGTGAGGTGGGGCAGAGTGGAGAAGAGGCAGGTCCCTAGACTAAGGATATGCCACACAATCCAAAAGGGAATAAGGAACTTGTCATGGCAAGCTCTAGGTGCCCTGTTAACACTGGGTCATCCTTTTCTGGTCAAGAGAGAGAACATACTTCCATCAGTGTGTCTCTTCAGGCATATAATCCCCTCGAGGCCACTGGGAATGACACCGCTGCATCAGAGGACAGAGCTGGATAGAATTCATTATTACTTCCTCTTTTAAGGTCACTTGCACGTGGCTGTTGTTCTTATTAATCATTCCCAGTGATGATGTTCTGATAATTTTTTTATCAGCTCCTCCTTAGCCAAATACTCCTTTTTGAAATTCAAACCAACATTTAATATAATATACTTACAACCTTAAGTTGATGAGCTCCTACTTGTTTAGTCACCTTTCTGGCCAAAATATAAAGGTTATATCATTATATGGGACATAAAAAAACACTATTATTTTTCCCTTTTATAATTTATAAAATTACCTCATCTGTTAGTAATGGTGGACAGTTTTATACAATTTCATCGATATATTATATTGTAGATATGAAGGAATCTTTGAGAAGTATCTGTGTACTTATATATATTCTAGTATACATATCCTATTTATAATGATGATAAGCCAGGTACAAATATTTTTATTATTTATTTATTTATTTATTTATTTATTTATTTATTTATGGCTGTGTTGGGTCTTCGTTGCTGCACGTGGGCTTTCTCTAGTTGCAGCGAGTGGGGGCTACCCTTCATTGCAGTGCGCGTGTTTCTCACTGCAGTGGCTTCTCTTGTTGTGGAGCCAGGCTCTAGGTGGGAGGGCTTCAGTAGTTGCAGCACGCAGGCTCAGTAGTTGTGGCGCACAGGCTTAGTTGCTCTGCGCCATGTGGGATCTTCCCGGACCAGGGATGGAACCCGTGTCCCCTGACGTTGGCAGGTGGATCTTAACCACTGCACCACCAGGGAAGTCCGGTACCAATTTAATACAGGCCTATGTTCATTTTTCTTAACAAATTTCACATTGAAGAATATTTGAATTTTCACCTTATGAATTATGAGAATATGTCTTTTGAATGGGTGAAATTTAGGATGATACAAATACACAGTTTATATTTTCCAAGTGTTAGCCAAATGTGCTACATATTTTTAGACCTACAGCTTCATATATTAATGCCTTTAATATATTATGGCTATTTTAATTGTTTGGTTAACTGTGTCACATCAGTTAGATTCTTATTTGAGATGTGGACAAAAAAAAAAAAGTAACCAAAATATAAAATGCTTAAGTTATTTTGAGAGCCCACAATAATAAGGATGTATTAAATTTACTGAATTCTGACAGACTCAAAGTTAAATGCCTAGTCTAGGAGATACAACATCTGAACTGATGTAACACTTGAACAGTGTCACATCTCAGCATTACATCTGAATGTCTGCCTTCAAGTATGCAAAGGCTATTAAGTAAAATAGTTCACCAAAGTAATGCAGCACTTTTTAATGTTTAAAGTTCTTAACCCCCTTTGGCATTATTTGTAATGGTCAAATAAATAATCTAATTTTGAAATAGACAGGCCACCTGTAACTGACACAGTGTATATCAAAGAACATGGATGTGGAATCAGAAAAATATCTGTTTAAATGTCGTATCATCACATAAGCGTCCACATCTCACTGAGATTTAGATTCTACATTGTTAAAACCGAGAGAAAAATTCCACCTCACAGTGTTAGTTATAGGCACTAACAAAATAAAGCAGGGAACTTGTCAACCACAGTACCTTTCACACAGAGGATGCTTAGGAAATCTTAGTTCTCTTATTGTTTTGTTTTTAGCTTTCCTTTGTGTCAATAAACTGACAAAACCTGTTTCTGCATATTCAAATAGGTTCCTGTTGCTTCATTGGGGTTCTGACAAGTGATTTGTTTAGACAAAAAGATGCTCCAAATTTCATCATTTCTTCTGATACCACTTTGAAATTACTTTAAGTATAAGCTCTCTTCCTCGGTGGTGAGAAGCCTGAGGCTTTTCTCTGTCTACTTGCAGTATGATTGCTGCCTTCAGTACTTCACAGCTCTTCTCTCTAGTCTTTCAGTGTCTCACCCCAAGCACCTGTTGCCCTAGCCCTTCATTTCAAATTCCCAGCATCATGTTTCACCCTTCATTGGCCCTGACATTTGTCTTGACCAAGACAAGAGACATATTCATTCTAAGTTCTTTTACTGACACTAGAGTCTCTAAGCATTCTTCAGCAGCTCTGTGAAAGGTGTTAGTAATGTATGAGTGGCTTCAACCAGCCTAGTTCACGGACTGCTGTTAAATACAATGTTTGACAAAAGTACTACCAATATTTACATAAGAAGAAGCACTCAGCATATTGTGATATCTGCAGGAAAAAAAAAATGATTCCAAGAATACTCCTAGCTTAAGGTAAATTACTTGGAAAATGATTTGATCAAAACTAACCTATAGTGAGAATGCTGTGAGTCAGATGAAATCAGTGAAGAGTGGTGCATTCTTATGAAGGTGTCAATTTTTAAATCAGGTCCGCAATTTCTAAAATTGATATTCTAATCAGTATTTTTTAAAGAAGAATTTTTTCTTGTCATATCAAACAGTGTGTATTAACTAGAAAAGGAAAATGATAATATGTTTATGTGTATAAGTAAAACAGAAATATAATTGAAAGAAAATGTTATAAATATGGGATAAGATAGTGTGACCATTTCAGCAAATTTCTAGGACTCATTCTCAGCTTTAGAGTACTGATGAGTGAATTTATGAAATTGAATGAAGGTAAAATGGGAATATCTCCTTCTGCTATATGACTGATCAGAGGGGAGATTGTTACTGGAGAAATGAGACATGGAAAGAGGGATTTTCAGGGAACAGAACCATTTTTTCTCCACTAGTCATCATGTTTTCAATCACTAGTACTAAGAAAATCTACTCAGCCCATAAAAAGCACCCCCCTTGATTTATATCCCATTCAGTGTTCCTGAAAATGTCCCATTCTGTGAGCTACATTCTTTTTCATACCTATAGCATCCTTAGGAATAATTTGGGGTAAAACTAGCATTATGGGAGTCTCTCAGAAAAAGTCCCTGCTTGAGACTTTAAACTTCTGTCATTATTCTTTCTTGTCTCTAAGATACACCAAGATCTGTATGTTCCCCTCCCTAAGAGAAAGCATATATATTCTAAGAAAGCATATAAGGTCAACAAATTCCCTTATTAAAGCTCATTTGTTGAGAAACCGTGCTTGTTTGCTTATGACATTTAGAGATGGAGGAAAGTCTTTGCTCCTCAGAGTCTTAAATGTAGTAAGTGAAATTGATTTGTTATCACCATAAGTCCATGATTTCACTCTGAGAAAAAAAAAAAGCAAAGATGTCAGAATAGCTACCTCATCTTTACCCCAGGACATTAGCTTTGCCAGGTGTGCAGACACTCAACTGAATAGAGTTGGCAAATTCTCTGCATCACTCCCAGTCTACAAACAACATTGGGGCCAGAAGCATTGCTTCATGGCACATCAGAACTCGAGAAGCAGTGTAAGTGATATTTGGGGATAGCCTGCAACTGTATTTGAGTGGGAATAAAGAACGTGTGGAGTCTTTCACAAGTTTATTTAGAGGAGACAGCCCCAAGCTTGGCAGACCCCAAAACTCTCAGCCAGAGATAAGAAATGAGGCTACATGTTGTTCTCTTCCCATGTTTACCAAAGGCATGATACTGATAATTTCCCATGTGTTCATGGAGTTTCAACTTTACAAAATGCTTTCAAAATGCTTTTCTTTGTTTCACACACAGCTGGAAAGTATCTTTATTGTAATTTTACATCTAGGAAATGAGGCTTAAAGTGTTGTGGCTAATAAGGGCACCTTATTCTAGAATCTAGACCTATTTTTCATCTCTTCATATTGTGCCATTGCTAAGAAATATTTAGGACAATTTCTCTAGGTGAGGCCATAGTCAGCGAAATATTAAAATGGCTGTAAACACAAACAATCCAAACTTTAAACAGCAGACATGAAGCTTGTGTTTTAGAAAGAACTTCCTGATTTTAATTGTTATATAATACTTGGATACATCATGAATGTATGTATGGGAAATGGTGGTAAGTTGACAATAAAATACAGGCAAACACATAAAATGACAATACGATAAATACTGGATTTGACTTTAAAGTATCAGATCTATTAACTAATTTCATAACTACTGCCATTCTACTACAGCTTTTTAAAACTCGAAGTTACTGAACTCTTAGCCACAACTCAAACGTTTATTAATAGACTCCGTTTTACTGGTAAAAGTTAAGGATTCTTTTGGAAAATGATGTCAATTCAAATATTTGTTAGCTTTGTTTTCTTCCACTTGTATATTCAAGACAGTGTACTGAGACATGAGCTATTCTAAAGTATCTCTACCTGTCTTCTCTCAGTAAATATTATATTTCTGACAAATATTTACCCACCAACAGCAATGTGAAAGCATTGGGAATGTATTTTCCCCAATTATTATATTATTATTTTTGCTCAAGCATCTCTGTGGAGTTAAGTGCCTTCATTTTAATCTGTTTTACCTTCTAAAGCAGCACTGTCCAATAGAACTTTCTGTGATGATAGAAACATTTAGTCTGTGCTCCATAATTGAGTAGCCATTAGCCAAATGTGACTACTGAGAACTTGAAAGGTGGCTAGTGTGATGAAGGAAATTAATTTTTTAATTTTATCTAATGTAGTTTATTTAAATTTAAATAGCCAAATGTGGTTAGTGGCAATCATATTAGATAGTGAAGCATTAAGGGACAGCATATTTTACTGAACCCAATGCAGGAGGCAATTGAAATTACAAGCATGGAGAATCAGAGCACAGTCTCTGAATCCAGACCTCCTCCATTGAAATCCTTTTTTGAGGCAAGTAATTCAATGTTTTAAGCCTTGATTTCCTCTTCAAATGAGTGTAATGAGAACACTTAGTTTGTAAGATAGTTGTGAAAGTTGAATTATAAACTCCATATAGCATTAAATGCAGTTCCTGAAATAAATGTCATTCATTATTACTTGAGAAGAAGAATGCTTTTTGTCCAAATAATAGAAACAGTCTATTTTTACAACCATTGAAAGCATGTTTGACTTACATAATCAAATTGTAAATTATAAAAGGTGTCATTTGTGATTTAGGACCTAACCATATTATATTTGAGTAAGCTGGGTTCTGGATGTCGTGCTTTGCTTCTTAATATGCTTTAAACTGCTAGTTATTATGACCTTACATTTCTGTTTGTCAGAAATCTGACTTTTTATAAATGAGATTTTTATTCTCCCTTTCATTTTCCACAGTGTAAGCATCTAGTTATAAGTAGGTCCCTATGTCTATTTCTTAAATAAGTTCATTGAAAAAGTTAAGGACTAGGAGATATTAATGACTTTTACAGCTAAGAAACTATATTGAAAAGTCTGCTGAGAATTATTTCTGGCACAGACAATGCCCAAATCTTTAGGATGTTCCAGTTTATGTTGAAAGTTTCTCTTTGTTACATAATATTTATTTAATAACAAATAACAAAAGAAACTCTTCTATGAAACATTTTATCAAATAGGTAACTTTGATATTTCATCAAATCTAAGTCATCATGAATTTTGAAAAAATATGTTTGACCATTGTTTGCATGCCACACTAAAAAACGGAAAGAGTAAAATCCCAGCATAAATGTAAAAGATGGTATGAAAAATCGAGATCTTAGCAATATTAAATATGAAAATTGTATCCATTTTAGAATTGATAAATTAATAATATATAAAGAAAATAGAGATACAACAAACCTCTTATATTTTCTGAATCATAGCACAATAGCTGTTCTTGTAATGGTAAAACTACTGTGGAAGTATTTGAAACAAGTTGTAATAGAAATGGCCGATATTTCATAAATGATGAGTGATATTTTCCATTCATCTGTATCTATCAGAGAATAGGTAAAAGTGAATTTGCATGGCTTAACACCTTTTGATGCAATAAACATTACTAAACAGGAAATTTGAATTATTTGGTTTTTTTTTTTTTCCTGGATTTAATTGGCTTATTGACTCTACTGGAAAAAGAGAAGGAAATAATTTCAAAGGTAAAAAAAAATCATTTATTCTAGGAATGTCCCTTAAATATTCCTCTCATAGTAATACATATCAGTTAGATTATTATAAGATATCAGAGAGAAAAGAAGATCTTTTCACTTGTATCTTTTTGACCAGTCTACTTGGAAGTTCAGTGCAATGCTTTTCTCTGTTATTCTACCTCTCATAGTATTTTACCCTTCTCCTACTCTTAATACTTTATGGCCCATTTTGTGAAATATATTTTATACTTTCTAACTATAATTCTATTGTAAACTAAGTCAAATTGTTTTGGTTATTAAATCATAATAACCATAACAATTTTGAGGAATACCTGCAGGGAAAAGTGAAGAAAAATGATAATCCATAATATTTTTCTTCCTTCTAAGACCATTAAATTCACTTAATTTCATTTGCGCTGTGACGAAAATTAGAGGTTTGATTTTTTGTGGTATCAGTAATGTGGAAAAAAGCTGATATCAGAAAGAGCATTTTTGATTTTTCAATCTACTATGAAATAAAGGGACTTCAAACTTTAATTAGATATTTTAACGGCATTTAATGAGCATATTCTGGCAACTATTGACAAAATAAAGTATCTATTTCAATTTTAATGGTTCCCAAATCCTCCAAACACTCTGCTTTAATGTTTGGTGGGCTGGTTCTATATTATGTAGAATTATACATCTGGTGATGTCTCATCAAGAATCCTACTATAAATTCTGCTAGCTTCTAAACTATAATTTTACTAAAATTCTTTTAGTCTTTGTGTCTTTGTTTTTAACTATACCTGCCCATCTTAGCATAATAAATCTAGGTAACAAAATATCTATATGGCATAATAAATCCAAGGATGTATGTACTACTATTACTATTATTGTTAACAATAATAATAATGATGGCATCCATAATTAATAAGCATTTACTATATATGTTACTGGTTTATAAATATTGTCTCTCTTCATCCTTGTGATAAAACTCCAATTAGTAGGTTACTGTGGTTATTAACATTTTAAAGATGAAGAAACTGCAGTTTTCAAATATTAAGCAACATGCCACAGAGCTCACAATAATCTATGGGGTTCAGATTTGAAGCCAGGTGGTATAATTCCAGATTTTCCTTTATCACCATGCTATAGAGATTCTGAGAAGGAAGGAGGTCATGTGACACTGAACTTTTATCATCTCCTGCTATGTGTGAATGAACGGAGAATCTGTGAAGTTACTTATATGGTCCAGGTCATACTCCTCATTCAGTCTTCCTTTTTTCTATTTTGTAATGAGGCTTTGCTTAGTGTAGATACTTTACTTAAGAAGTTAAATTATTGTAAAAAAGATGCAGACTGTAAAAGTGGATTGAATTATTTCTCACAATATTGAAAAACATTTCTGCAGGCTATTTAAGTTTATTCCTACAGCTATTAGGAACTAAAATGATGGAGTGTAATAACAGGATTAAGTGAAGTGCCCTAATTGGGAAATGACCTGATAAACTTTTCTACAATTAACACTAGAATTAAAACACACACACACACACACACACACACACAGATAAACAAGTGTATTTGGTGTGTGTTTTATTTTGTTTTGATTTAGCTCTAGAAGTTGTACATTTGGTCAAGGTATGTTTTTTGATCCTTGTCTTAGTCTAGTGCTCTTTCTACTATATTATTCCAAAAATGATTTTATTTAAGGTATTAGAGAGAGGGAGTTAACAATTTTAAAGTTTTTTTAAAAATATATTTTAATCTATATGTGCTTAGGTATGAATTCTCATTCACTAAAGGGAAGAAAATTAAACAAAAGTAATTCTAGAGTTCATGTATGACTCAGTTGTAATCCAAATTCACCACCTATCTACAAAGTACTATGAAATTTAACATGTGCTTTATAGTGTCATTCAAAGAATACTGTTTAGTATGTTTTGCAAGGAAAAGCTGGAAGAGATAATGAAGTAGTTATTACTTGGCATACCTATAAATATATCTTTTACCTAGCATAAGTAGGAAAATGAAATGAAGCAGAGAAGCAGCCTATGTCACAGCTATCACTTTTCACACAGTGAATGGGTGGCTGAATTTCACACCTATGCATTACATTGTCATTTCATGTATTTAGAAATTACATGTCATAATGATAAATCTTTGCAATTAAAATTGTATCATGCTTCAAATGCAGGCCTATGGTGTTCACAGAAAGGGGTGGGTCAAGAATTAGTGTCTTGGCTCAAGTGCCTCTTAAAAATTAAGAAAATCGAACTATCATTTGCATAAAATAAATACATCAGAGGTCACAAAATAGGTTAGCAACTCCTTTTCATTGAAGATTATCTGCATAATTTAAGTAGCTATCTAACTGTTTTATGTATTTAATATATATTACTATGGCAGTGACTTATATTACATTTGGTTATTGTTAAATATAAAATATTTCTTAAAATGTTTAAAACTGAATAGAATTTGTTGAGCCATTTCATTCAATTTTGATGTCTGATTTAAATTTAAGTCAGGGGTAGATTTAGTGTATCTTTTCAGTTCATTTACATTTAATTCATTAAAATATGACTTAGTAAGTTATTCAATACCAGAAAATACTTTGAAACATTTTCCTTCTGAATCACAAAATCTTAGATTTTTAAATAAGAGATAAAGAAGAATATATAATTGTCAAATTAATAGAAATCAAAGCTTCAAAAATATTGTATTTCTAAATTTCACATATATAGATAAACGTAAAATGATGGCCCCCAAAGTGGTTTTTGTTCTGCAAAACATTTCTAATTAAAATTGCAAATAATTATTTAAGTCAACTAGTTTGTAAAGTTGAAAAAGTCCTGTGAACAAGATGAAATAAAATCAGTGAAATACAAAGAACATACAAAGTAGAAAATCCATACATATCTATGATGTTTTTTATAAGAGCCAACTCTGACTGTTGCAGTTTATAGTTCTCTGATTAACACTTCACCCATGAAAAAATAAAAAACAATCACAGGGAATTAAGTAGCTTTTGTTGTACCCAAGACATACTCTGAGATTTGGGCATAAAGTCAGGAATAGTTTTGGGGAGCACAAAGTATTAAAAATAGAGTTCAGAAGTAAAATGATTGAAAAATTCTTGATCCAGAAATGAAACTTTTCCCTGATAATGTTGATTTATGATCAAAATTAAAATCTAGTTTATGTCATTTAAATGAGAAGGTACGTTTCTAGATTATGAAGATTATATTTGCAACACACTCTCTTCTAGTCCTGGCAGCTTGAAATAGTAAAACAAACCTGATTTTTAAAAAACTGACAAATGTGAAATTTCATACTAGCACTGCAACTAACAAGGGAAACGTCAAAATCATTTAAGTCCTGTGCCTCAGTTTCCTCATCTGAAAATGAGAACTGAATGAAAGAATGCATCCAAACTGCCTAGCATAGTGATTAGCACAAAATATATGTTAGTTCCCTTCCTGTTTCCTCCTTCTTTATATAGTCCTCAATGGAGTGGTAGTATTTAAGAGTATTAATTTTTTAGTTAATCCTTTCCACATCTATATGATGTGTTCCAGATTGGTTCTTTATTGACAGATGTATTTGATTTTAGTAAAGCCTAACCTCACTAGAAAACAGAAGATTCATATTTTCTTCCCACTTGTACCTTAGATATATCACCTAATACCTCGTGCACTGAGTTTTTAATTCTGAAATAGAAGAAGAAATTTTTGGTTTGTTTTTATGTTTACTTTAATTTTCTTCATTTTCTTTCTTTTTTCTTTTTTTTTTTTTAATCACATGATATCTTCCTGCTGCCTACAATCCTGGAAATGTTCTAAGGCAAAGTGTGAGTCACATTTTCTTAGTGCTCAATTTCCTTTCTTAGAACAAGTGAGGGCATGACATTAACTCTCCCAAATCAGCAGAGAATGATATTGTATTTTTATTTTCTGAACACTTGGGAACTGACGTTCAAGCTTTTAATTAAAAATGCAACTCCATGTGGGTATCTAGGGACTTTATTAGGATTTAATTGTTCATTGTCTATTTATTTCCTACCATAGTCATAACAATGTGCTGTAGCAATAGTATACACATGCATTTACATTTAGCTATATGTCATTAAAGGTAGACCCACTATTCTTTTAATAAATTGTTTTACTTCTCTGCTAAGTCTGTGAAACCTCAGGAAAACAACAATGACAAAAACAAAACAAAAAATGTGAATGACTTTTCGAGAGAAAAAGAAAAGAACATAAGCTGAGCAACGAAACCAATTTAGTTGGTTTTTAAATACTGAGTTTAAGCCAAGGTTTCCCAGTGGTGCCAAGCAAATCCTATTCATTTCTGTTCATTTCTTAATTTCTTAGTTCCTCTGAAAGTATTCAAATGTCTCTGCTGGGTAAAGCTACCCATTCAGCTAAGAATTTTTTTCCCCAGAGATTATTTTCTACTGTATCTGAAACACATTAATCATTGCTTCCTTTTAAATCCCATTACACAAGAATGGGATTTGAATGCCTAGATATCTCATGCTTTGTTCTAAATAAGCAGAAACAATACAAAGTATATTTTTCACTTCTCCCCACTTACTGAACTTACAGTAAGGATATTTTGATGACTTATTTTAAAAAGCTAAGATCGATTTTAAAAGATATTTTTGGGTTTTTAAAAAAATAATTAAACCACCTACTTATTGTTTTCTTGAGAACTTGAAGGTCTAGAGAAAGGGCAGGCTGGTGCTGATAGTGTTTGGGAGCTCAATTGTTATAGCACGCCTGGGGCTCTCTGTCAGTGTGTGAAACAGAAATGAACCATGTGCTGTCAAAACAGTGGAGATGTGACAAAACTGCAGAGAGGCAGCTTGGTTTCTAGACTCAGTGACCACATGAAGCTCAAGGGTTATGCTCTAAATTAGAGTCTTTACTCCAAAGATAAAGGCTTAGGAAAGCCTTCTTAAGGAGTTTCACTTACGTTTGTAGATTTATATCATATGTTTGTAGGTACCTTTTACCCCATAAGTAAGGCAGAGTTTCTGAGACTTAAAATTGAAAAGTGGTAGTATATAAAATATTACTCATTATGTTAGATTACAGAATCAGCTTTCTGTAAAACAATTGTAATAATACATTCATACAAGTAACCAGGTCGTATCTATGTCAAAGTCATAAAAAGAAAAATAAACAGACACATACCCGAAATAAGCAAAATATAAATTAGAAGAACAAAGAGAGGAACAGAAAAATATGCTTATAACTAGATAATAGAAAAAGAGGATATCTATCTATGTAAATAGATAGATAGATAGATAGATAGATATAGATCACATATATCTCACTCTAAGTAAATATAAAATACATATATGTATATGTGTATATGCATTAATATGCACACATACACAGATATTAATGCATTTGTGCATGTATATTTTCTAACTATGATGCATAACCATGCATATTGTGGTGGTGTTGACACATATCCAAGGAATAGCATAATCAACTTGTTATAATCCTAGTTTTCTAATCATAGTCTGGAATAATATTTGTCTTCCAAGAACTCATTTTCATATAAAATTAATCTCATAGAAAGCAGCATGGAACTCAGTACACTGAATGGCAAATGAGTAATTCATATATGTTTATATCTATCAACATGGCACTGAAACCTTTTGTGTGTCTTGGAAATGTGCCCACAGGCTGAAATGAATGTACAAAGGCATCACATGGGGAGAAGATGCTGGAGGGGTTTTATTTGATGTCTTCAAACTGCTCTAGGGTCTGTCTTGCAAGAACCCTTTTGGTTTTCTTTTTTATGTTTTAAAACACATGGCTTTCTTTTGAAATATTCTGCCAAAAGAAAAAGAGTAAATTACAAATGAACTACACAATCATATTCTCCTCTCTTTCTCTCTCTCCCCTCTCTCCCTCCCTCTGTCACCCACACCTCTCTCTGTGTCTCTCACACCCCAACACACACACACTCATTCTGAAGATAAACATTCCGCTTTTGTATGTGTACCTACAGAGATAGATGCCACAGTCAACAGTCAGAATTTGAGAAATCACATACCCAGAATCTGAGATCACAGACTGTATTAACTGAGGGCAAAGTACAGAAAGATGACACTGAGTTGAGTACCTATTACATGCACCTAAGATTTCTTTTTGTCTGTTTACTAGTTTGTGTATTTATTTATTTAAAGCTATTAGAAGATTGACACTTTTCTCCCACTAAAGGGGACAATTAAAAGTGCTTTTGTCCTTGTTCTCTTAAATAAAGTTTGAAACTAGGCTTCCAGTCACCCTAAATTTATACCTAAGGCATTGTTTTAGGAGCTGTAGATTAAGAAGTGTTCTGCTAAACGTATTTTCAATATGCCGCATAAAGATATTTTTTATTTAAAAAATAAAAAAATAAAAACTTAACCAAAAATTCAAAATTTCTCTAAGTGATTCAAGTAATTACTTCCTTGAAAGGAAACAAAACATAGGTTTGATGTCATACTAATATCATTTTCTTATCATGAGCCCTTCATTATTAACTCTTAAACTAAAGCTGACCAGTCATGGGAAGCTTCATATAACTATTCAGAATACTGAGCTTGCAAAGGTGAGTACATCTTGAAGGCTTCATGGTAAGAGGCATGCTCTTTTTCCTCCCAGGAAGAAAGCATGCTACTAAACCTCTGTTTGCACAGAAAAGTTTTTTTTTTTTTTTTTTTTAAGAAGTGTTTTTGTTGCTCTGTGGTTTAGACGTCAGAGCTCTTTAACCAGGAGGAGCCCCCAGGCTGGCATTTGATAATGGTGAACAAACAGGCATAGTCCTCTGGTTTTCACATTGTGGGCTTCTCCACGTGACAATGACGGTTGTGTTCCCAGGGGTGGGTGGTAGAGGGGTTGGCTTTGCTGAGAACAAACCCACTCTTTTTTTTTTTTTTTTTTTTTGCGGTACACGGGCCTCTCACTGCTGTGGAGCACAGGCTCCAGATGTGCAGTCTCAGCAGCCATGGCTCACGGGCCTAGCAGCTCCACGGCATGTGGGATCTTCCTGGACCAGGGCACGAACTCGTGTCCCCTGCATTGGCAGGCGGACTCTCAACCACTGCGCCACCAGGGAAGCCCAAACCCACTCTTTATAAAAGGTTACAGTTATTATTCTCAGGGAAAATTCAAAAATATAATTCTACATACAGGTGAAGTTCAGGGCATGAAACTTAACAAGATTTTTTCACTCTTGAGGCCAAGGTCTCAGTGAAATTTAACAAATCATCAGCGCCCTGCCTCTGTCCTTAGTGAATCGTTCTTGCTGCTATTGGGCTTGTGTGAATATCCTAGGTGTGTGACCCATGTTAAATGGTATTGTTTCTGAGCAGACCTGTTCCTGAATTTCAGGAGGATAGAAGAGACTTCAGTTTTCCCTTCTTCTTTGAGTGCCTTAGAATATATGATAAACGAGTGTCTCTGATGTACTACTGTATGCATTATAAAAGAAGATTGAATTATTTTTTAATAAAAGATTACATAGTAAATGCTAGAAATAGTAAATACTGTAAGAGAATACATAGTAAACACTGTTTTTAGTATACGTGTAAATGTTAAAGATTACAGAAGAAAATACTATTGTATTTTTCCAACAGTTATGCTGATTAAGTAGTATTTACATTCCTTATACATATAATATTCTACAGGTGAAAGGGACCAACTCACTTAATTTACAGATAAGGAAAACTAATCAACCAATCAATAAACTGAGGCACAGAGAGGAAAAATGACTTTTCAAAGGGCAGAGGGTTAGAGCCATATATGGAATCTGATTGTTTTGAAATTTGCCTAGTGGTTTTATTTTCCTCACTCTACACTGGTATTTCCCAGAATCTAAAGCTAATATGGTTGCCATGCTTTTTTACTTGAAGGCATTTTGTTGATGTGCAGTCAGATAATTGTCTCTGTTTACTTTAGAATCTCATTACTTACATAAATGGGACAGTAGATAAGCCATTCTCATTATTTCAGAAGCCAGAAGTAAAAACAAATGTCCTTTCCATTGCTTTGGTGCTAGTATTATACTTCTATGTTCTGAAAAAGTGTAGTGCCTATTTCTTCTAAGTAATGAAATGAGACTAAATATAGATAGATAGATAAATAGATAGATAGATAGTATAATGGACAGAACATATCCACATTATATTTAAATTTTCACAGTAACAAGTCATTTGTTTTAGCTTATTAAAAACTTTGTATCTATGGCCAGAAATTTATTTTCAAAACTCTACACAATGTGCTTTAACAAATAAGTCACTGTTTCTACTTTGCCCTCCACCATTATGTCTTCTAGAACCTAAACCTCTCAATAATTGTAGCAGTTATGTTAAGAGATATAATTTAATCAAGTCCTACTTGTAGTCATTACAATTGTATAATTAAACCAAAAATCAGCACTATTAAAATTTTATATCCCATTTAGCTTGAAGTCCATATTCTCATAAAGAAAGTAGCTTGACTTTCTCATGTGTGGCTTATGAAATTTTGCTCATTACATTAGTGTAACAGCCAATGTTTGTAGGTCTCATATATTAGTATACAATGTCATAGATTAATATCACATTGAATCAGTATATCTTAGGATAGAACAGCTCTTATTTTATGTATGAAATTAATAAGCAGTGACTAAAAGAGTGGGTTAGGAAATGTCTGGGACTCTGGTCAAAGAAGGCATAGCTGTGTGGATGATGATATAAGGGGCACCCATGGAACAAAATAAGGGTATCAGTTACCCGGGCATGAATCTTGATTGAATTTAGAGAACATGTACCAAAATAAAAAAAGTATAGATAGGGATGATATAAACACAAAAGTCAATTTTTTCCCAGTTCTTAGTTTTTGGGGTTGGGTGAGTTGAATGGTATGTGAAAGACTTGTAGTAGCAGTTGTGTAATCATACTCTTCTGTTTAGCAAGTCTTTAGGCAGTATGTATGAATCATTAGAAAAAGGAATTTTATGAAAGAACAATGGATTAAATTCATTACTGAGATGAAAGGGGTTAATATCTGTAAAATTCCATTCATGGTACCTGGAATTCAACTGACTGAATTCCAGATGACTATATGAAGTAGCAGCCCCTATCTGCTCTCACAAGTCTTTGCCCACCAATCAGGAATAGCCCTTACATACGCTTGACATAAGTAGTACGTAAATACTTCTTAGATTTATATGAACAAGACATTTCTAACTCTATATGTTTGGGCCATTATGCATTTTCAGTCTTCTTATGACAGCAGCTAATGTTACCCTAACTAATTATGAGGCTATATAAGAAAGAAAATAACTTATGTAGTAAAGCTTCTGACACTAGAGCAGTGGTGTACCAAGGGTGGACTTGTGACAATTCTCCTCCTTGGGTACAGCATAAGGGGTACATTGTTAAGAATGTGAAACAATAATAAAAGCCAATCTTTTAAATTATTACCATAGACCATGAATTATAACTATGTTAGTTGTAAAATACACCTTAGTAAAAATAAATATTTTATCATTCTAAATTCTAAAAATAAAAAATGCTATGGTTACTCTTGACATTTTAAAATACATGTGCAAGCTACAAATCAACACATTTTAATTGTATATACTTTAACAAATTTTGGTTTACATGGAAGTTAATTTGGAAAAACCTAATTCTACAATTGACCCTCTCCATACAGAGACTCAGCTACACACTTTAGTTTGGAGAATAAGTTTGTTCAAAATGATTTAAAATTGTTCTGCACAGTTCATGTGACCAACTCCTCTGTCATTACATATCACTGTTTAATCCCTGTGCATATGTGTGTATTACTTACACCTATAGTTTCAAAAAAATTAACAATAATAGCAATGGTACATGATTATAACAGTGAAGCAATAGAACTTGAGTTTTTTCAAGTCTATTATTATATGTGATTGCTTCAGGTCCTTTGTGTTTAAATTTTAAACTAGTAAAGCATTGCAAGCTATAAGATTAATACTTTGTTTAGTAACTAGCAAATTTTAGTTCACATGTGAAATCATTTTTACTGATTTTGAATAATATCTTACAAATTAAATTTTATTTTTCAATGTATATGAATTATTTTAAACCAAATAACAAATCATGAGCATAATGATTACTACATGATTATTAATGAACATAGTTTTGTCATATAAAGAAGGTATTTGCTCAAGGTATGGAATACTTTAGGTATGTTACTGCAATAAAATATATTCTTCCCACTTGGATGCATTCTTTAAGTTCTACTACAAAATAAATAATGACAAATAAGTAAAACATCTAAAACCGAATGCATATTACAGTAAATTACATACTAATAATAGTCCACATTTGTGTCATTTGTTTCTATGGGGAACTGGATGAGAGAATGTGAGTGTAGCTCTACAACCATTGTTTTGCTGGGAAAATACATCTAAAAGCATGTTCAATTAAACACTGGCTAGTATTACCATTTTAAAATGTAAAAGCAGTAATATAAGATGTAGTTAAACAATCGTGGCTTAACATCCAGCTTGACCCTAATTTCAGCATCATTAATTCTAGAGCTTGACATCCACTTTCCACAAGAACCATGTTTATAGATAAGGTAGAAGTGGCTCAGAGTTAAAACTGTTTGCTGAGTCACTTAGCTTGCTCTCAGAATAATTAAATTGGTATTCCAGATTTTCTGCCTTCAAAGTACATAACCTAGCACTGCATGACTCATAATAAATTTCATAAACATCACCTTTAAAGCATAGCTTACTTGCTTCTTCCTCTCCACCTCAGGTAATCTGGGCCATTCGGCAGATTGCTTGCAATGAAACAGGTGCCCAGTAAATATTTGTTGAAAATTTATAAATTGTGGCCTAAAAGAGCTAGATAAATTGGCCTGCATATTGCTCCTTTGCCATCTAGAAAAGACTATAATCCATTTCTAGTGATTCTTTGCTTAGAACATTCCACAAAATCATTTGCCTTTGAAGAGAACATATTTAAGAGACAGAACTAGGTACTTTGACACGCCCAATATTCTATTACCATATGTACATACTATTTTTATTTTTTTCAATTTAGGCTATTTCCCTAATACCTTTTGAAGTTCCTAAACCTTCCATGATTAAGAAGAATAAGACTACAGGCCAGGGGCAGCCTAGCAAAGCAGATTTCATCAGCTTTGGTAACCAAATTGCAAAGTGTTCTCTACCCACAGGCTCAGCTCAGCATCACTTTTTAAAATTCATTTTATTTTGTATAACAGAGAGGTTCATTCAAAACATGCTCCAAGGACTTATTTTTTTAATTAATTTATCTTTTATACAGCAGGTTCTTAGTTATCTATTTCATGAATATTGTATACGGATAAAATATAGTGTATATACGTCAATCCCAGTCTCCCAATTCATTCCACCACCATCACGCTCCCTGACCCCACTTTCCCCCCTTGGTGTCCATACGTTTGTTCTCTACATCTGTGTCTCTATTTCTGCCTTGCAAACCAGTTCATCTGTACCATTTTTCTAGATTCCACATATATATGCATTAATATACAAGATTTGTCTTTCTTTCTGACTTACTTCAATCTGTATGACAGTCTCTAGGTCCATCCATGACTCTACAAATGATCCAGTTTTCTTCCTTTTGTTTCTGAGTAATATTCCATTATATATATGTACCACATCTTCTTCATGCATTTGTCTGTCGATGGGCATTTAAGTTGCTTCTGTGAAGCAGAAATTGTAAATAGTGGCTATTGTAAATAGTGTTGCAATGAACATTGGGGTGCATGTGTCTTTTTGAATTATAGTTTTCTGTGGATATATACCCAGTAGGGGGATTGCTGGGTCATATAGTAATTCTATTTTTAGTTTTTTTAAGGAACCTCCATACTCTTCTCCATAGTGGCTGTGTCAATTTACGTTCCCACCAACAGTGCAAGAGGGTTCCCTTTTCTCCACAACCTCTCCAGCATTTGTTGTTTGTAGATTTTCAAATGATGCCCATTCTAAACAGTGTGAGGTGATACCTCATTGTAATTTTGATTTGCATTTCTCTAATAATTAGTGATGTTGAGCAGCTTTTCATGTGCCTCTTGGCCATCTGTATGTCTTCTTTGGAGAAATGTCTATCTAGGTCTTCTGCCCATTTTTTAATTGGGTTGTTTGTTTTTTTAATATTGAGCTTCATGAGCTGTTTATATATTTTGGAGATTAATCCTTTGTCCCTTGATTCATTTGCAAATATTTTCTCCCATTCTGAGGGTTGTCTTTTCATCTTGTTTATAGTTTCCTTTGCAGTTCAAAAGCTTTCAAGTTTCATTAGGTCCCATTTGTTTATTTTTGTTTTTATTTTCATTGCTCTAGGAGGTGGGTCAAAAAAGATCTTGCTGTGATTTATGTCAAAGGGTGTTCTTCCTATGTTTTCCTTGGAGAGTTTTATAGTGCCTGCTCTTACATTTAATTCTTTAATCCATTTTGAGTTTATTTTTGTGTGTGGTGTTAAGGAGTGTTCTAATTTCATTCTTTTACATGTAGCTGCCCAGTTTTCCCAGCACCACTTATTGAAGAGACTGTCTTCTCTCCATTATATATCCTTGCCTCCTTTGTCACAGATTAGTTGACCATATGTGCGTGGGTTTATCTCTGGGCTTTCTATCTTGTTCCATTGATCTATATTTCTGTTTCTGTGCCAGTACAATATTGTCTTGATTACTGTAGCTTTGTAGTATAGTCTGAAGTCAGGGAGTCTGATTCTTCCAGATCCATTTTTTTCCTTCAAGATTACTTTGGCTATTCGGGGTCTTTTGTGTCTCCATACAAATTTTAAGATTTTTTAGTTCTGGCTCTGTAAGAAATGCCATTGGTAATTTGAAAGGGATTGCATTGAATCTGTAGATTGTTTTGGATAGTATAGTCATTTTCACAATATTGGTTCTTCCAACCCAAGAACATGGTATATCTCTCTGTCTGTGTCATCTTTGATTTCCTTTTTTTTTTTTTTTTTTTTTTTTTTGCGATACACGGGACTCTCACTGCTGTGGCCTCTCCCGCTGCGGAGCACAGGCTCCGGACGAGCAGGCTCAGCGAGCATGGCTCACGGGCCCAGCCTCTCCGTGGCATGTGGGATCCTCCCAGACCGGGTCATGAACCCGTGTCCCCTGCATCAGCAGGCGGACTCTCAACCACTGCGCCACCAGGGAAGCCCCATCTTTGATTTCTTTCATCAGTGTCTTATAGTTTTCTGATACAGGTCTTTTACCTCTTTAGATAGGTTTATTCCTACGTATTTTATTCTTTTTGTTGCAATAGTGAATGGGATTGTTTCCTTAATTCTTGTTTCTGATATTTTGTTGTTAGTGTATAGGAATGCAAGAGATTTCTATGCATTAATTTTGTATCCTGTAACTTTACCAAATTCATTGATTAGCTCTAGAAGTTTTTTGGTAACATCTTTAGGATTATCTTTGTATAGTATCATGTCATCTGCAAGAGTGACAGTTTTACTTCTTTTACAATTTGTATTCCTTTTATTTCTTTTTCTTCTCTGATTGCCATGGCTAGGACTTCCAAAACTATGTTGAATAATAGTGGCAAGAGTGGACATCCTTGTCTTGTTCCTGATCTTAAGGCAATGCTTTCAATTTTTCACCATTGAGAATGATGTTTGTTGTGGGTTTGTCATATATGGCTTTTATTATGTTGAGTTTATTATGTTTAATATGTTGAGGTTCCCTCTATGCCCCCTTTCTGGAGAGTTTTTGTCATAAATGAGTGTTGAATTTTGTCAAAAGCTTTTTCTGCATCTACTGAGATGATCATATGGTTTTTATTCTTCAGTTTGTTAATATGGTGTATCACAGTGATTGATTTGCATATATTGAAGAATCCTTGCATCCCTGGGATAAATCCCACTTTATCATGGTGTATGATCCTTTTAATGTGTTGTTGGATTCTGTTTGCTAGTATTTTGTTGAGGATTTTTGCATATATATTCATCAGTGATATTGCTCTGTAATGTTATTATTTTGTAGTATCTTTGTCTCATTTTGGTATCAGGGTGATGGTGACCTCATAGAATGAGTTTGGAAGTGTGCCTTCCTCCATAATTTTTTGGAAGAGTTTGAGAAGGATGGGTGTTAGCTTTTCTCTAAATGTTTGATAGAATTCACCTGTGAAGCCATCTTGTCCTGGACTTTTGTTTGTTGGAAGATTTTTAATCACAGTGTCAATTTCATTACTTGTGATTGGTCTGTCCATATTTTCTATTTCTTCCTGGTTCAGTCTTTGAAGGTTATACCTTTCTAAGAATTTGTCCTTTTCTTCCAGGTTGTCCATTTTATTGGCATAGAGTTGCTACTAATGCTACTAAGCATCTCTTATGATGCTTTGTATTTCTTCAGTGTCCTTCATAACTTCTCCTTTTTCATTTCTAATTTCATTGATTTGAGCCCCCTCCCTCTTTTTCTTGATTAGTATGGCAAAAGGTTTATCAATTTTGTTTATCTTCTCAAAGAACCAGCTTTTAGTTTTATTGATCTTTGCTATTGTTTTCTTTGTTGCTATTTCATTTATTTCTGCTCTGATCTATATGATTTATTTCCTTCTACTAACTTTCTGTATTTTTTGTTATTTCTCTAGTTCCTTTAGGTATAAGGTTAGATTGTTTAGTTGAGATTTTTCTTGTTTTTTGAGGTAGGATTGTATTGTTATAACTTCCCTCTTAGAACTGCTTTTGCTGCATCCCATAGGTTTAGGTTCGTCATGTTTTCATTGTCATTTGTCTCTAGGTATTTTCTGATTTCCTGTTTGATTTCTTCAGTAATCTCTTGGTTATTTAGTAATGTATTGTTTAAGCTCCATGTGTTGGTGTTTTTTTACGTTTTTTTCCCTGTAATTGATTTCTACTCTTATAGCGTTGTGGTTGGAAAAGTTGCTTGATATGATTTCAATTTTCTTAAATACCAAGGCTTGATTTGTGACCCAAGATGTGACCTATCCTGGAGAATGTTCCATGTACACTTGAGAAGAAAGTGTAATCTGTTTTTGGATAGAATGTCCTATAAGTATCAATTAAATCTATCTGGTTTATTGTGTGATTTAAAGCTTATGCTTCCTTATTAATTTTCTGTCTGGATGATTTGTCCATTGGTGTAAGTGAGGTGTTTATGTCTCCCACTATTATTGTGTTACTGTCGATTTCCTCTTTTATAGCTATTAGTTTTTGCCTTATGTATTGAGGTGCTCCTATGTTGGGTGCATATGTATTTATAATTGTTATATCATCTTCTTGGATCGATACCCTGATTGTTATGTAGTGTCCTTCCTTGTTTCTTGTAACATTCTTTATTTTAAAGTCTATTTTATCTGATATGAGTTTTGCTACTCCAGCTGTCTTTTGATTTCCATTTGCATGGAATATCGTTTACCATCCCCTCACTTTCAGTCTGTATGTGTCCCTAAGTTTGAAGTAGATCTCCTGTAGACAGCATATATATGGGTCTTGTTTTTGTATCCATTCAACGAACCTGTGTCTTTTGGTGGGAGCATTTAATCCATTCACGTTTAAGGTAATTATCTATATGTATGTTCGTATTACCATTTTCTTAATTGTTTTAGGTGTGTTTTTGTAGGTCCTTTTCTTCTCTTGTGTTTCCCACTTAGAGAAGTTCCTTTAGCATTTGTTGTAGAGCTGGTTTGGTGGTGTTGAATTCTCTTAGCTTTTGCTTGTCTGTAAAGCTTTTGATTTCTCCTTCAAATCTCAATGAGATCCTTGCCAGGTAGAGTAATTTTGGTTGTAGGTTCTTCCCTTTCATCACTTTAAATATATCATGCCACTCCCTTTTGGCTTTTATAGTTTCTGCAGAGAAATCCGCTGTTAACCTTATGAGAGTTCCCTTATATGTTATTTGTCATTTTTTCCTTGCTGCTTTCAATAATTTTTCTTTGTCTTTAATTTTTGCCAGTTTGATTAGTATGTGTCTCAGTGTGTTTCTCCTTGGGTTTATCCTGCCTGGGACTCTCTGTACTTCCTGGACTGGGATGGCTATTTCCTTTCCCATGTTAGGGAAGTTTTAGACTATAATCTCTTCAAATATTTTCTTGGGTCCTTTATCTCTCTCTCTTCTCCTTCTTGGACCCCTATAATGCAAATGTTGTTGCATTTGATGTTGTCCCAGAGGTCTCTTAGGCTGTCTTCATTTCTTTTCATTCTTTTTTCTTTATTCTCTTCCACGGTAGTGAATTCTACCATTCTATCTTCCTGGTCACTTATCCGTTCTTCTGCCTCAGTTATTCTTCTACTGATTCCTTCTAGTGTATTTTTCATTTCAGTTATTGTATTGTTCACCTCTGTTTGTTCTTTAATTCTTCTAGGTCTTTGTTAAACACTTCTTGCATCTTCTCGATCTTTACCTCCATTCTTTTTCTGAGGTATAATTTTTCTGAGTATAATTTTATTATACTCTACCTTCAAAACAGTACAAGAGATAAAGAGGAAAAAAAGTATGACATGGGGCTTCCCTGGTGGTGCAGTTGTTGAGAGTCTGTCTGCCGATGCAGGGGACACGGGTTCGTGCCCTGGTCTGGGAAGATCCCACATGCCATGGAGCAGCTGGGTGCATGAACCATGGCCACTGAGCCTGCGTGTCCAGACCCTGTGCTCTGCAGCGGGAGAGGCCACAACAGTGAGAGGCCCACGTACCGCAAAAAAAAAAAAAAAAAATGTATGACATGGAAATCTCTTCCTACTTCACCCTTCTCTATTTATTGTGAAAGATTATGCATATTGCTCAGTTAAAACAAGAGTAGTATAGTCTTGGTTAATAAATATTTCCGTATATTTATTTGTGTTATTTTAAAAAGAAGCCTTATTTTGGTTCCAATATGACTTTATTCCATCTTTCAACAATGATAGTAGCAGAAGTAAATTGGTGATGTTTACATCTTTGACATTATAAATGACAAAACATTTATTATTTTTATAATAAATTTTCTCTTTTTAAGGTTTCTCTGTTGACAAAATCTCACTAACATTAGTACCATTTTAACAAGGAAGTGTCTACAAAGAAGGAGCATTTTTCTACCAACTGGTGGCTGTTACTAGTCAGTATTTTCTCCCTGTGTGTATAGCAAATTATCTCCAACTACTCTTGAATTTCAAAGCTTTATTATTGCCTTTGACTGTAGACTCACTGATTATGTGATGAAAAGGAAAATTTTCACAATATTTATATTTATGTCATAGAGCAGTTATTACATTTCAATTTTCTTTAACCACTCTCTCAAGCTCTTCTATTGCCAGAAAAAAAAAAAGAGTACTTCCACACAAAGATTTAGATATGATGGTATCTTGGAAAGGGAAATATATGGATAGGAATGAAGATAAGTCCTTCATCTTGATTCTTTTTCTGTCTTTGTTAAAATCACTTTTGTCTTACTTTATTTTTCACTTAAATATAATTGACATGGGCTTCCCTGGTGGCGCAGTGGTTGAGAGTCCACCTGCCGATGCAGCGGACATGGGTTCGTGCCCTGGTCCAGGAAGATCCCATATGCCGCAGAGTGGCTAGGCCTGTGAGCCATGGCTGCTGATCCTGTGAGTCTGGAGCCTGTGCTCTGCAACGGGAGAGGCCACAACAGTGAGAGACCCACATACACCAAAAAAAAATATATATATATATATATATATATATAGTTGACACATAAGATTATATTAGTTTCAGGTGTAAGACATAATGATTTGATATTTGTTTATATTGCAAAATGACCATCTCAATAAATCTAGTTAACATCCATTACCATATGGCTACATTTTTTTCTTGTAATAAAAACGTTTAAGACCTACTCTCTTAGCAACTTTCAAATATGCAATACAGTGTTATTGACTATCGTCACCATGCTGTATATATCACCATGACATTGATTTTATAACTGGAGGTTTATACTTTTTAACCCCCTTCACCTGTATCAATTCTTATACATTAAAAAGATGTTTATTAGTTATTTTATTTTTTACTCTACATATGTGACTCTTAGCTCTATGATTATGACCAAAGTGATATTACCAACTTATTCCTGCTCTTCTCCCTCACTGTTATCCACAATATTATTTTTGTTTTTCTTTTTCTCTCTGTATACCATGAGGTATGTTATCTTTGTTTCACTTCTCTAAATGTAATCTATAGCCAATCACTATATTCATTTGATTGATTTAATATGTATCTAGCACTCTTGATGAAATAAATATTAAAGAGACTATTCAAGTATAACTTTTAAATTTATTTGCTTTTCTATTTTTTTATATCTAAATTTTACTGGATACCAAATGAAAGTAATATAACCATTTCTGTTGAAAATTCATAGTGTTCCCTGTTGTCTCTAAGGCTAGCCCCTGGGAACCTATCTGGTTTTATTTCATCTTTGCAAAAGCATCATTCTTCAAGTTTGGTATAAATTATAACCCCACTACCAGCAGCCTCAAGATGCCCATAGTTCCTGGATTGTAGAGAATTCATATGAACAAGTCTTTCCAAAATATTTTAATAAGAGTACAGACACAGGAACCTAGTGTGGGGTTTCCATGAGTATGGCAAACTTGATATAACCTCTCCTAACTAGAAAAATACTCACTTTAAAATTCAGTTATGAGCAACCTCTTAAAGGTCAGATCTACTAATGGAAACCAGGTGAGGATATATCTCTGTACACCACTATTAACTTCATTTGAACCATTTCATTTTCTGCTGCTCAGCAATGCAGTGCAAGACATACTCTCTCCTCTCATCTCGTTAAAACCCATTGTTCTAAGTCTTGCCCAGTGTTTGCAATTTATACCTCCTTACTTTGAATGTCCCTATGGTTGTCCACTCTTACAACCAAACTTATTCATAGTTATCTGCACATTTTGTTACCATTTTCTCACATTTATTCAAATTTCATTTTACACCATTCAATTAAACTCTTTTATTTCAAAAATGCCAGTGACCTCCATGTTGCCAAATCCAATGATAATGTCATATCCTGTCATCTGTCAAGTTATGCATTCTTTGTTGGATGGATATCCTCTCAGGCTGTTTTATTTTCAGTCCCTTTTACAGGCTCCTCCTTCTCTCCTAGACCTACAAATATTGTGGTGACATTTATATGTAAAACATTTCCAGTATTATATCAGAGAGTTTATCTGAATTCCAGACTCATAAATACAAATGTACGTATAGGACTTACATAGGATGACTAACACATATTCTAGCTTAACATCTCCAAATGTAAATTCTTGAAACTTATTTCTCACCTCCAAACCATTTTATCCATTTGTCTTACCATTTCAGGAATTGGTATTGTTATACATTTGAATGCTTAAATTAGAAACCTCAAGGGTATTCTTATTTCTCCTCAACCTCCATCTAATCCATCAATAACTCCTATGACTGTCTAAACTATATCTAGAATCTATTTCTCTCTATCTCCACTGCTGCTATCCTGGTCTAAACCATCATTAGCTCTCACTTGTACTATTGTAGTTGCCTTCTACTGGCTCTTGAGGTTTCCATTGCCCACCTAAAATTCAGTCCTTTCAAGGCTTCTATAATGATCTTTTAAAAACATAATTCTGGTGATGTCATTGCCTCTCAGTACCTTCCGTTTGCACATGGAATGAAATACAAATCCCTTAATGCTGCTTGTAATGCCCAACATGTTCTCCCTGCCATGCAGTTCACTCAGGTCCCAAACTTTTCATGCCAATTCTCCCTTCTTTTCTTCACTATTCACACTCTGCAAGATGTTTCTGTTTCTAGAATACAACACTTTACTTTGCATACACTTTTTCTTTTCCTTGGAGTATTTTCCTACTCTCCTTTATATGACCGAGTCTTCCTTCAAGTCTTAGTTTTATATTTACATCTTCTGACAGGCTTTCTCTGACAATCCACTCCTCCTCATAATCTAAATTAGATTCACCAACCCACCCCGTTCCCACTAGACACATTTGTGTGCACTGTGCATAATTATTTTTACTGGTGTCTTTGTACTAATTATCACAACTTGTAATTACCAATTTATTTAATTTACAGTTATATTATTTCTGTTCCCCACTAGGGTGAAACCCTGTAAATGTTGGAATCATATCTGCCTCATTCACCAGCACATAGCAGAGTTTTGTAAAGAGCAATGATTTCAGTATTTAAGACATCATCAGTTTTAAGATAAACTGTTATTTTATGTATCATTAAGTAGAAAAAAATGTTGATGATGAAACTTTAATACAGTTCTTTTGTATCACTTAATACTTTTGCAACATATTCAAAGAGACTTTTAATATTAGAATTTTTAGACAGGAATTTTAGCACGTCACTCTTATGCAAGCATAAAAATACAAAAAAAAAAGAGCAAAATAAATTGTTTATGGTATTCTTAAACTTCTTTCCATTGATAGAGTAACCCATAGCATTTTTCAACACTTCATTTTCATTGTCTATGCGACCCAGAGCACGGGTGATTGAACGGTGCAATTTAGTTCCTGGGATATTCTTCCAAACTGTTGACAATCACTCTACAAGGTTAATGCTGGTGGTTATTTTTATCTTACCAGATGGTGTTAGTGTAAATTTTTATACAAATTTCTGTTAACTCCTATTTCTTCCTCAAATTGTTCATAAATGGTTCGTTTGCTTATGAAGTTGTGCCATCATGCCATCAGAAATAACAAGTGAGTTCACAGTGTGAAGAGAGTTATTATGAAGTCATAACTGTCATCTGGCTAATCACAATTTTAACACCCCAATTTCAGAGATACTAATATATGAAAAATGTGCACCTTAGAAGAGATGAAATAAGATAGCAGATAGTCAATGACTGCTTTTTCTTCCCACAGTTCTCTCTATGGCTGGTTCCTTCTCATTCAATTTTCAGGTCAAAAGTCATGACCTCAGAAGAGCCTTCTTGACAATCCTATTTAAAGTAACTCAGCACCCCATCCCTTGCCCTTCACCAATTACTCCCTGTAAAATTATCTGTTTAATTTCATTTATAGCCCGTATCTTTAGCTCATATTTTATTGTTTGTGTATTTATGCATTTATTTTAAATTAGGAAATAACTTATTTATTTATTTATTTATTTATTTATATTTGTTTAAAAAGAATAGGACTTTTTCTCTCTCATTGGAGATGTGAAGAAAATTTGTTAAATGGATAGATGGATGGATAGATGGGTGCTTTTTCTAACTTGATTTTTATACTTACATATCAGTTGGGCAGTCTACTTGGTTTTGTTTTCACTTTTGATCCTTTCTAATTATCTTGTATTTCAAGAACAAGTCTCATCCTATCTCTACACTCAGCTCATATTCTTCAAATACCTGATCCAGCTCAAGTCTTGCACCACAAGCTGTTACTCTCAGGGGATGAGGGTATCATAGTAGCCAGCAAGAGAAGTTATTTTCCCAGATATAGTATGATGGTTGATGACAAGAAAGAGAGGGAAAGGAAAGCTCTGAATAAAAAGAATTTGCGATACAACTGAATTTTCCTCTTATGATGGAAGCAAAGGAACTGATTTGGGAAATGTATATGAGAAGTGACAGTATTTAATAGGGAATTGACTATGAGAAAATATATATCAGTATGATTTTTTAAAAGTTTGGCACCAAATTTTACTTATTTCTCATACAGGCAAAACATATTGGTTATCTTAAATGCATATTTATATTTGAATGTCTTATTCATTTGTCCTTAAATATGTACATTTGTGTTGATTGTAGTGTGTCATGTACAAAACACTTCAATATTAGAAAACACAATTCAAAATATGTATTTTCAGTAGCTCCATATTCTGTGCTGTATCATACTCTGTTGAAAAGGATCTGTACATGAGGTGGTAAACAAGACTCTAATTACGTATCACCCAGCAAGTAGAAAAGAAAACAGAATTTTCCAGGCATATAAGAGATCCTAGGCTTGAGTCAGTTCAAAATTATAACCAGAACACTGTAAAAGAAGTCATGGCTCTCCAAGAAATGTCAAGAGCTTGCTAATAGCAGCTACTGGCTTTTTGTTTTCCAAGTGATTTAAAAGTGCTTGCCATGTACAGATGAAGGGTTTTGTGTAGTTTATTGGCAAACTCATCTTGCAGTGTTCTGGTCAAGGTTGAAATGTGCCATACTCATGTATTCATGTTGAAGTTGGAGGTTTTTAAGTTCCTTGATTACAAAAAATAATTGACTCTATGTTAGGGGTAATAAACAGCTCAGAATGAATTGTACACCTTTCAGCATTTCACCGCATGAGTAGATACTCTTGTTAAGACCCATGAGATCTATCATGTCGCAAAAGAAGAAGGATGATACACATTGGTTCAACTGGGGAATGAAAATGAAAATATTAAGTAAAGATAAGCCTTGACTTGCACATCTATTAAAGGTGAAAGCTATAGTATAATGTGAGTTTAGTAAGAAATCCATTATGCTTTGTGTTGTGCAATAAACCTAAAGGGCTGTTTTGGAGCTGGACATATTTGACTACATTATTATGTAATTGCCTGTAAATTAAATTAAATGACATTTTCATGTCAATGCTCACGTCAGTTGCATTTTTAAAACAATAGTAATTTTTACCAGATTTGTGTCTTTAACCACAGTGGGTTAATTTAGAACTGAGCTTAAGACAAGTTTATGATTTATTACACACCCATACCCACACCCAAGTGGAGAGAACTCCTTAAGTAAAATGAAATAGTGCTGCCCAATCCAAAAAGATTAGTGGTTATTTACAATATTCTGTATTTTATAGGAAGATTTTACAGAATGGATATCATTTTCTGGGATTGTGATCAATGGATTTGGCAGCGGTCATGGAAATTTTCTTTGCAGTATATGAAAGTATGTCTACGTATTGAATTGCATGCCCTGGCTCTATTCCAGCTATTCTCTGGGATCTGTTTATCACAGGCCATGCATGGAAATGGAACCATAAACAACTTCTCACTTCTGAGGAGTTAGAACACTAATCACTTTTGTAGTATGCCTTAAATGTTGTGGATTAAAAAGGTTAAAAAGTACTAACCCTTATTGTGGTCAGTGACAATTTTAAACTGCTCCATTCCATGAGTCCCAAAGGACAAATACCCTGAGAACTGATGGGATTAAATAAGAACTCTGCATGTTCCTGCATGTTAACTAGTTATTTTCTATTTCTTCCACTCACTCTTTTATTGTATTTAACTTTTATTTAAGTGACTACTATGCCTTCCAATAACATAGACATCTATTTTCCTGGTTTTATTTTCAATTTCTCCCTCTGTAATATCATGTAACTCTATAACTTGGGGATACTACTCATGTTGAATATTATATGATGTTTATGATGCCTTATAAAAGAATGTCTTCATTTAAAGTGCAAATGGTTTTAAAACTTATTTAGAAAACAAAAATATCGAGGCATTGGGCCAAGCATATTACAAATTTTATTTCATTTAAAACTGATTTTAAAAAAAATAAAAACATTAGGACATTTCAAGCAGTCACATTTTACAGATGAGGACACTGAGATGTGCAGATGATAAGTAGCATGCCCAACACTGCTACAAGTGGTGGATTCAGATTTCAAACCCATGCAGTCTGGCTCAAGAGGGGGTAACCACTTAACTTCCTATTTAAGAGAATCTGAAAAAAAAAAAAATGTTTGTAAGTAATTAGATTTTGTCTTTATATTCTATGTCTTGGATTTATGCAATGCAAGAGTGGGAATGGAAGATTAGTTACATGAGCAAATGGAAATGAGAGGGTTATCTTATACTTCCTCTCTTCCTTCACAGAGGGAGGTGGTTTTAGGTAGAAGGTCAGCTGAATGTCTTAGTGTGGATAATCACATTAGCCACTTGCTCCCAAAGTTAACCTTTTTCCTCAGTTGGAAGGAACTTGGAAATCTTGAGGGAGTATTTATTGCTCTCTGTTGTTGACAAACTGTTAAACATGTTAATTACTTTGGCAATTGTCATATGAAAAACTGAATCTTCAATGCAATAATTCACAGAACCAGCTGGAGTTCTTCATACCTGTTGATTCATGATTGGAAAAAGAACAGCTTTGGGAAGAATTAAGGAACAAGATGACCTTCCATGAGAAGGGGAAAAGGATAATAACCACATTCAGATAAATCTGTAAAATCTAAGGCTAATCTAAGCAGATAAACCAATCACTAGCACCAAACCCTCTGAGAACATTTCAGCTCAATTTTATTGTTCTTATATCCTGATCTGTCCCCAAAGGGGACAGGTTTGAAGAGGTCTTGCTTTAGGGTCCTCACACCATCCTTGACAACCCCTCACCCAATCCCCCCCCGCCCGCCCCCCACCCCACCCACCCCCGTTAGTGGTAATCTCTGGTATTAATTTGGTAGGTTTCTTTCTATAAGTTCTACTTTTTCATTTTCATAAAAAGATCTTGGCAATCCTTAAATGATAACACATATAGATCTACCTGAGTCCTTTTAGCAGTCTATATTTTGTATTTATGTATGAGTATGAGTACATCATCAGTATTCTCATCAATGAGTATTATATCTGAAGTTTTTCCCTAAACATTCTTAAACATATTCCTTATACATATGTATAGACATTTCTCCAGAATAGCTAATAAAAATCAGCTCATAGTCATTTTAAATTTTAGCAGATATTTTCAAACTGTCCTGCAAAATGGTTGAACAAATTCACATACATACAAGGAATAGATGAGATAACATATTTCCACTTTGACATAATTTTTTGTTTCTTATTATTCCAAAGCCTTTTATATCATTCACTTATCTACTTTTGTTAATATTTAATTTAGATTAGACCGTAACATTTTTAACCATTTTGTTGGATTAAGAATGACATCCTGCTTTTGTTTTTATTTTTCAGGTCTTAATTACAATTTTATACAACATATTCTAACACTTTTTTGGCATTTATTTTTCTTCTGCTTATATAAAATCTATAGATTAATTTGAAATATTCACATGAACCTCACTATTTAAAAGTAATTTTACCCAATTAATAAATCTAATGGCCTAAACTTTGTTTATTTTCACTACTTGAGATGCTAACATCTTAGATATTTTTAATTTAATGTAGATTATATAAAATAATACTTAAATTTGGTTATATTTGAATAGTTGAAATTATAGAAGCAAATAGAGTATATATTTAGTTTACTATAAAATAAATTGTATATAATTTGTTTAGGTTCTTGTTTAAAAAACCTTCAAAGCATTCAAGAATTAATAAGTTAATAATTTAAAAGTAATTAGCACAGATCTTGGAATTAAGAAGGTTTCAAAGACATAGTAGCAGATTGATTTTTAATGTTACTCGTTAGTTATTATCATTTTAATGATTATTACTTAAGCTAGGTATATTAGAATCATTAGTTTATACTGTTTTAGACATATTCAACTAAATTAAATTTTAGTGGTATGAATTTCATGAAAAAGAGTTGTTCTAAAAATAATGAGTGTTGGATTAGAATATATACTTTGAGCTCTGTCAGTTTAGCTGCTATGTGCTATTTAAAAACAAAATATTTAATAATGTAGTAATGTCTATAATAAAATGTTAGTTAATTAAATTTTTTAAAAAATTAAAACAAAATATTTAAATCAGGATAAAATGTTGATGTGACATTTTAAGTAAGGTCATTATTGAAGGGAATGAATGACTACTGTGAGAAATTGGTGTAATCTGAGTTGGAAAAAAAATATTAGCCACAAAAAAATACTAGTGCAGCACCACCTTCATCTGAGTACCAAAAGCCATGAATTTAGGACTTGATAATAATATTAGAACATAAAGTATTTATATGAATGGACTTAATATGTATGGCTAAGTACAGAGTACTGAAACAAATTAAGACTGGCATATTTAGACAGATACCTGATCACAGAGGAAGCCAATGTTATTCTGTCTTCCACCCTGAAGTCTTTATTTCTACTACTACTCCACCAAAATTCTCAGAAATATTAGATACAAAGATAGATGATATCCAAGGAAACATGATTGAGATTTTAAATATTGATAGAATGTATATACCATCATGTTCTGCAGACCAGAATAAACACTTCCTCCTTTGTCTTGTTTTTCTTCCTATAATATAGGTATAGCAATATTATCAGTCAAATATATTAGTAAGAAAAAAAATATTTAAAGCAGTGAAACATATAAACTATAAGAAATTAAATTTGTGTTTTAAATAATCATTTTATTTGGATTATATTATAAAAAAGTTTGTTACTCATAAGTATATATGTGCAGTTTGCTTGTGAGTATTTTTCTAATTTTATAAACATTTAACTCTATACATATATTTTTCATTTCACCTATAATACTTAATTTTCCACATCTCTCTCTACTTACTTAATTCAAACCTCCTCAAAGACAACTCTGATTTATCTCTATCTCTGAACATTATTTCTGTGTTGTAGTTATTTTTATAAATGTTTAATGAATTAATAAAATTCCAAAGAGAAATTTTAAGTAAAAATAAAATAAAAAAATAGATGACCTGACTAATCATGGGTCTTTCCTAGCACTGATTATTATACAAGAATCATATATTAAAGTTTATAACTCATAGCATGATAGTAGCATTGAGTCCAGGCTTTCGTTTACTTCATTTACAAAAGGACTTGTATATCCCAAAGAGGAGCTGTCTTTTGTTTAAAAAAGAAAAATCTTTCTATTGACATGTAGAAAACTTACATCACATAATGTAATCTCTTGCTTTCCTTGTATTTCTATAATTTTTGTTTCTTATTATGCCAAGGCCTTTCGTATCATTCTTCTATCAGATTATATATCTTGACCTTGAATATTTAACTACTTTTCCTCATTTTCTCCATTTATTATTTGATTTTAATTTTCCTTTTTGATGTCTTATTTAAATTATTTATCTTCTATTGTTTTGCTTAAGCTATTCTTTACTCATTAAAACTTTTTTCTAATTTTATATGTTTAATCTCATCTCAAAGAAAATTTGTGATATGGTTTATTTTCTAATTTATACAGTGATTTAGAAATGATCACATTCAATTTCCTCATTTCGCAAATGAGAAAAAAGGCCCATTTGTGACAGACACTATAGCAAAAGCTAGTTGGAGTGGGAAATGAGTAGTTCCCATTCTGGTTTCACTTTTGTTATGCCATGGAATATTTTATTGCTCTTAAATATTTTTTAAAGCATGTGGTGATTATCCCCAAAAGGCCACATCCTATATTTAACATTTATGTAAATTTCCTTATTTATTCCTCACTACAGCCTCATGAGATCATGTTGTATCTCAATTTCATGGATACCAAACTGAGAGTTAGAGCCAGAGAATGAAAAAACATCTCAGTCTTTTCCTAGTTTCTGTATTTTTGTTTGTTTTTTTACTTTAACCATTTAGGTCCATTTTCGCTTCCACGTTATTTGTTTTTTTAATTTTGATTTTACATTGGATTTTGCAAGTCATTTGCACAGATATTGACATTAAAATATTTAATAAAATACCGATATGCTAAATTGTGAGGAGTGGCCAAATGAAGATGTTCATCCTTTCATCAGATAAATTAAAATAACTTAAAAAAATGTTTTTGGACATTTTGGTACATGACACTTTTTGAATTATGGTTTTCTCAGGGTATATGTCCAGTAGTTTGATTGCTGGGTCATATGGTAGTTCTATTTGTAGTTTTGTAAGGAACCTCCATACTGTTCTCCATAGTGGCTGTACCAATTCACATTCCCACCAGCAGTGCAAGAGTGTTCCCTTATCTCTACACCCTCTCCAGCATTTATTGTTTCTAGATTTTTTGATGATGGCCATTCTGACTGGTGTGAGATGATATCTCATTGTAGTTTTGATTTGCATTTCTCTAATGATTAATGATGCTGTGTTTGTTGGCAGTCTGTATATCTTCTGTGGAGAAATGTCTGTTTAGGTCTTCTGCCCATTTTTGGATTGGGTTGTTTGTTTTTTTTGTTATTGAGCTGCATGAGCTGCTTATAAATTTTGGAGATTAATCCTTTGTCAGTTGCTTCATTTGCAAATATTTTCTCGCATTTTGAGGGTTGTCTTTTGGTCTTGTTTATGGTTTCCTTTTGCAGCTCTATTTACAATAGCCAGGAGATGGAAACAACCTAAGTGTCCATCGTTGGATGACTGGATAAAGATGATGTGGTACATATATACAATGGAATATTACTCAGCCATAAAAAGAAACGAAATTGAGCTATTTGTAATGAGGTGGATGGACCTAGAGTCTGTCATATAGAGTGAAATAAGTCAGAAAAAGAAAGACAAATACCATATGCTAACACATATATATGGAATTTAAGAAAAAAAATGTCATGAAGAACCTAGGGGTAAGACAGGAATAAAGACACAGACCTATTAGAGAATGGACTTGAGGATATGGGGAGGAGGAAGGGTAAGCTGTGACAAAGCGAGAGTGGCATGGACATATATACACTACCAAACGTAAAATAGATAGCTAGTGGGATGCAGCTGCATAGCATAGGGAGATCAGCTCTGGGCTTTGTGACCACCTAGAGGGGTGGCATAGGGAGGGTGGGAGGGAGGGAGATGTAAGAGGGAAGAGATATGGGAACATATGTATATGTATAACTGATTCACTTTGTTATAAAGCAGAAACTAGCACACCATTGTAAAGAAATTATACTCCAATAAAGATGTAAAAAAATTGTCTTTTGGGTGCTTCAAATTGACATTCATTTTCACCTTATACACACTGTAGAATATTTCTGAAATACAGATAGCAAGCTGCACATATTCCTTACTTACATAAATTATAGAGTCATTTTCTAGTGAATACAGATAGTTGGAAATCTGTAACAAAAATAAATGCATTTTGTTCTCATAAGCATTGATGCTGCAGGCTGTGATATTCCCAAACAAGGGTGACAGTTATTACTAAGAAATGGTTCAATTTGGTTGGCACTATGTTGTTTTGTCAAGTATGAATAAAATAACATAACAGAATATAGTCACATTATTTTGAGTAAGAGAGAATTCTTTGAGAAGGATAAGAGATGTGATAATATAGACCTATTGTCCCCTTATGAGGTAATTTTTAAAACATTTTAGTTACATGGGTCTAATGCTGTTACCATCTAGATAATGGGAAATGAGTTTAAACAGAATAACAACTATCCCAATATAACATTTTGTGGCAAAGCAAGAAGAGTAGAACTGTTATAAAAAAGTTCAAAAAAGCAGAATCAAACTAGAAGACAATCATTTACAAGATATGATCATTTAAATTTATTAAAGTTAATTTATATGGAAGGGTTGTCCAGACTTTGGAAAGTATATTAATTGAGAATTAAATTAAGATGTTCTTGTTAGTTTATCTTCATTATCTTTTCTTCACATCTAGTATTTAAATTGAAAAGTCATGCACACACATAGACACATAGACCCCACATAGATATTTATGACCTTATGAAAATCATGGAAAAACAACAATTTTAAAGGAATTGAACACATAAATCAAATCTACACTCTTATACTTCCTCACTGCCAGGAGATATTTGTCAAAAAGAGAAGTGGAAAATGTATGATTTTCAAATAGCTTGTGGATATTTATTGCATGGAGTATTCCTCCACTATTAATACATTGAATACTATCACAACAAAAATGAGCATATGTGAGCATCAGTATTCAGGATAAATTGCTGTGTACTCACAGCATTCTAATAATTTACCTGGGGTATAAACTTACATTTTAGCTAATATTTTACATATTTGCTCAGTTTTTAAGTTACAGACAAATAGTGAAAACAAACAATTAAAAATTATTAGCTTATAAATGTGTTTTTGTCTAGCTTGTAAAATATATGAATACTTTATCTGTGATATAATTATTTCAAGATATATGAGCTAAATAAAGAGGCCAGGCCTATGTTGTTCATACATTTCTGGACATTCTTACCACACAAAAAAGGGAATAGATGTCTTCATATTTGTACTGCAATTGCCTCTGTATTTTTTATCACTTATTGGTGAGAACAATTTGCTGCAAAGCAATAATAAAATGGAATGAAATCAAATGTCACTATGGTCTGTTATACTGCAGTAACGTCAAATAAGAATAATAGGTTTCATAAAACGCTGAGCGAATCTGGAAACAACCTGATTCAGTTGGTGCTCAGATTCATGGCTCAATAAAATTTATTCATATACACTTGGTATATGCACATTGATATACAATAAGCTATGCTTGTGATTTTATTTAATAATACAGATTTTTTCCCACAGTGGATTATTGAAGGACTTTATTAAGTAAGATTTTGTGAGTCAAAATTCCTCAATAGATTTGAAATCACAAGTATAGCAATAGTAAGGAGAAAATATACTTAATGGTTCTTAATTCCAGTGTCCCTTACTAGAGGAGAAAAAGTAACCAAGGCTATGCTCTGTTTGTAGACCCAAGATATAAGGTTTTTAAAAGCTACATTAATGTCAGGGAACATGAGCTAATTATATAACATGAATTCAAAGACAGAAGTGTCACTATGACTGTGGTATCCTGAAATGCTTACGCCTACTTGGGTCCTCAACACCCAAGCCTCCTTTAACCTTTTGTGGTCCATTGAGACTTTCCCAGCTCAAGTCCTAGCTTCCAGTCTGATGAAACTCTGATCCTTTCCCTCTCTTGTACTATCTGTAGAAAGAAATATGTCATGTGTGTGACGGAGATATGTAGCTATGTTTTCTCCAGGGCTTCAGTGACGAAAGATGCATGGATTTAGGCTATAAAGTTTCACTGCGAAGTTTCAGTGGCTGAAGTAATCAGACAAACAAAGTTTCAAGGTAAAACATGCTGTGTAACTTTTGTGTAAGTGTTCAATTCTGCCAGGAAGAATGATTTTTAGCTCAAACTCCCAGATTTGAATACCTATCAGTACCAATTCAATTGAATGCATGTGTGGATGAGCAATACCAGGGAGCATTGTGGGGTTTGATGGTTTCCAGAAAGATAAAATTTTACCTAAGCCACTCAAATTTAATTTACATATATAGATATTGTCTGGTCAAACAGAACATTTCTGCCTTTTGAATTCTTCAGTATGTGACCTCTGGTAGAGAGAAGCCCATAGTATTTAGCATCAAAACAACAATCTTAAATAATCTTAAATATCCAAGTAGAAAGTAAAAAAAAAAAAAAACAAAATCTGGCCTCTGTATAAAACAGTAAAATAATGAATAATAAAATAAGATGACTTGTTCTTCTTCCAAGGCCAAAGATCCTTTTTCTCCTCTGGGCTTGATGGATATATATGTCTTCTGGTATAATATTACGAGTCTGTGGAGTGGCAAAGGAAAAAATCAAGGTGAAGCCGTCATATTCAGTGCCCATTTCATCATAGTGGTGTGGACCCATGCATGTGGAGAAAATTGATTTTTTTTCTGAAGGAAGTACTAGACATCAGCAGTTAGTCTTGACCCCTGGATTCAAATACCACCTAGATGTTAAAGACTCCCCCTTGCATTTCTGTATCTTTGAACTCTCCCCTGAACACAGACTCATATATAGTGGTCAGCTGCCTAGTCAATATCTTTGCTTAGATATTATATTTAATTAAGCACTAACTAAGTTGCTATAAAAAAAAAAGACTAAGTCACAAAATCTTGCCAAGCTTCAAAAGTGTCTAAAATTTATGCCCAGCTAAAACTTAGGAGATCTATTATTAAAGAAGAGAGAATGAGTATTGATGGGTAACCAGTAGCATCTGACCGCAGATATCCATAGGCGTCTATAAGCATAATGTGTCCAAAAATGGAGCTCTTGAATTTTCCTTCTAAACATGCTTCCCCTATAGTTTATCCTATTTCTGTAAATGTGAGCTATATTCTTCTAGTTGCTCAGGATAAAAATCTTGGTGCTGTCTAGGATTCGTTCCTTTTTTTTTTTTTTTCCCCTTTCTGACTTAAAATTCTTTCCACTGGTAAATTTTGCCACCTTTTCCTTCTAAGAGATCCAGAATCCTACATGTTTCTTTACCTGTTCTGCTTCTTCCACAATCTGAGCCACTGTTATTTCTCACCTGGGTTGTTATTATGACCTCCAAACTCATCTTCATGCTTCCCACCTTGCCTTACAGCAGTGGATTCTGCACACAGCAACCATGATGCTCCTTTCCTAATCATGATGTTGGATGTTTCCTAATCCTCTGTTGGAGTATGCCTCACTCCTAGGTAAATAAGTAACAAGTCTCTGTGTGTTCTACCTTTCTTCCCTCACACTTCAGCCCCTACCCCTCTCCCCTCTCTCACTCCATTTCAGCCAGACTGTCCTTTCCTCTTAGCTATTCCTCAAGCACATAGAATACCTTCCCTCTTCAGGACCTTTGAAGCTACTGTTCTCTCTGCTTGAAACTGTCTCTCTAATTTCTGTTTTCAATTTTTCACTTCCTTCAAGTCACTTTTCAAATACCACCTTTTCAGAGAGGTCTTTCAGATCAGGTCTGACTCTGACAATGTATAAACAATAACATACATGTCAGTCACTCTCTTTTACCTTTCCTTAATTTATTACTCTTCAAAAAATATATATGTACAGTTTTTAAGCATGTATGTACATATTCAAAACATATTCAAGTATTAAGGTGTACTGAACATACAAGCTGCTCCAAAATGATCAGTTGAGAGGTGAGTGATAGAATAATGGCCCCTCAAAGATGTCCACATTCTAATCACTGGAACCTGTTATACCATAAAGGGGAATTAAAGTTGCAGATGGAATTGTTTGCAAATCATTTGATCTTAAAATAGGAAAAATATTCTGGATTATCCCAATGGGCCCAGTGTAATCACAAGGGTGCTTAAAAGTGTAAGAAGAAGACAAAGGGAGAGAATCTGAGTAATGGCAGGATGAGAAGGACTTAGTCCATTGTGCTGGCTTTAAAGATGGATGGAGAGGCCATAAACCAAGGAATGCAGACAACCTCTAGACTGAAAAGAGCAAGTAACCAGATTCTCCTCCAAGACTTACAGAAGAATGTAGCCCAGTGAGACCGATTTCACACATATAACCCCATTATGGTAATTGTCACAGCAGCAATAGGAAACTAATACAAAAAACAAGAGTTTTAAAGTTTAGTATAATTAGGATATTCTCTTAACAAAGGAAAGGTATTTGCCTGAGTTGGTGATTCTTACATCTGTGAGGATCCTTTTGTTTACAAACTTACCTTGCTTCATTCCTGTCTAACCTAAAATAGCACCTGTCTTTGCATAAATGCTGTGTATTTGTGGAAGACTGTTTTGTTTTCGATTGGTCAGTGACTACCAGGTCTTTTAGTCTGACGTAAAAAATTAGGTTTGGAAAGTATTCTTCTTTTATTGATTCTACAGTGAAATTAATAACCACTCTGCTTAGACTTATTTAAAACTCTGTTAGTGCATATTATCTGGAATACTTGGAACGACATTTGCTTGCTTTTGACATCAATGGTTGACCCTAATGTTCCTTTATCTCTAAACAGCCAATCTTCTTTTCAGAATTTTCTTCCTTTAGCACTATATTTAGCTAATAATTTGATGTGTTGTCATTTTGCTCTCCAACTAGTTTTAAGTTTCAGCAATTCAAAATGTGTTTGATATAATGGAACAAGTCTCTAGGATATACTAGCAGTTGTGTTTCTTTCTTTTCTTGTTAAACCTGGACATTCATACAACCAAGAAAATGAGCTTTAAGTAAAGGTGGTATTTTCTTTTTTTCATTTTGTAAAATCAACTCTACAGAGCAAACCATAGGCATTTAGCACAAACTTTTCTTTTTTATCCTGATCAATATATTGTTTAGGAGAAACTTAAATTAGTGCCACAAAGGGATTAAATATTATGGTTCCTTGTTGAGTTCTTCTTTTGCAAAATAGTCACCTACATAGTTATTGAGTACCCATTTCAGTAGAAACTGCATATGAATTTAAATGGTGTATTCATGTACGTGAAGGATATTTAGAAAACGGCCCACATTTCCACACATGAATGGAAGATACAGAATTTGAAGTTTCATGTATCTGACTCCAATTAATTAGCCTTTTTCTTAAAGTGAGTTTTTTTGTTTATTTGGGTTTTTACATACTGCTAAATTCTTCTCTTTTGTCTTTTTTACCTCCAAGATCTCTTTCTAGGGATTAAACCAGGCTGATCAAATTTGGTCAACTAATTACATAATAGTTAATTATTAAGAGTCTATTCTTAACTATTAAGAGTCTACTTTTAAACTGTGGGTGATAATATTTATCTTGCACTCAAGAATCTTACTGAGTAGAATGAAAATAAGGGAAATTGTCAGGGATTTGGAAGAAAAGAGACTTGTAAGTTACTGCAATAAACAGTAAAAGAAGAGAGAAGGAAATAAAAGTAAAAATAAAGGAAAAGTGAATAGGGTTATGTATGATACATTCTGGAAGAAAGTGCAACAGAATTAATTTTAATACATTTCAGTGAAGGATGTTGTAAGTATTGAGGTTTTAGAGATAATTAGTTTCATGGAGTGGAGTCTTTTAGTTTTCTAAAAACCAGTAGCCAAGGTATATATTAGATAGTAAAAAAGAATTGGTTTTAGAGTTTAAAACCAATTAAATTCTCTGAATTGGTTTTAAATAAAGTGGTTTCACTTTGTTGTTCTTTTTTCTAGGTGTTATATTATTATTGATTAAAATATCTAACTGTAACCTATGATTTTTAATAGTTCATAATAGTCTGATAATACATGGAAAATTACTCAATTCTGAGATGTTATTAATACAATAATCTGCTTTTCAGCAATTGATCTGCAGCAAATATTTAAAAAAATATATGCAGGACGGAATGAAAGAAGAAATCAAACTTTTTCTAGAAAATTGATGTTTTCAAAAACTATTTTTTCTCTTATGTATGTATAGAACTGATAATTTAGTTTAAAATAGCATTATATTTAAATAATTTTTCTAATTACTTTATTATACTTCAGCTCTTAGATATCAATAAATACTTGTGCAGTATTATCTTCTGTGAAATAGGGACAGAAATCTCCCATCATTGCACATTGCCAACATAAGAAATGTTTGTTGTTTTATTTGTTTAAATATTTAGTGTTAGGTTAAAGACAAAACAAAACCAAACTCCTCTTAAAATGTCATTAGATCTTTTCATTCGAAACAATTTCTGCTTATTATTTATTTGTTTGTTTGTTTATTTATTTATTTTTTGCTGTACGCGGGCCTCTCACTGTTGTGGCCTCTCCCGTTGTGGAGCACAGGCTCCGGACGTGCAGGCTTAGCAGGCATGGCTCACGGGCCCAGCTGCTCCATGGTATGTGGGATCTTCCCGGACCGGGGCATGAACCCGTGTCCCCTGTATTGGCAGGCGGACTCTCAACCACTGGGCCACCAGGGAAGCCCTCTACTTAGTTTTAATTTAATAAAAGTTTCATTGACTGCTTTTTGCAAGATAAGGGATAAATCACTGTGGGGCTCGTGGATGAATACATTGTAATCTCTGCCCTCAAAGAAGCATATATTGTCCAATGAAGAGATCAGACATTTAAACCAATCCTATAAATGAGCAAAACAATACTGGAGAGGAGTGAGGGAGTTACTTGTATATAAATTTAGAAGATTATAAAGCTTTCTAATTGAAAACAAATCTATTTTGTAAATCTCCAAACCTAACGAAAGTCATAACAAAAAAATCAAACAGAAAAGTGGGACATAATTTCTAACAAAGCCACACAATATTCTGTACCTATGCATCCATGCCCAAAGAGTTGCATTTCTGCAAAGAGAGAAAACATTATGAATTAAGTACTCTCACTATCATGTTTATGTAAATACAAAATTTCCCTTTTTCTTTCTTTTTTTTTTTTACAAATGATGCCCATGGATATGGCATCCTTTATTTAACTTTACAAGTGCCAACGTCAACTGGTGTTTACTATTAAGGACAGTAAAATGTAGAAAGAAGTTATTAGGCTACAGGAGCTGTCAGTTTCTTTGACAATTCCAAAAATGCCGGATGCGTTCATAATAATAAATACTCTGGTTATGCATGATGTCTTCAACTTCTGAGATAACGATGCTGGAAATCACCACAGATGGCATCTTGAAATGGGGTAAACATTGTGCAAGTGGTGAGAAGGCCAGGGTGAAAAGCAGTTATATTTCTGCAGGCAGTGGGTGAGAAATTTCCCCAGGTGCATAATGCTGGCAGAAGAACATTTGGAGCGGAACACTCCTTCAGGTTGCCTCCGAGGGCTCTGATAGCATGCCACTCACTGCTCCTGCCAGGAACCGCACCCACACACAGTGTAATGTCATGTACCCGTCATGCTGTCAGAGGGAATCTGATGTATCTACTTGCTGGACGATTTTTTCTCTATCGTAGAAAAATGCCCATTTGCTGAATGTAATCTCTATAAAAAGGGAGACCACAAATCATTAGAAGTGAAATGAATTTCAGAATAGCTAAGTGACTTACCCAAGGTCATAAGGCCAGCAGAGAAAAGAGCTAAAGCACTTACTCTGGACTTTTGGCATCAAGAACATATTCCTTCCACTCTGTTAGAGTAGCCTATTATATTGTTCACTATCACCACCCATTTGCTTCTCCAAATGAAAGAAAAATAGGAAAGAAATCCAAACGTATTTCTAAATAAAAAATATTTTGTAGTATATAATATGTATAAAACCAAACAGCTGTTTGGTTTTTTAATAGCCTAGTTTTTTCTCACTATATTCACAGTGGAAGGGGTAAATATGATCACATTAAACATAAAGACTTGAATATTCATTTTTTAGCCATTCCAATTCAGATTTTAAATATTGGCTAGGAAGATATTTTTTTTTTTTTTTTTTTTTTTTTTTTTTTTCGGTATGCGGGCCTCTCACTGTTGTGGCCTCTCCCGTTGCGGAGCACAGGCTCCGGATGCGCAGGCTCAGCGGCCATGGCTCACGGGCCCAGCCGCTCCGCGGCATATGGGATCCTCCCGGACCGGGGCACGAACCCGTATCCCCTGCATCGGCAGGCGGACTCTCAACCACTGCGCCACCAGGGAGGCCCGGAAGATATTTTTGAATTCTAGTACGTTCAGTCCCTCTGTCTCTGTGGGGTATTGGTTCCAGGACACCCAAAGATACCAAAATCCTCAGGTGCTGAAGTCCTTTATATAAAATGGCATAGTATTTGCAAATAACCTAAGCACATCCTCCCATATACTTTAAATCATCTCTAGATTACTTATTGGATTACCTAATACAATGTAAATGGCATGTAAATAGTTGCTGGTGCAGTGGCAAATTTAAGTTTTACTTTTTGGAATTTTTTTCAGAATATTTTCAATTCACTGTTGGTTAAGTCTGGTGATGCAGAACCCCAGGATACGGAGGGGCAACTGTATATAATTTTGAGATGGACAAATCATTAGTTCTGTAAATATTGCTTAGGAAAATAGAAGAAGCCACTATATTTAGGGCAGTCCTACTGATTAAACTGCAGTAATGTGTATTTATAATGCTAGGAAGAGACATCGACAGTATCTAGTAAATAAACTAGGTTACTTGTAAACAGTGGACATGTGACAAATCTTGGGGAGACACAATTATTCTAAGTGCCCCAAGAGTTCATGTCCTCTATAGAGCCTTAGTAAGTTGCTAAATATAACATCAGGATTAGAAAATAAAATTGTCCCTCATCATGAATAATCAAGAGGTACCAACTCTTTTACTAAAGGGCAATTACTTTAAAATAGAGTTATTGTGAAGGGCCAATGTTTTAACAGAAAATTTGAGTTTGACTAGTTGCCATTATTTGTTTAAATTCCTGAAAATACCTTTTTCTCTAACTTCCTACTTTTAAAGATGAATGAGTTCGCTTTACTTCCATCTATGTTCTATTTCATTATGAGAAATGCAAAATGGAAATTGTGTGTGTGTGTGTGTGTGTGTGTGTGTTTAAACATAAAATAGTAATTAGACACTGACTGGGCAGCAGAAAGGTTAGATGTACAATCTGTGCTATTTTAAGATGTGGGAACAACTGCTTTCTCTGTGTTGATGTCCTCTGAAATCCCAGCTAGTATGAGGAGAATTTCCAATTGAACATGCGAGAGCCACTAACTTTTTTGAAGCTCTCCTTCTTAAACGGGCCTTGTGTTTAGGAATCAGTTTACAGTTTCAGGATGCTCCTGGGCATTTATATTTGGAATACTGCCTGTGATGGAAAGGTGAGGCCTCCTGTTAGTGTGCACAGAGCAGCCCCTTCTGTAAGAATAGACATAGAACAGCTTGTCTGCTGATGAGAGTGGTGTTAAAATTATACTCTGGTTGTAACAGGAGGGCCCAAGAAGTTTACTTGAGGTTGACAATATAAGTTTATAAGGTGGGTAAATTCACATTTCTGTTTACCTAATTCTAAAGAGTAATTTTTCACCAGAATTAGAGCATTTGATTGTCAATCAAGCCAAATATATTAGACTTGCCAATGACCACTTTCATTATATCATATTACTGTATTTAGGGACATAGAGATCTATAATTAACAAAAATAAATGATGATTTGAGGTAAACTCAAGTTATCAGATATATTGCCTTTTTTGTTAAGAAATCTGGTAGGTAAACTACCATTCTGTTCTTGAACCTTTCTTAGAAATATATTCTATAACAAGTAAATTATGACAGCTTATGTCAGTGGAGATACAGACAATTTTTAATTCAAATTTAAATACTGTAGAACACTATTCTGTGTAATTGTACAAGTCTTTTGGGCAAAGATGTATCATTTAAAACATTCTATAAACTGCTTCATGGTTGATTTAATAATTTCTGTTTAAGGGTCACAATCTGTTAACTTGCTTAGACAAAATATAATAAATGTCATACAAAATGTTACTGATGGATGTATTGTCTGAATTTAAATATAATTTTAGAACTGAAATAAATATGACCTTAAGAAGGCAGGTAGATCACTAATACCATCAAGGAAATAGGTGGATGAAGTGAATGTAGCTTCAAAATGTCAAACCAAAAATTCTATAGTAATTTTAACAAGGACAGCAGGTCAAATGTGAAAGGAACTAATTGCTTATGTGGTTATATGTCATCCTAGGAAGAAGATAAAACTTCACATTGTAATTGCTGATCATTATGACTTCCATGAGTCTCATGATTTTTGAATGAAGTCTTGACTATGAAAGCTTTTGCCTTGCTTCTTTTTTTTCAAATGCGTAAATTGATTCACACGTTAATTTAGTAAATATTTATTGTGTTACAATATGTAAGGTACTGGGCCAACCATGGTTACAGTTTATAAAAAGTAAAAACATAAATGCAGCACAGGAAAAGAAAATTTGAGAATAAAAGTTTGGATGGTTAAACATGAAGATTCTATTTCACTTGTATTAATACTGTTCTATAAACGCAACTGTGAGATTTTGTAATTTAAGGTCAGGAGGCCCTGTACCTTGAACGATAAGCATATGATTCAGACACAAGTGACTGACTACAGGATGTTTCACCAGCAAAATTAATTACTAATTATATTCCCATTAGAAGAGAAATATAAATTAGTTAATGATTTTCTTTCCTTATCATTTTTAATTTAATGATCCTGAAAATGTTAGATAGCTGTTTGCTCTTAGAATTACAGAAAAGTCAAGGAGTGCATTTTTTCAAAAACTTTAATGGATTTTTAAGTCACTGTGTCATGAAAGGTTAGCAAATTTCTATGGTCATTCTAATTAAAGTGCAGAAAATGCTTTTTGAATAGATGTCAGATAAATAGTTTTTGAAATACTCTTTTACAAATTACTTTTGTCAGATACATAGTAACTTAAATTTATAATGTATAGACACTTGAAGAAAATCTATTATGCTTCTGTAATATTATTTGTGACAGTGAACTCCAGGTAATTTTCCTAATTCTTCTGTGCTAAGGGCACAAATTAAATATAAAAGAAATGCCAATGAAATAGCACGTTTAACCCAGTCATTAGGCATTTTCTTTAAACCTTGTTTTTATCAAAATTATTAAACTACCCTAGATAAAACCTTTCGTCCAGAAGACTTGGGGCAGATGATGATCAACAATATCATATTAGAAAGATAATGACATAATTTAGTTTAAAAGAAAACAGAAATAAAGTTTATAATGTTATTTTTTAGCCTTGAAAGTGACTGTATATTAAAAGCCATTAATATGGCCTCTCCATTTTAAAGTTCATTATGCTTATTAGAAGAAATTTATAGATAAGAGGTATTTTTAAGGAACAAGGATGGGTCAGACAAGTAAAAGTTGATTCTCCCCACTATTTATCTTCAAGTTGAGGCAGGCACAAGGATGGAAGTCCCTCTGTGTCTAAATCAGAGGAGCAGGCACAGGAAAAATAAATAGATACGAGCCAATTTTTGCAGATCTGCTTTCATATTCTTGCTTTTGATTTTTCAATTTGTGAGGATTACTTTAGTTACGGATTTTTTAAAAATTATGCTTTGTGATCTTACAAACAGATGAAAATAGTCTTTCATATGCATCATTATAAAGATAAAATCCTATTGCCTAATTTATTTACATTCTTACTAAGCTAAATATCTATGAACCTCTAGCAGCATCTAGGAATCATTCATTTTTGGAATGGTTTAACATAAGGTAAGTATGGGCATACTTTCATTTAATTAAGTCCACATTTGATTACACAATTGTACATGGGTGTTTGAATATGACTTGTAAAGCATACTGTTTATAGTGTATACTTAATATAATTTTTTTCTTTAAATTTTTCTTCCATTTTATTAATACAATCTTATATTCATCATAATATTTGAAAGATTTAAACTTAGTGTTTGTATAATATCAAGTATATTTTGTATATATATTATTATAATTTATGAATATTAAGTATATGTAATTATGGGGTATGTAATATATATTGCTGATGATATATCAGCATGATAATTATTTAAATTATTGTTGAATCCCCAAGGTAAGTATTCTAGTGGCTTGATAGATTTGGCTAAGCAAATTACTTCTATATGTTTTGTTAACAAGGCCAAATGAATAAAATTGTAAATTATGAAGAAATTTTAACTTCAAAGAATGAATACCACTGGCATGTTGATTCATGTTAAAAAATAGCTTTTTGAAATTATTATAAGAAATAATCCATAGTTCTTTTGACCTAATGTAACATGTTAAACAGTCTTTTTCATATTTTCAAAAGTTGATTGAATGACATCTCTATGAAGTTCAGAAAAGTGATATGATCTGATTGTCATTTTAAAAGGATCATTCTGTATATTATTATTAGACCATTCTTCTGAAGACTATAAATTCTTAAATGGATTACCCAAGCTTGTGTGTAGATGACAGACTTTGGGTAAAAAAGGTAGAAATAAGGAAACCAGTTAGAAACTTACTGTAATAATAAGAGATGAAAGATGAGGACAACTTGGACCAGGATGATAGCAGTGAAAATACTAGTGAAAGTTGTTGATTTGGGTCTACCTTTTGAAGGGAAGGGATTTAGTGTGGAGTATGGAAGATGGTAGTCCAGGATGCTCTCAAGTTTGTTTGCTTACACCTGGAAAAATAAATTTATCAATTACCAAATAGAGAAGATTGGTGCGGCTCAGATTTGGAAAGGAGAATCAGGAATTCAAATTCGGACTTGTTAAATCTGAGATCCTATTAGACAAAATTACTTAGGAGGCAGTTGGATGCATAGATCTAACGTTCAAGTGAAAGGTGTGGGATAGAAATATATTTTGTCAGTCATCTGTGTGTAGTGATTTTAAGGCATGAAACTTGGTGAGAACGTCTTAGTGAGTGCAGGGAAAGAAGGAGTCTAATGACTGACCTTAGGCATGACAGCAGTAGGGAGGGGAGGTAAGAACACTAAGGGAGAGTAAATAAGTGACTAGTGAGGTAGTTATGAGAAGAACAAGATACAATGGTAGTGCTTTTATTTTCCTTCCAGTTTTGTTGAGATATAATTGACATATAGCACTATATAAGTTTATAGTGTATGACATAATGATTTGACTTACATACATGGTGAAATGATTATCAAAATAAGTTTAGTGAACATTCATCAACTCACATATCTACAAAATTAAGGAAATATAAAAAGAAAGATAGTAGTATTTTTAAAACCAAAAGAATACTGAAGAAATGTGTCAATTACTTATGAGAAATCAAATAGGGTGAGCTGGAGAGAAAACATAGACAAACAAAACAATAGGCTTAGCAATGTGAAGGTCATTGTTGACCCTGACAAGAATTGTTTTATGACAAGAGTAAAAAGCTTGTTATATATACACAAAGACTTTTTCGTAAAATATATATTCTTGTATATATATATATGTGCTTATATATGGAATATGTGTTTGTGTATGTAAACAACAGGCAATGTAATGTATTGCTACAGTGATGTTTAGTAAACAGGTTTGAAAATCATTGTTTCAGAGGGCTTTATGTTCTTTTACCATCTTTTTCCATGTTTTACTAATATTGAGCTACCATTAGTTCTTATGAAAGCTCATTAGCCTGTGCTCTGTGCTTAGAAATATATAAAAAGGTTCATTCTCTTTGGTAGAGTAGCCAAGAGAAAAGTGTTCTGGTTGTGGAGTGCCAGTAGAAAAAAATGGAAAAGTAGACTTATGCGAGACTACAAAACACAGTTTCTTAGAAATTACCTGATTTCGAAGAGAAAAATGACCTGATCAGATTTTTGTTTCAGAAGACATTGCTAAGGAGTGGATTCATAGGCTTGGGGAAATATTAGGAATGAAATTTAGTTAGAAGACTCTTATAGTGGTCCAAGGAAATGTTAATGAAAGCCTTTTAAAGCACTTTGAGAATGGAGAGTAAGCAATTGACTCAGGGCCATTATGAAAATATAAAATATTTGAAAATTATTTATTCATCAGTAATGTTCCAGTGTTTGTGACATTTAGTGAACAAAACAGAATCAAACCTGTGCCCTCTTGGATATTATATTATATTCTAGTAAATGCAGACAGACAATAAACATAGTAAAGTAAATTAAGCACCATTTAAAGACCAGCTTTGTTGTATCAACAAATTAGTGTAATAACTAACAGATGATTAAACAGGAAAACAACATCAGATGTATATTATAAAGTTACTGAATACCAGGCTATGAACTATTTGGTAGGAAATGTATAAGGCATTTGAAGAGACATGCTTAAGGTAGATCTGTTTAGAAAGGAGTATTAGGAAAAATAATTGAGTAGGTGAGTTAAAATTATATCAGAGAGGACTATGAATGACACACACTTTTTATTTTTTGAGATGATTAGGGTCCTATTGGATTTCTGATTAGATGAATTAAATGATCAGTATGGCATTTGAGAGAGATAATTAAGTGCTGAACAGCATGGAGTAGGTTAACTCAATAAAACCGTGATTCCAACATGTGAACAATACAGTCATTCAATGTGGTTATCTTGGGTTAAAATAAGTCATTCAATAAACACTACTTGTTTTTCTTCCAATTGTTTCTCTCAGCTGTCTTGTGTGTGTGTGTACATAATTACCTCCCCTCCCCTGCTCCCGTTATCTTCCATCTCTAATATTCACTAATTCTAAACCAGGATTTTGCACAGTCTCTTAATTGTCACTTCAGTAGACTTCTAAGGGTACACGGAGCTTGACTTAGGGGAGTGGTCCTATTACAAAGCAGAAGAAAATGATGTAAGCTGTGGTGCATTATGTCAGTCTTTTAAGGAATATTGACATTTTTTTAAAAAACATCTTTATTGGAGTATAATTGCTTTACCATAGTGTGTTAGTTTCTGCTTTATAACAAAGTGAATCAGCTATACATATACATATGTCCCCATATCCCCTCCCTCTTGCCTCTCCCTCCCATCCTCCCTATCCCACCCCTCTAGGTGGTCACAAAGCACTGAGCTGATCTCCCTGTGCTATGCGGCTGCTTCCCACTAGCTATCTATTTTACATTTGGTAGTGTATATATGCCCGTACCACTCTCTCACTTCATCCCATCTTACCCTTCCCCCTCCCCGTGTCCTCAAGTCCATTCTCTACATCTGTGAGGAATATTGACATTTTAAAACCAAGAAAACATTTTCAAAAAATAAATTGAAGACTCAAAGCAAAGAATTCAGTGTTTAAAGATGCACAAAGATAGTAATGGAATTGGAAATGGTATGGAACAAGTGAAAAAGGTGTAGAGTAATTATGTAGAACACCCATAGTGCACCTCCGTTTCAAGTATATCAGATGTAAAAGAGCGACAAGCCAATCTGTTTTCTATGTATAGAGATTGGGTAGGTTTAAGCTTAAGATTCTGGCAGTATGTAGAGCCCCTAAAAGTAATGGGACAATCTTACTGAGTAGCTGTTATGAGATTAAAATAAGAATGTGGGTTAAGACTTTTTAATTTAATATTACAGCCCTTCTTTTGTTTATATACTATGATAAAATTTAATTACAGCAGGACCTTCTCCAAGATGCCATAACTAAACTCGTAAGATTCTTACAAACTTTTTATTTCTATTTGTATGATTCTATTTTTATTCTTATGCCTTTTGTATTTCTTTTAGTCTCTTTAAAAAATTGATGAGTACATGTTTATTGTTTCTTCTGAACTTCTTGAATTTCTAGTTCGAAATATAGACTTAACATGATTATTTTCTAGGTTTCCTTCCTCATTTGTTTTTATTTCAACAAATGCCTATGGAATGCCTTCCATGTCTACGTATTATTCTTGCTGTTGAAATTATAGTAATAAACAAAAATGGAAAAAAAAAAACCCTGCTCTTGTGGAGCGTTGTAGTGAGAAGATAGTATAAGAGCTAAGGAAAATGTCAAGAAAAGGATGGGAACTGGTTGTGTGGGGTTTGCAATTTTAGAAACAATGAATAAGGAAAGTCAGATTAAAAGGGCATATTTGAATTAAGACCTGAAAAAGCAAGAGAGAGGACATACAGATATCTGCAAAGAATATGTTCCAGCTGAGGGAACAGTTAGTATGAATGCCCACTAAGACATAATCTCAAAAGAATTCATGACCCTTTGCAGTAAAATTAGAAGCATGTTTGTCTTCTATGTTTTATATAACTTGACCTAGTAAAAATATTCAATTTACAGAAAAATTATTAATAGAATTTAATTCTCCAATCCTTAGATTCTTTTAACTGACACATAATTTGTTGTCTATAATTTAGATTTCTTTGTTTTTCTTCAAGTTTTATTGAAATATAATTGACATATATCACTGTAAAAGTTTAAGGTGTACAGCATAATGATTTGACTTATATACATCATGAAATGATTATTACAGTAAGTTTAGTGAACATCCATCACCAAATATAGATACAAAATATAGATAATAATTCTATTTAAAGAAATTAAAAAAATCGTTGTGATGAAACCTCTTAGGATTTATTCTCTTAACTTTCATGTACAACATATAGCAGTGTTAATTATATTTATAATGTTGTACATTACATCTGTTGTACTTATTTATCTTATAACTGAAAGCCTGTACCTTTTTACTGCCTTTATCCAATACCCCTCTCCTCATCCCCGCCTCTGGTAACCACAAATCTATTCTCCTTTTCTGTGAGTTTGTTTGTTGGTTTTTGAAGTATAATTGACCTACAGTGCTATTGTATGTTAGTTCCTGTTATACAACATAGTGATTTGGTATTTCCATACATTTCAAAATGATCAGCACAATAAGTCTAGTTATGAAATTCACCATACAAAAATATTACATAGTATTGACTGTACTCCCCATGCTCTCCATTTCTTACCCATGACATTTATTTTGCAACTGGAAGTTTCTACCTATTAATCTCCCTTACCTATTTTTTCTTTCCTCCATCACCCTCCCCTCTTACAACCACCTGTTTGTTCTCTGTATCTATAACTGTTTCCCTTTTGTTATGTTTGTTCATTTGTTTTTATTTTGTTTAGATTCTAAATATAAGTGAAACATACAGCATTTTTCTTTCTTTGTCTGACTTATTTATCTTAGCATAATACCTCCTATATTCATCTATGTTTATCACAAATGGCAAGATTTCATTTTGTTTTCAAGGCTGAGTAACATTACATTATATATATGTTATATATATTGATATATATATATTTATGTATACATAAATATATATAAACATCTTCATCAGTTCATTTGTTGATGGGCACTTATGTGGCTTCCGTGTCTTAGCAACTGTAAATAATGCTGCAATGAACATTGGGGTGCATATATCTTTCCTAATTAGTGTTTTCGTATTCTTCGGACAAATACCCAGGAGTGGAGTTGCAGGATCTTATGGTAGTTCTATTTTTAATTTTTTGAGGAATCTCCATACTGTTTTTCACATTGGCTATATCAATTTCCATTCCCACCAACAGTGCACAAGGGTTTATTTTTTTCCACATCCTCACCAGCATTTATTATTTTTTGTCTTTTTGATAATAGCCATCCTAACAGGTGTGAGGTGATATCTCATTGTGGTTTTGATTTGCATTCTCCTGATGATTAGTGATGTTGAGCACTTTTCATGTGCCTGTTGGGCATCTGTGTATCTTCTTTGGAAAAATATATATTCAGATCCTCTGCCCTTTTAACTGAGTTGTTTATTTTTTGATATTGAATTGTATGAGTTCTTTGTATATTTTGGTTATTAACCCCTTATTGGATATATCATTTGCAAATATCTTCTCCCTTTCCACAGGTGACCTTTCTGTTTTGCTCATAGTTTCCTTCTCTGTGCAAAAGCTTTTTAGTTTGATGTAGTTCCATTTGTTTATTTTTGCTTTTGTTTCCCTTGCCTGAGGAGACATACCCCCAAAATTATTACAAAGACCCATGTCAAAGAGCTTACTGCCTATGTTTTCTCCTAGAACTTTTATAGCTTCAGAACTTATATTTCTGAATTAAGTGTTTAATCCATTTAAAAATTATTTTTGTACATAGTGTGAGAGAGTAGTCCAGTTTAATTCTTTTGCATGTGCCTGTTTTTTTTTTTTTTTTTTTTTTGCAGTACGCGGGCCTCTCACTGTTGTGGCCTCTCCCATTGTGGAGCACAGGCTCTGGACGTGCAGGCCCAGCGGCTATGGCTCACGGGCCCATCCGCTCCGCGGCATGTGGGATCTTCCCGGACCGGGGCACGAACCCGTGTCCCCTGCATCGGCAGGCGGACTCCCAACAACTGCGCCACCAGGGAAGCCCCGAATGTGCCTGTTTTCTTTTACAGAATTTTTTATAGAAAAAAGTATTAATAGTATTTAATTCTCCCCATTATTAGATTCTTCTAACTCGCAATAGTTTGTTCTCTATAATTTACCTTTCTTAAAGACCTGAAAGATAAATTTCAATATCAAAGTACCAACATGAATCTTAAAGACTTATTTCATCAAGAACCATTTTTGAAATAATGTTACTTCCTGTGTAAGGTTTACTGAAAATGATGAAATTCACTCTGGACATAAAAGAAAAAAGAAAAATCATAGCAGTTTATATTTTCTCTAAATATCTTCCATTATTCTTTGTTTCTGTCTTTTTTTTTTTTTTTTTTTTTTTTTTGCCGTACGTGGGCCTCTCACTGTTGTGGCCTCTCCTGTTGTGGAACACAGCCTCCGGATGTGCAGGCTCAGCGGCCAGCGCTCATGGGTCCAGCCGCTCCGTGGCATGTGGGAACTTCCCTGACTGGGACACGAACCCGTGTCCCCTGCATTGGCAGGAGGACTCTCAACCACTGTGCCACCAGGGAAGCCCTATCTGTCTTCTTTAATAGGTATAATTTCAGAATAGATTTTCTTCACTATCACTAAAGATCCAGCTCTTCTGGTGAAAGCTTCAGAGATTCTTTTATTGACTTTCAGGCCTGGGAGAGGAAATGTTAACCTTATGGCCTCTCTCTGATAAAATACATGAGTTTCATTTTTCTTTTATTTGTCATAACAAATTATAATTTGTGGTATGGCTCCCCTGGAAGATTACATCCAGATTGAAATGAAGAGTTGTTTAAGGCCTCATTACCTTTGAAGGAGTTTTAATTTTAAATATTTCTTTAATAAGGAAGGTATACATGCAGTAATAGTTTTTTTTAAAGAGTAATTAAAAAGAATAAAATATATGAAAATATATATTCAACTCATTATCTAAATTGATATTGATAAAGTAGAATTAATCCATTCACTTTATTCATTTTGTTTAGAAATAAAATAAATGTACTTTTTATTCTTTAAGAAAGGGAAATAAGATAGCACTATTATTGCTATTCTAATTTTATTATAATTTTGTTTACTTTTTCTCAGAGTTTGTCCTCCATAGTAGAAAAATAAGTAAGATATGGTGTTATGGTTATTTTTTTCAGCTTAATCCAATTGGAAAAGCAAAGTCTTCACTATAACATGTATAAATATTAACTATTGGTTGTAAGGCTGGGTTGATGAAATTGCACGGATCAATCATAGAGGTTGTTAATGCAAATGAAACATAGATATGAGCCTAGTAAAACTCCATGCTCTTGAAAAGCAGGTATTATAGGCAGAAGCATAGTGAAATCCTGAAAATATTATGCACACATGGACACATTTAGAAAATTTTGGTTAGACAGACATTATAAATAGCTGGAAGTTCCTCTTGGGTGAGATGGCCATTTTGGAGAAGGTTTACAATCTTGATTTAGGGTTCAGGAACTTAGATTGGACAGAAGAGCGAAAAGGAGGAAATTCACATATGATGACAGAGTAAATGTAGAAAATAGATTCTCAGGCCACACTTTCATGGTCAGGGTTTTTAGGAAAGTTAGGTGGGAATACTAGATGTTGGAGAAACAACTAGACATGCCCAGTTTCAGAGTGTAAGTAGCTATTACAATATTAAAACTAGAGAGAAAAAGAAGAGAATTGATTAATTAAGGAAATTAACACTGGCCTCGGGTCTTAGGAATAAAGCCAAAACAGGAAGAATGTGAGAGCAGAAGAGATGAATGGGAAGGTTACAGGGATCAAGTATCCAGAGTATGCTACTATTGGATGCAAGTGCTTAATATAATAATAAAGTGAAAGGGAACTGAGAAACTTGGAATAAACTAGGCTCTAATATTGAAAAACAATTATGTTTATAGTTTGCTGTTTCCGAAAGCAGAATTTAGGGCCAATGGGTAGAGATTTTGTAAAGACATAATTTAGTTCCAATTTTGAACTAATTTCCTCTGTTTAAGGTTATATAAAATTTGAATTAGACCTTACCAGGGAGTGAGTCCCTCATCAATAGAGTTATGTAAATAGGTTGAATTATCACTTAAGTGGTAGTGTATTGAGATTTTCTATAATATATAGAAGTCACCAAGAAATTATATTGCAAAAACTTCCAACTTTTTAAATAATAGTGGGTTTTCGTGGGGCAGGATGGGGAAGGGGGTAATCAGCAGGGATTAGAACTCAATACAAAGATAAGATTGTGGGTAATAAATGTGGTTTAAGTGAATTGAATATAAATTGCGTATGCATTCAGTTTATTCAGCATTTTCTGTCAGTCTCTTCAGTTGTTGGAATTGGTACCTGAGTATAGCAGTTATAAGCCCTGACCTGGAGTCAGGTTGGCTACATTTGAACAGTTTTAAGAACTTCAGATTCTCAACCTTGTTACCGTGACAAGAATTTTAGTTATGATACACTTTAAATAAAATGATTACACTACTACATTAACACTGAATACATTTCTCTAGGGCATCGTTTATCTTACAATTTTTAAATATTAAGAGCATTGCTGTACCTCTTTTTTATGTGAATAATTTTAATATGCATTTTCTCAAAGAAATGAGAATAAACCTCACTGTAGATAAATCACGTTTCAGTAATTGACAAAACAATCACATTCATTATCATTTTATTTGAGTTATCAATTGAGCTATCTCTATAGTTAATTAACCAATTCAGTGAATATTTTGGGGGTATCAACTGTATACATGCTTGAAGGCTAGACATAGTAGAAGGATAAAAAGATATAGAAGACACTGCCAGTGAGCAGCCCAGAGGTTAATAGAAAAGACAGATATATACATAGATTATATGCATGCCATATGTGGCAAGATTTCTAATAGTTTTTTTTTTCTTTTGAATGGAAAACAGAAGAGAAAAAGAATGTTCCACAATTTAAGTAGCATTTTGTGAATTACCTGCTATTAAGAAATTTTTGATAGGTAGAATTGGAAAGAGAAACAATCCAGGAAGAGAAGAAAGCAGTCACTGTCTTGGGTATGAGTGAGGTCTTGACCCTGAAATTTGAGTGGTCTGGTGGATCTTCCTAAGAATCAGATTTAGCTACTGAGTGTAATGAATGGCAAGAGGAAGGTAGAAAAATTATTATGAAATGCAAAGATTTTTAGTTGTATTTTGAAGGTGAAAATATTTTTAGTGTTTTTTTTATAATGTAAGTAATTATGCTCACGTGAAAGCAAAACAATATGGTCATCTGTAGGTAGAAATAGTGCTCTCCTCTCTAATCTTTCTTTCCACTCTCATCCCCATCCCTTTCATCCTACCAGTCTCTGAGTCAGTCAGTGATAACACTTTCTTGTAAAGTCCTCCTGACTTTAAAAAATAAACATATAATAAAAATGTATATTAACACAAATAGAATCATTCAATCCGTAATACTGTGTAACAATTTTTTTGTTTAATTAGTATACCACGGATATTTCACATATTAGTACTCATGTCTATATGTTCTCCTTTTATGTGATTGTCTGATATTCCATTGTGTAAATATACTATAATTTGATTTGTCCAGTCCCTAATAGATATGCATTTAGCTAGTTTCCAATTTTTCACTGTTACAAATATGACTACCATGAAGTCCCATTTGTTTTTTAATTTTTTTTTTTATTAATTAATTAATTTATTTATTTTTGGCTGTGTTGGGTCTTCGTTTCTGTGTGAGGGCTTTCTCTAGTTGTGGCAAGTGGGGGACACTCTTCATCGCCGTGCGCGGGCCTCTCACTGTCGCAGCCTCTCTTGTTGCGGAGCACAGGCTCCAGACGTGCAGGCTCAGTAGCTGTGGCTCACGGGCCCAGTTGCTCTGCGGCATGTGGGATCCTCCCAGTCCAGGGCTCGAACCCGTGTCCCCTGCATTGGCAGGCGGATTCTCAACCACTGTGCCACCAGGGAAGCCCCATGAAGTCCCATTTTTAACTACATTTTATTTAATTAGGCTAAATTCTTAAAAGGGCAGTCTCATCATGAAAGGGTTATACATATTTTAAACCTGGATATATATTGTATATTGCCTTTCAAAAAGTTTTATAAATCTGTGCTTCTAACACAATACATGAGAGTGCCTGTGTTGCCACACCATGGCCAAAATCACAATAACAACCATTTCAGCACTTACCAACATAATAAATAAAAAATAGTGTATCTTAAATTTGTGAATATTTGATTATCGGTGAGGTTAAACATTGTTTTATTTGGATATTGCTTTCATTGAAAACTGCTTATTTATGTCTTTGGGGCATTTATTGTTCTATAGGGTATTCATTGTTCATCTTAGAGTTCCTTAAGATTATCAATGCCCTATATATTCTATCATATGTGTTGCAAATATTTTTCCTTGCTTTGAATGTAACTGTTATGCTGTCTTTTATTCATACAGAAATTTGCAATATTAAGTAGTAATTTTTGTCAGTCATTTTGCATGTGGCTACAGAGGGTAAACAATGGAGAAAAGAATGCAGAATCTTGAACCAGAAAGCTTGGGTTAAGATATTAGCCCTACCATGATTTAATATCCCTGTGCCTTAGGTCTGTACCTCTCATTAATAGTTCCTTTCTCATAGAGGGTTAATGGGTACACATAAATCAACAGAGGTAAAAGTACTTAAGAGAGTGCCTGTTATAATTAAGTACTCCATGAATCTTAGTTCTACTTGTTATTATAGTTTGCATAAATATTTTTTTTCCCTTAGTTTATTGGTTAAAGCATCCAGAACAGGGGAAATGGTTAGAATGAGAGTGGCATTTTTTTTTTCTTTTGTTACTGTCACTAATGAAAACTGTCTTTAAGTTCTAAATGTTAAGAAAAATTTGAATTTTCTGAAAACATGGATGATATTAACTTTGTTTTTGAAAGAGTCATTTGTTTCTGTTACTACAGTGATGCATACTTTTGTCATAAATTTAGTAAATTCAGAAAATTATGATGCAAATATAAATATTATCTGTTATCATAACCTCAAATAATGAACATTTAACTTTTGGTGGGTATCTTCACATCTTCAGTTCCTGCACAAATTAGTATTTTATTTAAAAATGCAAAATCAGATTTTGCATTCTTTTTTATAACTGATTAATAATAACAATATTATTGTACCTGGAATCATAGCAATATTTCTGAATAAGAATACTAAATTTCAATGGAGGAGGGATCATGATCAGATGTATTCTTAGAAAAACTTCAGTAGTATGTTTGAATGATGGATTATAGTGAGAAAGCGTTGATAGGAAAAAAGCTTATATAGAAAGTGTATCAACTTATATTAGGCTTCTGCTAGTCACCGGAAAAAAAAAAAAAACCACCATAAATTAACTGTGGTTTAAAGAAGATAAAAATATATTTCTTCCTCAAGTAAAAGAAATCTGGAGGTTAGTCATTTATAGCTGAGATGGCTCTCTGAGCATTATGATCCCACAGTTCTTCGATCTATAATAGTTCCTCCTCCATCCTGAGCATTTGAATTCTGCCATAGTACAATGTGGCTGCTTGAGCTCCAGCTACCACATCATAATTCAAGCCAACAGGAGAGAGGAACAGAAAAAAAAAAAAAAACAAGAACATATACTCTTCCTTAAATGTACTCTTCCTAAAAGTTGTACACACTACATCCACCTATATCATATTGTACAAATTTATTCACTATGAACACATTTAGCTAAAGGGAGGTTAACAAATTTAAAACCAGTGACTCCATAATTAAGAAAGAATGGGAGAACAGATTATGACTCTTGGACTAAGTAGGCTTTTCAGTGGTTAAGATTTGGAATAAATAGGACTTGAACTGGAACAGTAAAAGCAGGAAGAAGGGGATGGATACAAATTTATCAAATTTCGTTTTCACTTAAAGTCCAATATTAGTTCTTGGTACCATAGAAAAACATTTAAAAAACTGAGCTATAACTTACATAAAGGAAAGTGCATCTGTGTTCCATCTAATGCTTAATGTTGTTTATATATGTATATACGTGAAGCTGTGCAATATTTCCATCACTTCCAGAAGGTTCCCTCATGCCTCTTCCCATTCAATAACTGCTTCCATACTATCCACTATTTAATTTCTATTAATATAGACATATTTTGCCTGTTATTGAACTTCATCTAAATATAATCACAATATGCACACTTTTGTGATGGGTTTCTTTCTCTGAGCACACAGACTCTGAAATTTATCCAGAAAAACAACATATTGATGAGGGAAAATATCTATTACCTGAAAAGAATAAACTTTAACTGTTTTATGTTATCTTGTAAAATTTCCAAATGAACAGGACTTCAGCATGCATACATATCTGGAAAAAAATGGTGAAAGTGTGCTTCATTTTTCTTCTCTGCCTTGCCATTCTTTCAGTGAATGTGGTATGCTAAGGTGCATGACCATATGTGAGAGAGGGTTAGAGTAAAATAAAGAATTGCTTTAACACCTAAATCCAAAATGCCTACTTGTGTACGCAAGGAATTACACAAAATCAGGAAATTGGTATTCTTAGGGTGGGTAGAGGATTGGGCAGGTCTGAAAATTGGAATATTTTTGGCAGAATTTAATGCTATTAATTTGTTGACTACATTCCTTAGTCAAAAATGTTATGTCATTGGGCAAATGGAGAGAAAAAGGCTAATATTGTGAATGTTAAGTGCTTGCATATTTGTCCATTCTTAAATTTATTTTAGAAGCATTTATGTACTCATTTATGTTTCCTCAAAAGTTGCTTATTATTATTCTAAAAGGGCAACCAAAGGAATGCATCTAAATGGGAAATATATAAGAAATAATTAAAATTACCAACAAAACAGAGAAAGCTAAAGACACTTTGTAATCATCAAAGCATCAGATTGTTCAGCTCTTTAGATTAAAGCAAGTGCTCAGCACTCTTAAAATTTCTAAGTAATTAAATGGGTTCTGTAGTTTGGCTACTGTGACTATAATCTTGCTGATATGGATGCTATTTTATTAATGATATCTCAAGGGGAATTTGCAGTAGCTTGAAAATTAATGAAATATTAATAACCAACAACCAAAGAAATGCAGATATGTCTGCTTTGGAAAAGACGTGACCTACATGCTCCTTACGTTAAAAGCTTTTTATTTATTTTTTTATTTGAATTTGCATTTTAAGCATGACAATGTATGCTATAACTTAATAGTGGGCATTTCATTGGAAATATAGTGTGCATATTTTGTGGTCTTTGAAAAATATTTGTGCAAAACATTATTTTGGGTAATTTGACATGTTTGGGTGTTAACAAAATATTTTTTTTGCAGTAAAAGAAGTGGTTTGTATTTTCATATAATGTAATATGTGACATACTTCTGTGATAAGAGGAAATAAGCTGAACTGCTTTGAATTCAAGTGAAAAACAGATGTTTCATCTACAGAAGGAGGATGGCTAACCTGCTGAAGAGGATTCTCTGTGATGTTATATGGCAGGGCATGAAATTACTGAGTAGTGAGAAGTCAAATTTTCACTCATAAAAGGGAAGAACTCTACCTACGCTAAAGCATCACTCTATTGTAGAGAAGATCCCTGTCTCTGAATGGATTATACAGATATAATGTGTTGAGAGTAGCAATACAGAGGTGATACATGGTCAAATGTTAAATTTCACCTAGTTTATTGGAGGAAATATCACCTCCCCCAAGTCATTTAAAATTCTTATTTGAAGACATAGTTTTAAGCAATGACATAAGCATTAAAAATGGGCAGAAGAAGTGAATAGACATTTTTCCAAAGAGGAAATGCAGATGGCCAACAGGCACATGAAAATATGCTCAACCTTGTTAATCATCAGGGAAATGTATATCAAAACCATAATGAGATATCCCCTCACACCTGTCAGAATGGCTATTATCAAAAAGAACACAAATAATAAATGGCTGTGAGGATATGGATAAAGGGGAACCTTTGTACAATGTTGGTGGGAATGTAAATTGATGCAGCCATTGTGGAAAACAGTATGGAAGTTCCTCAAAACTACCATATCACCCAGCAATTCAACTCCAGGATATATATTCAAAACAACCGAAAGCACTAATTCAAAAAGATACATGCTCTTCTCCATCGAAGCAGCAGCATAGCACAGGGAGATCAACTCCATGCTTTTGACTACCTAGTGGGGTGGGATAGGGAGGGTGGGAGGGAGGGAGACGCAAGAGGGAAGAGATATGGGGATATATGCATATGTATAGCTGATTCATTTTGTTATAAAGCAGAAACTAACATACCATTGTAAAGCAATTATACTGCAATAAAGATGTTTAAAAAAATCTTGGATCAAAACAAACAAATACAAAACAAAAACAAAAAGATACATGCACCCTAATGTCCATAGCACATTATTTACAATTTCCAAGATATGGTTGCAACCTATATGTCCATCAACAGATGAATGGATAAAGAAGATGTGGTAAGAATATGCAATGTAATACTATTCAGCCATAAAAAAGAACAAAGTTTTGCCATTTGCAGCAACATAGATGGACAATTGAGGGCATTATGCTAAGTGAAATAAATCAAAAAAGGACAAATATTGTATGATACACTTACATGAGGAATCTAAAAAATACAACAAACTAATGAATATAACAAAAAAGAAGCAGACTTACAGATATAGAGAAGAAACTAGTGGTTACTAGTGGTGGGGGCAGAGGGGCAATATAGGGGTAGGAAAGTGGGAGGTACAAACTATTGTGTGTAAGATAGGCTCAAGGATGTATTGTACAACATGAGAAATATAGTCAATATTTCGTAATAACCATAAATGGAAAGTAACCTTTAAAGATTGTATAATTTTTTTTTTTATAAAATAGGGAAACTATACAAAGTAAATTGTGTCTAACTTATCTTAGGTAATTGTTGTGTGTATGTGGGGGGGGGCAATTACCATAAAGTATTAACCTTTATATTGACCCTTTACATATATGGCTTAGCATGACTCTGAATTTATTTTTCACTAAGAATGGAGAAAAATAGCTTTTGTGGTCATTTGAGAATCTTTTTTTTTTCTACAAGCTGGTGGGAATTTTTATACTCCTAACACAGAACATCTTTACACAGGCCCAGATTTTTAGAACAATTAGTGTTCTCAAGAAAGAACAGAAGGAGAAAACCTTTTTTCTTTTTTTTAAACTGACATTTGCATAGTCTTCTATGCAAGGCCATAAGTTGGTACACGTATAATTCTATTACTAGGCTCACTGAAAAATAATTCATTTTCTCTGTATACATTATATCCATCCGTGAACTTGAATGTTGTAATTTGTGATGTGGAAAATGTCCTAACAAACCGAGCATTAATTATAGCAAGATCAAATACAAAGACTTTACAGAAGTACTAATGATGAGAAAGGTTTTATCCTTTTCATATATAATTGTTTTTTCATTTGAGGAAATGTTATTTAGCAAGCATGGAATGATATTTTTAGTCTAGAGAGTTAATTAATAATTCATTCATGAATAATCATTAAAAGCAATTATTAAAATGTATGTCTAACTTCACAAAGCACAACATTAAAATGTGTGTGCTTATTTACTCTGGTGATTTTTATTTACAGACCTGCTTCTTGTACTCTCTGCATCTCTTAGTACCATCCTTACTTAGTAGCCTTATTAGTACCTTATCAGTACCCTTTGGACATTTTTTCTCTCCTTCTCTTTCTTTCTCTCCATATATTTCTATAGAGTGAACACATAGAGTCTTATGAATCTGTGTTTACTAGGTTAGTGTTGCCTATAAGAAGAAAAAGTAATAGCCACAGTTTTTAATTAAATTTATGGTCACCATAATGTATTTAGACAGAATTTTAAAAGTTATTTGTAACAGAAATGTATATCCTTTTCTTATAAATATAAACACGTTAAAGAGCTTTTGCTTAATTTAGATTTCCTTAATTCATTTTTGAAATAAGATTTGAAGTGTTGTCCTATACTTACTGCTCAAAATGCCATTTAATATAGATGTAGTACATGAGAATATGTATGGCTCTATGCTCTAATATTTGCACACAATAGAGTCTGAATGACCTATTATTAAAGTTTTTCCTTGTTGTCAACGTATTGCTTTTGTAAAAGGCCCTTTAAAAAGCATATGGTAAAGGAGTAGTGTCAAAATGATTAATCCATTGGCACAGATCAAATTATTTGATTATTTATCGGAAAACATGGGCCCAGTGAATAGGAGTTAACTCAAATATCTTTTGATATCTTAAAGTATTCTGAACTGACACCTTTTACCTCCTATGTTGTGTTTTTCTTCTCTCTCTCAATTTTATGCTCCTTGGTAGCCTGACTTTCTACAATGTTTCCAGTAGAAGTTATTTACTTCCTGTGTGATGCTACTAAAATATGCAGCCATGATGATAGTACATGATGATAGCCATGATGATGTGATATTAGACTTATGTTTCCACACTAAGCTGTGAATTCTTAAAAATTAGTTCAGGTCTTAAATAAATTTGTGTCAGAGCCCAGCACCATGCTTGCTACATGACAGAAATTAATAGTTGCTTGTTGTCAAATGAAGGAGTAATTGAACTCCCTTCTAACTGATCCAGACAATGAGAAATCAACCTAGAGCAGGTGCTCTTCATCAAAACCTAATATTCTGTATTTCACAAGTTATAGACTCAAAGAGTCTCACTGATATCTCTGAAATTCACAGAGGTGGGGACTGAAAATATGTTTTTATCTTGTTTTGTTTTGGTAAAGCAGCATTACTTGTAATAAAAATTTACCTGTAAGTTTTAAGGTGCCCCTTTGCACCTTGTGTATTCTGATTTGGAATACCCTATTTTAGTTCCATTATTTATGTGCTTCATATATATTGTAATATTTTATTTATGTGAAGGTTATTACAGTACCACAATAGGTGCTAGTGATTTCTAATTGGTCTATTAATAATATCACTGATAGATATTAGAATACTAATCTAATAGTAATTTATTTTCTAAGTCTTTAGAAATCTTCCCTTTAATTCAGCAGTATATCTTCTAATCCTATTTTTAAAATAATATGAATACCACAATAAGGGACTTAGTTTCGAAATAATAGGCCATATCAGTAGCAAAATATCACTTAAGTAGAATGTGAATAGTTGGGACAGTGTATTTCAATATAATGTCACAATTACATAAAAAAAACTTAAAAGACATTTCATAATCTTGATGTAACTTCAGGAAAGAATTGCATTTTTTATGGTCACTGGTGCTTGAGAAGTAAAAAGAAAAAAATACTATTTTGTAGTTAATTGGCAGGAACAATGAAATGCATTGAGATAGTCTTTATTGAGTTTTATTCCCCAATCTATGGAATGCTAAATGGAAGAAATTTTTAATTAAAATTTTAGAAATATTATTAGAATTGTATATGTAACAATAAAATGAGTGATAGACAGGAAGAAGAAGGAAACAAGTTGGAGAAAGAAACAAAAATGATGGAATGCTACAAAAATCAGATCTCAAGAAGGACAGTGAGCTCTTATTAGTTCTCAAGAAAATTAAAACCAGCAAGCCACCCAGATAAGCCAGTTGGCCTCTATAGAAATTTAAGGGTAAAATAAAACAGGATTTTGTGGGGCTACTTTTAGAAGAAACTCCTGTAGAAAGCTTAAAATCATGAAGGAAAGAGGAATACTAAATGTATTAATATAATTTATATATTAATAATATTCTAATAGAAAAATTTAATAAGTGCACTCTAACAGGATATAGAAATGTTCCTTAAATGGAGCTGAGTTTCCTTTTCTTCAATGTTGTATTTTAAGCAATGCGATTTAATTTATACATTATTTTACCTTAGTTTAACAAACATTTATTGAAAATTCTCCTATGTTCCAGGCAATATGCTAGGTACTAGTGTTACTAAAATAACAAATTGGCCTCCACAATCTAATGAATCAAGTTTGCAGTGGTAGGGAAAAAATATAAACAGACCAGAATGTTACTAGGTGATAAAGTGTTGTGTAATTAAATGCAATTAATATGTAAAATGTAATTATTATACAAGATGCAATTATTATAGGATAACAACTGGGAAGATGGACAATACCATACCACGTTACATGAAATTACATTTGAGCTAAATTTTGCCAGGATGAGGAGGCTTGTCCTAGAGCAGGAGGAAGGCAGGTTAAGCAGATGCAGGGAGAAAGGCTTAGTTGTACACTGAAGTAGTTATCGTATCACTCTATAGTCAACCTGTGCCAGCTATTGTTGTAAGCTTACTGTATGTCTGACATACATCAGGCAATCTGGCTTCAAGGTCTGGACTCTTAACCACAATGCTATACTGTGTTTCATGATAATATAGTGTGTTCTGGCAGGATTGAAGCTATTCAGTGTGAGTGGATCAAAGGGTTCATGTAATGGAATGGTTACAAATCAAATGACAAATTGTTAAGACTAGATTCTAAAGCGGCTTATAAGCTATGACAGGGATACTTATATTTTATCTTAGAGGAAATGGTAAGTCATCGAACATTTTTATACAGGGAGCAACATATTGTTTTTATTTTAGAAAAAAAATCAAGACAAGGATCCTGTTTAGGAGTTTATGCAATAGACTCTCTGAGAAGTGAGGAAAATTAGGATATAGACATGGTGAATGTAATGAACTTGAGACATTGTTTCAGAAACGGGTGGAAAATTGAGTCAGAAAAAAATTGAGAGGTATAGTGGAAAAGGCATGGACCATGACACCAAATAATTTTTTAAAGTATTTATTAATTCAGTCATTCAATATAATTTACATTATGAACTTCTTTCAATATTTTACAATATTTTACACTATGGGGTTACAATTAGGGTTTCTTTCACCAAAAAACAGCCCAATAGCTGAGCTAGAGAACATATAGGATCAATGAAAAAATAAAAATGATCACTAATGAATATCAGATTTTAAAGATAATTCTGTATTATTTATTCACACAACATAGTCAATCATTTGCTTCCACGGTGCCATCTAGTCTAAAATGTTCGTATGAACCATTTATGCTTCATTTAAAAGGCCTAGACATATTAGAAAAATCCTGAGAGCTAACCATAAAACTGTGTTTAGCAATATCCACCCATGGGAACAAGAATGATTTGAGTTCTAAAACCTGAAGAGACACTACCAAATGTAAAATTGATGGCTAGTGGGAAGCTGCTGCATAGCACAGGGAGATCAGCTCGATGTTTTGTGACATCCTAGAGGGGTGAGGTAGGGAAGGTGGGAAGGAGGCTCAAAAAAGAGGGGATATGGGGATATATGTATACATATAGCTGATTCACTTTGTTGTACAGCAGAAACTAACACAATATTGTAAAGTAATTATACTCCAATAAAGATATTAAAAACAAAAAACAGTGAGATACAACTTCACACCACTAGAATGTTTATAATAAAAAAGACAGATAATACCCCCCCAAAAAAAAACAATCAAAAAAATAAACCCTGAAAAGAGAAGCATAGTTAGAAATAATTAGAAATTCATTAATTTTCTAATTCTTATTGCTTCAAGTCTAAATTTTCTGTGAGATTAAGAGCTACCTATTTTCTAGATACCCTTTATCTTCCTCTCTAGCTTAACTTGCCAACACTTTCCTTGAGAGACCGTCCATGTTATGAGCATGTTTCACCTTCCGCTAAAACATACCAGATTCTTTCCTATCTAAAAAAGCCTGGCCTAAAATCTGCAAAGATAGTTGTTAAACAGAGGAAGAGCTGCTATCCAAGAAAACCCCTCATATATTCATATAATCCTGGATATCATAGTAGGGTCTGATAACTTTAAAGAGTAATATGGAACTTGCCCCATTCCTAAGCGGAGGTCATGATTGTAAATAATGCCTTTCTTTGAAAAGCAAAGAGTGCTAGTAATTTCCAGAGCAAAGCAGTGGAATTCCTCAATCATAGAGATTGATTATTATGGGATGGAAGGAGCACATATAGTATGCAGACTGGAAAACATAATTTTTATGTGAACATTTGTTATGTATAACAATAAACATATTGTTTGTTTTATATAATTTATTATTGAATTGCACAAAGATTCAATTTAATAGCTGATTTGAAAAAAATAAACTGCTTTATAAGAATATGCCATATATATAATGGCATTTCATGTGGTTTTTAATATTATGTTTAAAATCTTACCATTTCTTGTATGCTACTATTATAGGTTTATAAACTTTCATTTTAAAACCATATTTTACCATTTTTAAAATTTATTTTATCTTTATCACTGGATGGTGTGTATTTATATAATTGTAAATTTTGCCCTTTGAAGATCTATGTATTTGCAGAAATGTTCAATTCTTACAAATGATTATAAGATGATTTCACTAGAGAAAATATGAGTTTCAGGTCCATTTGCCAATTTTCTGCCTGGATTGTTGTTTTTATATAGCTGAATCAAAACCCTTAAAGAATATAGTGAAGAGCAGATATAATAACTTATTAACTACACTGTCTCATTCTTTATCTACATTGGACAAAATTAACAAGTTTCTGAAAAAATATATAGACTAAATTGCCATTTTATACAAGTTATGTTCTGTGGCAGTTCAGATTAGTTGTGTTATTCAAATCACATTGGAATTCAAGAACACTAGAACAGAAAAATAAAAACCATAGGTACTTTTAGGTCAATGTGTTGGTTGTCATAAGTCTATTGGTATATCTTCAAATTTATATTTGCTTTTATTTGCAAGTTACTGAGGATTTTTATAAGAAGACAAGCTTAGATAATGCTGTTTAAAAACTGTGATTAACGTTAGTCACAGGATCAGCTAATGCTATTTTGCTGGCGCACTTTTATAATATCTATAAAAGTCTGTGCATTTGCTCCTTCACTTATGTAATTCACACTTGATTATGGAACTGAAAAGAATTTATAGTCTTTAAGTTTTGAATTCTGATCAGAGCAATATCTGTATTATCACAGGACTTTATCACGGGATTGTCCTACTCTCACAATCTCTCTGAAGGCCTGTGCGTATACTTTGACAGTAATATGATATTATAGAGCTCTGTCAATAGACAGGAATAAGCTAGTTATGTTCCTGAAAAAGAAAGAAGTTTAACGGAGAATAGTAAACAATAGGAATGATAGGAGATGAGGTCAGAAAAGAGTCCAGGGGAAGATCATACAGTACCTTTTATGGGTCACAGTAATAGTTTGCATGTAATTCTAATTACAAGAGGAATCAATAGAAGGGCTTTAAATGAGCATAGTGTTATTTCACATTTTAAAAAGAGTTGGAGTCTCTCAATTTATTCCAAGAGAGCATGATGGAAATGTGAAATAATGTAGCCATTTCATAATCTATTTTAGAGATAGAATTAGTAAGGCTTGTAGTTGGATTGGGTTACAACTAGAAATGATTTCTTGTTCTTTGTTCTGAATATGTGGGTGTATGATAGTGCCATTAACTGATAAAATATTAACTAATATGGGAAAGATTGATGGAGAAGTATGTTGGGAGTGGTAGTTAGTTGTTCCTAATAGGCACCTAAATAGTCAGGAACAGGATGTTCTTTGTTCTTTGAGATAAGCTTTTAAACTAAATCACAAAAGCTAATTTTGTGGTTTGGTTTAGCATAACGCTTTCTGGTCCCAACATTGCATTTCAGTTATGCCTTATCAAAACAATTCGTTTTCTTATGAAGTAGATAAAATTATTACCAACGTATTTTACCTATGCAAAAGCTCATCATCTGAGTATTTTAAGTAGAATACATCCTTTCTTGTCAAGATAGTCCACAAAAGATGTTGGACACTAAGTAGTAAGGAGATGCCAATCCAAGATGTTAGGAAACCCCCCAAAAGTTATACATTCTTTAGAACCATTTTATCTTATGGTCAAGACAGATTTTCCCAAGTCTCCTGAGCAATAATAGAGAAATATTTTTGACATTTATACTTTACTTAGGTTTATTTGCAAAAATATTGAAAGGTCTTAAGACATTTTAGTAGATATCATAGCAGGAAGAAAAAGGGATACCCATAATAGAGCTTTTAAATGTTGTCTACAATGGACTGTCACTAGTATAATTCTCATCAATCTTTATCACTTTAGCTAGAGATACAAAAGGGTTTGCCACCTGTGTAATTTTTTCCTTCCTAACTCTCCTGATATATAAATGTAAAACATTTAGAATGTCTGTTCTATATTCAAAATAATAACTTCCCAATGACTGCTTATTGGGCAGCTAATCCAGTTAAATGCATTCACTGTGTGCTCAAAATTAGTATTTAGGTGCTCAGTCATCACCTCCAACAAAACAACCTAAACAAAATTCAGGTTTTTAAAATCAGAGATAAGATTATTTTCTTACCTTGCACTTTCTGTTAATGTTACAACATTTTCCTATTCAGAAGCAAACTGTGAGTAAAATTAGAGTCCTTTTCAATTATCTGTCATATTTGGTAACATTTCACATTTGTCCTTTTCTGTCTGTTGTATTTATTATTACAGGTTAAGCCATTGAAGTATAAATACAGGAGTAATGAATTTGTTTTCTAATTGGTTACTTTTTTTTTTTTTTTCCAAAGGAGATGTTGGGGGTAGGAGTTAATTAATTAATTAATTTATTTTTGCGCATTGGGTCTTCGTTTCTGCGTGAGGGCTTTCTCTAGTTGTGGCAAGCGGGGGCCACTCTTCATCAAGTTGTGCGGGCCTCTCACTATCGCAGCCTCTCTTGTTGCGGAGCACAGGCTCCAGATGCACAGTCTCAGTAGTGTGGCTCATGGGACTAGTTGCTCCGAGGCATGTGGGATCCTCCCAGACCAGGGCCCGAACTTGTGTCCCCTGCATTAGCAGGCAGATTCTCAACCACTGAGCCACCAGGGAAGCCCCTAATTTGTTACTTTGATTCTAGTATTGTTCCTCTTTAATTTAAAAGGAACATATCACTGATTTCCCATTTCTCTGTATCTGTCTCTTGGTATCTCTCTGTCTCTCTTTTTCTCTTGCCCCTCTTTGTCTTCTAGCTTGTCTCTCTTCCAACCTATACTTTATAAGTTTTTCAGTTTGGATATTTGGTCCATGATGACTTAACCCTATGACATAGCATTGAGAGTGAAGAAGAAACATTGAAACTATAATGATTATAAGACAAAATAAGAAAAAGAAAAGTACAGGGTAGAGAGAGATTAAAATAATGCCAATGTGTTTAAAGCGAAATTGTTGGATAAATGCAATCATCTAATCATGAAGACAGAGAAAAATTAGTTACCTAGTCCAGGATGGATTCTCTGTGATACTAATCTTAATGTTTTGCTTTGTGATACTGATCTCAGTGCTCTGATTTGATGCACTATGTTTAAACAGTTCAATTTAGGTATTTTAATTGTGGATCTTTCATTAGCTCTTGCCCAAAAGTCTGAAATTACAATTCCTGGAAATTGAAACTCTTCATAACAAAATAAAATTCCATTAGAAATATAAATATAATATAGAAAATAATTTTAAAATTTCCCATTTATATTATCTCCCATAAAAATCTAAGCAAAGACAGGCTGTCATCTAAATGTGTATGTGTTTCATAATGAGGGAAGTTCAGTGAAAAATAATTTTTATTAAATCAACATAACTAAACTTTATTTAGTGACTTACATATGTATAGCATTCTTCATAGTTTTTTTTTTTTTTTTTTTTTTTTTTTTTGCGGTACGCGGGCCTCTCACTGCTGTGGCCTCTCCCGCTGTGGAGCACAGGCTCCAGACATGCAGGCTCAGCGGCCATGGCTCACGGGCCCAGCTGCTCCACGGCATGCGGGATCCTCCCGGACCGGGGCACAAACCCGTGTCCCCTGCATCGCAGGTGGACTCCCAACCACTGTGCCATCAGGGAAGTCCTCTGCATAGTATTGAGGTAATCAAAAGACTACTTAAATTATTAGGGTTATTTAGTTTAAAAGATGAAGTGGTAACAGAGGGACTTTGGCTCCCTGCCATGGGCCACAGGAGCAAAGCTGGGTGGGTGGGGGCAGAAGGTGTCTTTTCTGGGAGTCCTGGGGCCCCTGTTGGGGTCCAGCTTCAAGTGTCTATGGAAACATTGGTAGCTGGGATGAGAGCAGCCAGGAACTAGTGGGGGGTCTCTTGCTGGCCCTGTGGGAGCTGGTCTACTGTGACCCTCCACCCAGCATCAGCCACAAGCTGACATGCCTGGACTTGGTGCACTGCCTGGGCCTGGGCCACAGGTCCGGTCATCTTGTGCTCAGCCCTGTGGGTGCCCAGCATATGTCCCGGCAGATAGGCAACTGGTGACACAATCAGGTGTTCCCATCCTGGATGGTCCCTGTGTCAGACTGGAGGAGATGACGTTTGGGAAGATGCTGGAGAGCCTCCTGTGGCTACTGACTCACTGAGTGTCTTCCAGTGCTGTGAACTATGGCCGACCCTGCAAACTGTCTTCAGTGGAGGTTTTTGTTGCCACCTTCTGCATCCAGAGCTTGTCGGAACTTGCTGTCCTTTGGCTGCAGAAGTTTAAGTGGGGCAAGGACTTGCTGGATGTGAACCAATAGCTTCTGGGCAAGTACTCGGCTTGCAGCAGCCTGGAGTGGGTGCCCCAGGCAGAGAAGGAGCTCCTGAGTGATGCTAAGGGGAGCACCAGGAGGAGGAAATTTATCCCTTTGATGTGAATTAGGGCAGGTGTTTGCAAATCCCAACAAGCCCATGGTGACACCTGGCTGCTCAGAGACAGTGTTGACAGTGGGGATGAGTCTGAGAGTCAAGGCCCTGACGCCATGGGCCAAGGACACAGCAGCAGCAGAGGAGAAGGAAAGTCAAGGGAAAGGTGCCTAGGCCAGTGCACCAACAGATGTTTAGAAAGGAATCAAGAAACAGCAAAGATATACTTTCTAGACCTAATGATTGTCCTATGTGCCATGCAATCAGAATCTTGAATGAGGTTTTGAAGAGAGATAAAGTTCTTCTTTTTACTAGTGTCTTCGAATATTTCAGTAATATCAAGGTCGATTACAATTTTATTGGGTGGTTTTATGTTATATTGACTTAGATGCAACTTAATTTAAAACATTAAAGGTAGAATTAGAAAAGGAATTGTCTTTTTTTTAAATCACACGACATTATTTATGCTTAAAATTGAAAAAAAAAAATATTTTTTGGCTTCAAGAATAGTCAAAAATTTAATATGATAATTTTATTACCCCATTAGTCAGCATTACAGATCCTCTGTTCTAGTTTATTGGTTTCCTTACTGTTTATTAATTACATACGCCTATTTCTTCATTTTTTATAACTATTTTAATTTTTAAAGACAACCCAAGACCTATTGTTTTTTTCTATTCTCTTCAGTTTCTTTTCAAAACTTAGATCACCTTTGTCTCATTAGGGCCTCAGTGAAATAGCAGTGAGACCTACTAGCTACATCACAGTGATACACTTCTGTCAATGAGATAGAGTGATCGATCCCTGCATATAACTGACAGATAATTAATTTACATCTTCTACAGAACCCAGCATAAAGCTAAACATCTAAGTGCTCCACAAATGTTTGAATTTGATATAAATAGCTTATTATATGTCTAAGGATGCTTCCTTCTAAGTATGTATTTTGATTATATATAACTAGTGTCCCCATTATTCAAAATATAAAATATTATGTGTATTCACACACATGGGAGTATTTATATGTGTGTGTATATAGTGCAAATATCACCTGTGATAGATGAGAAAATTATAAAAACAATTTATTGTTAGTCTCTAATATTAATGTTTTTAAAATATATATATAGTGTTGTTAATGGTGATATTCAAATTGTTTTTTGCACTACGTCTATATTGCCTTCACATTTGCCCTAATTCTTTTAATAATGTATTTCCTTTTATTTCAAAAATAAAGAGAATTAAGAAATAATTTATTTTATATCAAATTATTTTAGTGGTTGTTTATTATAAAACCTAACCCCATGATAGTTTTAATGTAGTCATGAATCTATTTTTAATATTTAAATAATACATTGCTTGAGATTCCTACCATTTGGAAAGTCATCTCTCTCTCAGTTACATAGCACCAAGTGTTTCTATGGAAAAAAATGGAAATTTACAATATTTACTGTCAATAAACTTTAATTGTGCCAGCAAGGGGGCAGGAATGCAGAAAATTATAGACTTTTAAATGTGTGAATTGCTTGCAAGTTAGAAGGCCTGGGTAATTATGTATCTTAGATGGGTAGTGCACAATAAAACCCAGGGACAATGATAATTGAGGTGACTTCCTCTTGCTTCAGCTCTGTTATCACATAAAAGGAGCAATCTGTTTTTAATCTAAAATTTGACATGAATAAACTTGTTTTATGAGTTTTTCAGTGTTTGCTAAAACAAAGGAAGCAGCAATTTAAGAGAGTTAGGTTTATAACAATCTTTTGAAGACCCTGTAGCTAGAAATTAATCAGAATAACATTGAACTATTAGAAAATAACAGGAGTAATTAAAAAGCACAAATCGAGTCAAATTACAAAGAGTGAAAGGCAATATCCTTTTTTTTTCCCTATCATACAACCATGCTAAACTTCCCTTATTATTCATGAAAGAGCTTTTTAGAGTTTATGACTTACAATAGCAATTGATCTTTGGCTTTTCCAACACTGCCTTGCAGAATCAAATTGACTTTTGACAAATACTTAGGATGAATGCCAAGCGACTTTTTGGCATAAAATAACAACCATTTATGTTTTTACACAATTATTGCAACTTGTGAGAGAAGTTTAATGATTACATCAACAACTTTATTTTGTTTTATCATTGATACCATAAGTTTGAAATGAATTATTAATCTGTGATTTATCTATAAATCAGTTATTTATCAAATAATAAAAGAGGTTAATAGAAATGCTCTGCATTTCTCATACTTTAGAGTTAACCGTTTCTACTTATTGCACATTGTGGAGGTGAGTCTTACAGAATTGATCACTTCCGGCTGTATAACCTACTAATTGCATGTTTCTTGTTCATCATTCTTTTTTTTTTAATTTTTTTAAAAAATATTTATTTATTTATTTATTTTTGGCTGCGTTGGGTCTTTGTTGCTTCGTGCGGGCTTTCTCTAGTTGCAGCGAGCGGGGACTACTCTTTGTTGTGTTGTGCAGTCTTCTCATTGTGGTGGTTTATCTCTTTGGGGAGCACGGGCTCTAGGCACACAGGCTCAGTCATTGTAGCTCGCAGGCTCTAGAGCGCAGGCTCAGTAGCTGTGGCGCACATGCTTAGCTGCTCCGCAGCAAGTGGGATCTTCCCAGACCAGGGCTCGAACCTGTGTCCCCTGCATTGGCAGGCGGATTCTTAACCACTGTGCCACCAGGGAAGTCCCATGTTCATCATTCTTGTCTTCAGCTTTCACATCCAATGTGAGGTCATAAGCAATTTAATTCACAAATTGAGTCACCACCCACAAAATATTTTTATGATAAAACAAGGAAATATTTCCCTAGGAAGTCAGGGTTAATTGTGCATGTGTGCTTGTTCGGTGTTTTATTGTTTTGTTTTGTTTTGTTTTGTTTTGTTTTTTTCTCAGGAAGACATAGCTCTGTAACTTTAAATTTAAAATTCGCTTTGGGGAGTTTTAATATTAAAATTAATCACACACAGAATGATTTTTTTAAAATAGACATTTACCTGAATAATTTTATCACCTAAGCTTATAAAATAAATATGTATATGAAACTATTCATGAAAGTTAGCCTACAAAAAATGAATCCAAATATATTTGTAATTTGACAAAACTTAGATAATACAGGTGAACCAGACAGGGAGGTGATGATCAAGTTACAGCTCATAAGTTATGGTCAGTGTATATTTGTGAACTGCACCTATCAAAAGACCTTGTCTAGAGCAAGAGAGTTCAAGGGAATGTATGAGGAAACTGGGTAACAACATTGCCTGTTCATTTAGATTTCATTGCTTTCTGAATAACTCAAGTCATTACAGCTTTGAAGATTAAAATTGAATTAATTTTAACAATACATCTGTGAGGGAGACAGAGGGTAGGATTATCACATTGAGTTGAAGGATACATTGTCTATTTAGAATGAGAAAATCATACAACATACCAGATTATAATAGAACGTATATTTCTATATGTTATCTAACATCTATCTCAGAGTTTTATTTCTTATATACAACTAGGTTTTTGTCAATAGCTAAGAGAGAAAATGCTAGCCAAGATTCTTATGGCTGGTAGGAAAAATATGGCCCTTTATGAACTATAGATTTGTTAGCCCTCCATTCCTTGTTTTGCTTGGCTGTGTTCCTTATTTAACTTGATGGAGAATCTTGGTAAGCTAGACAAAATGATCTAAATCAAATTCTATTAAGGACTTTATTTTGATTAGTTCCTAAACATTTGTTTTGACATTTAATTTCATAAATTCTGAATTTCACATTTAGGAAAGTAGATTTACTGAATATACTTTTATATTCTTAACAGTTTTGGAGAATCAAAGCAGATATCCTTGGTTATGCAATTAGTCATGACACCGGAAGGGGTGGGGCAATACTCAGTCCCCTAAATTGGTTTACTGCTTTTCTTCACTGTGTACATCAGCCAGCTCATTGCCATTGCTCATTTCTCTACCTGTTGGTCTCTGTATTACTGTGAATTCTGTCTCTTCTCTCTCCATGTCTCTTTCTCACTCCCTCTGGCCCCTTCAGTCTTATTCCCCTAGTGACAACACATATACGTATAAACATAACTGCAGTTATGTCTATAAGTGGGTGTATGTGGGTGTTACCTTGAGAAACAGATGCATGCCTTCAAATTAGAGAAATAACAGCATACTTACATTGACTTACACACTTACATTGATGCCTTCGTTAATTGCATCCTCTCAGATCCTAGAGGCACTCAACGTTTTCCTCAGGCAGGTGACAGAAGATTTATTGTCATTAGATTCTTACCTATGTACTTTAATCCTACAGTAATAAATGCATGCATTCCCCCAAACTGGAGAGTGCAGTGGCTTCAAAATCCCTCTTTTTAGATAATCATTTTGCCTCATAAGCTACTTATCATATTGTGTAAATCATTAACCTTTAATCTCATATTTACCTTTGTAATAGACTTTACACTAATGAAAAAGTTTCAGGTAGATTAATTGTATTAAAATATGGTAAGTAATATGTTTGAAAATGTGTTTTTAACTTATTTCTCAGAATATGCTGAGGCTTATGAAATTGTCATTGGTTTTTATTCTAAGTTGGATTTTCTATTATTCCTTTTATTCTCTTTTTAAAATTTGTATGTTTTGATTAAAATTCAGAAACCAAGCTAAAGAAAAACTAGAGAGAAGAAAAAAGTAAATTTCAAGTTGTTCTAGGAAGATTCTATCTTATATAAAATGTAGTATAGTACAGCTGACCTTCTACTTGCTATGAGGATGTTTTAGGGTAAAAGGATTTTTAGGAGCAGAAATTCAGGATATATACACAGATTAAAATGGTTCTTTATAGTGAGGCTTCCCAGACTTTTAGGCTTTATGAATTAGCAATTTCTTTTTCATTAGTTTGGAGGGACTGGTGTATGGTTGCCAGCTCTCTTTTGCCAAGGAAGAAAGTTAAAAATATCAGCTAGCAATTACTATTAGAGAAGGAATATTTCTCATACACACACACACACACAATGAAGAGAACTTAAACTCAGAATAAAATATATGGGCCTTTACGAGTAATGATACCTGGCAACCATATGCAGTATATTTTTAATATAGATGTTTTTAAAATCTGAATGCTGACATGTTATAGCATAAAATTACATTACATGTAATATCTTCATTAAACAATTTTGACAAGTCTGAGCTCTAAGTTTGTTGATAGTGCGACACCAACTGGTGCTCTGTCATTGTTTATTCCTTTACTTTGTTTTCCATCACATTGCTGAAAATCAAGTTTCACAAGTTAATGAAAATAGAAACAATTCTATTAATGAGTTATATTAAATTTAAATATTCTGAGAAAAATGAGATAAGCCATAGAAATATGGCCTTCATATCTCCAGTTTACTTCCTTTCCTTTGGACAAGAAAGAAATCATAAGATTAGCTAAGGCTGAGAAAAGTGACTCAATGAAGAGCATTTCCCCAAACTACCCAGCTTTGGGTTCTAATGGTGGAAAACATTAACTGAGGATAAAGTAACCCATGAAGACTTCTTAAACTGATACCAAACTGCCAACAATTGGGAATGATGTTCCCATAGTACTTTTTGAAAAAAGGTTAAAAATTCAGTAACATGGATGGACCTAGAGATTAACATACTGAGTGAAGTAAGTCAGACAAAGACAAATATTGTAAGATATCACTTATATGTGGAATGTAAAGTAATAAAAATGCAAATGAACTTATTTTCAAAACAGAAATAGACCCACAGACATAGAAAACAAACTTATGGTTACCAAAGGAGAAAGGGGTGAGGAAGGGATAAATTAGGAGGTTGGGATTAATATATATGCATTACTATATATAAAATAGATAACTGACAAGGATCTACTGTATAGCACAGGTAACTATACTCAATATTTTGTAATAGCCTATAAGGGAAAATAATCTATATACTAAACTGAACTACTTTGCTTCTGTACACCTGAAACATTGTAAATCATCTATACTTCAATTAAAAATTTTTTTTAATGTTTATTGCAACGTTACATGGTAACAACCTAAATTTCAATCAATAGAAGTATGGAGTGATTAATTTTGTTATAGGTACACAATGGAATAATATATAGCAAATTAAATTAAATGAATGACTGTTTTCCATATAACATGGTTGAAAGATAACGTTGAATGAAAGAGAAGAGACACAAGAGTGTATAGTCTCTATAATTCACTTGTGTCATTTTATTGATCCACAGGTAAAACTAATCTGTGCTTCTAGAAGTCAGGTTGCCATTTGAAAGGTGAGAGTGTAGTGACTGTGAAGAGACACAAAGGGAACTCCTGGGCATTGTCAGTGCTTTATATCTTCACCTAGGTGGTGATTACACAAGTGATTCACGTTGTGAAACTTTATTGAAGTGTATATTTATGATTAGTTCACCCTTCTATGTGTATTTAAAAAATATATTTATTTAAGAATTAAATATCCAAATACAGAGAATGTAGTATTAAAACTAGCTAAAGTGTTCTTTTTTCCTGCCCAGCAAATTGGGACTTCCAACTCAGGACTCCATGCTTTTTTAGATAATAAAACTACTCTGATAATCATCTCTGTATTTTCTCACTGAGAATAGGTTTGTAGTTTCATAAAATCTAGGTCTAGATTTGTTGTTGTTTTTGTTGTTAATAATTTATATTCTCAAGCTACAAACTGAGAAAATTCAGAATACCATAACGTTATTCCTTTGGTCGATACGATCTACCTTTACCCCCAGGGCTATATTTTGAATTGTAGGTTGTTAAGAATAAGAACATAACTGTTAAATAAGACATTAAAGCTCCCCTTCCCAAACACACACAACCATACTCATAGAAGAATCTGGCAATGACTCCTTTTTGAGTCATTGTAACTAAAAATTCATTTATTATTGAGTATTTGTCATATATTTACAGAAATTGTGGTAAACGTAAGAGAATTGTTGTCTCTCATTGAGCATAAACAGTGAAAAGTCCTAAGCAGAGGGGAAAAAATCATATTTCTGATACTTGTAAGGGAGGTTTTGGTGTGTGTGCTTGGGAATGAGGTAAGAAGAATAAATTGGAGATACTTGCTTCTGCCTGAGAGTCAATAACTATTTTTATATAAAGGCAGCAGTTCAGGGTGTTGCCTCCATGTAATGGGGGAGTCTGTACTTCTTTTTGTTAAGAAAGAAGCTAATGACCTCCAGACCTGGGCCATCAAGAAGTAATGAGTTTGCCTAGTAGAGTAATGGTCAGAATCTTCCAGGGGTCACCAGTAGATTATAAACAGCCATGAGGGTTGTCTTTTTTTTTTTTTAAAAAAACATCTTTATTGGAGTATAATTGCTTTACAATGGTGTGTTAGTTTCTGCTTTATAACAAAGTGAATCAGCTATACATATACATATATCCCCATATCTCTTCCCCTCTTGCATCTCCCTCCCTCCCACCCTCCCTATCCCACTGCCCTAGGTGGTCACAAAGCACCAGCTGATCGCCCTGTGCTATGTAGCTGCTTCCCACTAGCTATCGGTTTTACATTTGGTAATGTCATTTTTAATGTAAGTCATACAAGTAGACTTAAGTGGTTTTCCAGAGTCATACGACTGAAGTTATCACCTTAGAATAAAGGCCTTGACCTAAAATGGATAAAGAATAGATTCCCAATTAAAAGGAAAGCAGCATAAACTGCTCACTCTGAACCTATCAACTCATTGACAGAGTACAAGTAAGTGAAGGAAAGAAAGAGCAAGATTTGTGGTTGATTCAGTCTCTTTCTCACCAATAAATCATCTAAGGATCTGGTCTGCATCTCCAGCTCAGAGCCACATATGCATTAAGAAGCTCTGTGGAGTCTCAGAGGCTGGTCTACTCAATGTTATTTATTTATGTATGTATTTATTTATTTATTTTGCCGTATGCGGGCCTCTCACTGCTGTGGCCTCTCCCATTGTGGAGCACAGGCTCCTGAAGCGCAGGATCAGTGGCCATGGCTCACGGGCCCAGCCGCTTCGCGGCATGTGGGATCTTCCTGGACCGGGGCACGAACCCGCGTCCCCTGCATCGGCAGGCGAACTCTCAACCACTGCACCACCAGGGAAGCCCCAAAATGTCGAAGCTTTTATGTAAGGTAGTGTTTTCTAGTTTAAGGCCAGTGTCGGTATAGACTTAGCAAAATATCTATCATCTTTTCTATACAAGTCTTTAGCAGCTTACATTGGGGTTACATAACCATCATGGGTTGAAAATATCTTAATTTGAAAATGCATTCAATATACCTAACCAACTGAATATCATTAAGCTTAACTTAAATGCGCTAAGAATATTAGCCTACAGTTGGGCAATATCATCCAACTCAGAACCTAGTTTACAATAAAGTGTTGAATATCCCACATAATTTATTGAATACTGCACTGAAAGTGTAAAACAGAATGATTGTGTAAGTACAGAATGGTAGTAAGTGCATCCGACGTTTAACCCCCGTGATTAGAGTGTCTGACAGGGAGCTGCGGGTTGCTGCTGCCGCCCAGCATTAGAAGAAAGTATTTTGTACCACATATAGCAAGCCCAGGAAAAGATCAACAAATTTGAAGTACAGTTTTTACTGAATGCATATTGCTTTTGCATCATAAAGCAGAAAAAACCATCGATCCATTATAAGTCAGGGACTGCCTGTATTAAAACATATAATACTGACCCTGAGTCATTTAAAAGAAAATGTAAGTATAGTTCTCATTTACTGTTCTTTTACTGCAAGTCAGAGGGCTTTTCCATGGCTTGAGCATGAGTGATGTGTGGAAAACACTGGTTTTGGATGATTAGTCTGCTAATGATAGATGGATTAAAATTTGAAGATATTGGAAACATTCAAGACCCAAAAGAGACTGACCTTGAATTGAATGATGAGGGCCTAGACTAGACTATAAGCAGTGGAAGCTGAATGGAAGTTATAGATAATGACAGCAATAATACAATGTATGTTGAGGCTTATTAATAATTTTAGTTGTTTTAGTGGCTATTGCACCAAATGTCCTTATAGCAGAGAATATCAACACAGACCTTATCGAGATTAATAAAAGCACCTAACAAGGTGGATATTATTCCGAGTGCTTCATAAAAGTAGAATGCTTAGCCTCTGGTCATATCTCTTCTGCTTTTGAAAAAAAAAAATCTTAAGAAACTATTCTCAAAAAATTGATATTGAAATTGCTGTATTCTAAACATTCAGCACATGTATTTCTTGTGTGCTTTTTCACTCACCCTCTCATCACAATGAGACAAAAACATGTTGAAGACAAGGACCATTTTATGCCCTCTTCAATTCCTAAGGGTAATTGAAAATTTCAGTTTTTTCCTTTCTATGTTGGGGGAAAAAAACAACAACAACAAAACAACAGTTTTCTTCTACTGTTTTTCTTTCCCTCCTGAGTCTGCTTGGTGTGAGTCTCACACAAAATACTCACATTTCTGACCTTTCTGGCCACCAAATGAATGGAGGTGTTTCCCCCACACCAAGTAATTCTCTGTGACACTGGCTGGGTGTCCTACAATTTAATTCATTCTAACATTATCTCCTTGAAGATAGCATCAGATTCCATGGGTTAAGGAACAGTCCCACAGTTCTGCCTCCCCCTCCATTTCAGATTCCAGTTGTAAACCCATGTTATCACCTGTGCTTCTTACCAACCAGCTATAGATCTAATGTTCCAAAGGCCTTCCTCCTTGGACTCTTATTAGTTTGCTAGAGCAGCTCACAGAACTCAGGAGAACACTTATGTTTATCAGTTTATTAAGGGATCTGATAAAGGATACATATGAACATCCAGATGGGAAGGGTGCATAGGGCAAGGTTTGCGGAGATGGGTGTGGAGCTTCCATCCCTCTCTGCTCCCGCTCTCCCAGAACTTCCACGTGTTCACCAACCCAGAAGCTCTCTGAATGACAATTACTGGAATTTTATAGAGGCTTCCTCATGTGGGCATGATCAATTATTAACTGTATTTCCAACCTTTTTCCCCTCTCTGGAGGGTGAGGGGTGAGGCTGAAAATACCCAGCTTCTAACCATGGCTTAGTCTTTCTGGTGACCAGCTCACATCCGAGGAGCCCACCCAGAGTTGCCTCATTACAACAAAAGATGCTTCTAGTCTCTTATCACTTAGGAATTTATGAGGGTTTTAGGAGACCTGTGTCAGGGACAGCGTCACAACCAAATATTAGAACAAGAGATGCCACTTAGTCTTCTCATCACTTAGAAAATTAACAAGGGTTTTTGGATCTCTGTGCCACGAACTGGGGACAGATATATATATATATATAATAGTACTCACTGCAAGATATACCATGTGATTCTGATAAATATGGTCCTTTTTTGATCAGGCATAAGGTTCAGTTTTACAGTAACCATGTTATTCAACTCACACATATTTCTTGTTTATCATATTTTAAAACTTTTGACAAATCATTTTTTAATATATACATGAAAGAGAAGTAAAGGCTACTAGTCTAGCAAAGGAGGAAACTATACTGGATTCAAAATAATTGAATCCACTAGATACTTTGCTTCTGCGGTTTTGACCTAGTGCAGATTTTAAAATTATTTTCTGGATTGAAATGTATTAAGGGAATTTAATTTCTGAACATATTTTTTGGATGTAATTTTCCATTCTGTCTTTTTTCCCTACCAAATTATTTTCATTGGATACATTATTTTCCTTGTAGATCTTAAAATGATGATTTGCTTCATTAGTACATATTATCTGATGGGTTTTCTCATTTGTGAATTTTATTTTATAAAGCTTTCATTTTTTAACGGAGTCCCATTTTCTCAGGTCAGATTTTGTGCACTTTCTGTCAATTTTTATTCAAAACAAAATTTGTTGTATGCCATTTTATCTGTTATTAGTTTTATTGAAGGTTGATTAGTTCTAAAAGTATAATTTATTTCAAGTAGGAGTCTCTGAAACAATTTAGATCAGCTGCAGTTCCGTAATTGTGTTGACTATCAGGCAGAGCAGGGTCAAAACAACCTTTGAGTCAGATGGTAAGGTCCCAATGTCCTACCTTAAACTTAATACATATAATTGTGAGCACATCAGAATCTAAACTCCTCAGAATATGAAGATAATTGCTACTATTACTTAGTTTTAGATATCCTGCAGTTCTAAGAAAAAGAAAAAATAATTTTAACTAGCACTGTCCTGTTTGTGGTGAGTATTGAACTCTTGATTAATGAACCATGATCTAGTCCATTCATTAATTAATGTGAATTAATATGAATATTAATTCATATTTTCCAGACATATGAATTAATATCATTCTTCAAACACATTATTCTTTCTACACTTAATCCATGACAATTCTACCATCTGAAATCACCTTTTTCACCATCTCTGCCAATTGTTAACTCATTGATAAGTCTTATCTGATTACCCCAACCTAAAAGCCTTTCTGTTTTCTGAGTACCTGTAGAAAGGTGTTCTTTCATATACTATTTAATATCTGAAGTTATCTCTAATTATCTTTCTCCTCTGCTTGATTATATGTTTATTGAGAGTAAGAATAAGACTCATTAATAATAGTGCTTTCTGTAATCCTTGGTGCAATTTCTCACCTTTGTTGAATAAATAAATATGTGTCAGGTAAATAAATTTTTGATTGCTGTTTACATAGAGGATAAGTGAACATAAACTTTCAATGCAGGAACTCAAAACCCAACCTCAACATGTAACAGAATTTCTGCCCAGATTTAGACAAAGCATTCACAGAACTCCCAGAGGATAATTGCTAATAGAACAAGTTGCTGCTTACCACTGTAGCTTAAATGGGAAGGAGAGGTAATTAAAAATTGGCAGCTCAGCCAACAAGTACAGAATTCTATGAGAACTGTAATGGAAGCTTAGAAACTTAAATGGAAAATAGAAATGGTAGTAGCATGAGTGTCTCAGTTTCAGGCAAGGCCTTTGAGACTGTTTGGTCAACTCTGGATATATTAATGGACAACATAGCAAGAAGTTAATGAGTAACCTGAGATCCCATAGAGAAACTCTCATTAGAATAGTCTATGGCTCTCCCCTGCAGTCATTATTAAAGCCAACATATGCTATTTGTTCATAGAATATGGTGCTATTCTCCACCTTCTTTATATGTGTACTTTGCTATGCCATAGGATATTATATGTTTTTTGGTTATATGCTTTGCAGTTCTAGTGTAGAAAGTGACCTTAATAAAAATATCATTTGGAGACTATGAATGTTTTTATCTTTATAAATAAGATCTCAGTAACTCTGCATATTGAGAATATAAAAGTAAAATAAAATCTTTTTTTTAAAGAATATAAAAATAATAATTAGGTTGCTGTATACTTTTAAAACAATAATGAGTGGCTTTAAGTATGTCTATGAAGGGATATTTAGAAGATATAAGAGCTAGTACCATATGTCTATCTTGAATCTTACTCAAGAAATATATCAATTTTGATAATTTAACATTGGAAAGGAAAATATACTTATTCTGTGTTATTACTATAATAATTCAGTACTTTCATTGTTTCATTGAAATTGCTTGAATCCATTGTAATGAAGTAGGAAATATATTTCAAACTTTGACTTACATACAAAAATAGTGCAAATTCTATAGTATTTTATAAATATGATGATCATATCCCCCAGTTTGCCTAAAATACTCACATCTGTTTTGCCAGACTTAGCTATTATTATGTACTTTCACTATCAAAATTGTCCTGGATTAGGTAATAAATAATATGTACATTCTATTTATAAAGCAGAAATATCTAGTCCCAGAATTTTTTCATGCTGTTATTTATGGGGAAAGTATATCAATATGTTTTCTATATTCCTGCAGAGAAAAAAAATATATTTATTGTTTACATACTACCAATTCCAATTTTTCATAGTGTAGAAAATAGCAGGGGTATATAAAAATAGATAAATGTGAGAATTATTAGTCTATGCAGAATATATGAACCATTATGTGCTGAGACAAATTTTATATGTGGTTTTCTCAATGTCATACCAGTCATTTGGAAATACATTTATGTACTAAAAAACTAAAGTGTGACAAATGTCAAGCTTAGCTGAGCATCTGTTAGTAGCAATCCAGCTGATAAACTACTGATTTACTCTGATACATTTCTATTTGTTGCATATGTATTACTGTTGACTGTTCCTCATATTTGGAATCTCTAGATTTCAGAGGATAGATGCACTGCATTCTATGGGGTGACTTCAGGTGCCTAACCTTGGTCCACTGGATTCTTCCAGGCAAACTTTTACATGCCAGGATTGACCACAAAGACCAATGCATGTTCATAGTATTGTAAGACTGACATCTTTGACCAGGTTTATGATTGCTCTCCCTTCAGTTTACCTCTGAGCCAACCTAGAAGCAGAGCAATAATATACACGGATAAAAATTAATAGATATTACTCTCCAAATGCTTATCAGTCCCTAAAGAGGCACTTCCTGAGTCAGGTAGTCAATGCAGCTGGCAGAGACTTGAGAAACTTACAAGGTCAGAAAGCACTGGTTTTGTAGCATCTTAATCCCTTAGACTAGATTAGGATCCATATTCTGATTCAAGGTTCAGTTTCAGTCTCCATACAAGGGAGAATTCTTGTAGTACCCTACTACTTGCAAACATTTTTGTTCTATTTTTTCCTGTGTTATCTAGGCTACACCATGCCTGGCCATGGCTTATCCTGCACATGACAAAAGGGGGTACATCCTCTACATAAAGAAATGGATCCACTTTAGCCAGGCTCAACATTTCTAGATATTTTACTTCTTGAGACTAATATCAGGGAGATAACATTTCAAGCTCTATGTTTCAAAAAAATATCTTGTGGCAAATAGATCCAGATACAGAATCAATTCCAGGGTATAGGGGGATATTGTAAGGCAGCATTAGTCTAGAAAATACGAGCATGGGCTCAAGTCAGACAGCCTGGTTTAGAAGCCCAGCTCTGTCTCTTACTTGCTGTGTGTCCTTATTCAAGGTATATAACCTTTCTAGTTCTTAGATTTCTCATCTGTAACATGAGTAATTATAATAACCATTATATGAAAGTTAGACAAAGTGGACTAGGTGAGATGTTTATAATACACAACAAACAACATCATGAAGCTATTATGAAGACTTAATAAGATAATGCATATTGAGCCTGGCACATAGAAAGGCTTCAAAAATTAAGACCTATCGTTACCAGTAATAGCAGCAATCGTAGTGTAGTATCTTTGCCTGTGGCAGTTTCCTAGCCTTTAGAGAATCTACAGCCAGTTGTCCATTGAGCCACTTGAAACTTTTGATTTTCTTGCTGGTCTTTGTGGTGTTGTCATGTGGACTCAGTTGGAAGTATAATAAGGGGCAACTTAATTATTTATACATAATAGATTTTAATGTTATTGTAATAATCACTTGATTACTGATTAAAGGATTATGATAATGCATTGATCAATTGTTTCTATTTTTACCTAATGTGGAAAAATTGGAATTAAAAAAGCTATTTTCTTTAATTTGCAGAAGTTCCCTTTGGGAAGGAAGATAGATAAATTGGATTAATGCATAATTGGGCCACTAACAAATTTTATGAACAATTCATTAAATATTAAGTGAAGCTTCAGGTCTAAGTGCCTCTGCATCTTTGAGTAAGTTTCCCTTACTCCAAGGATGGCATTTGTCAGGGGAAATCCCTGAACTCCTTCCACTGCTTCACTTAACTTCCATATGTCTTACAAAACTCAAACCACCATGTTATAGCTAGGGTGTAGACTTAGAAGAAGCACCCAACTGTTTCAAATCATGCTGTGCTGGACAGTTCTTTATTTCAAAGCTATTGTTACAGTTGAATGCTATTAGATGTGAAATAGAGAACTGGAGAAATATAAACAAGATGGATTCTCTCTTTTTTTTTTTTTTTTAAACTTAGGAGGCTACTCTGCTTGCATAAAGAAGCCAACATTCCTTTAAACCTTGCACATACTGAATTTGGAACAGTAGACTATTATTTTCAAATTTAAATTGTCGACATTTTTTATTCAATTGAGGAGTTGTGTAGGAGGATATACATTTGACATTTAAAGTAGGATGACAATCCTGTAGCTACTGTTTGAAAGCATAACTTTAGAATTCCAGACGGTCGAATTATCTGGTCATTTATTAGACAAGATTTCAGAAAAAGTCTGATTTGAACTTTTTTCATTGAAATAAGTAGAATATTTCTCCAGCTCATTTTTCATAGTGTTCTCTCTTTTTAATATTTCGCAGAGAGGACATTAGCCTAGGGATCAGATGGTTTACAGAGTGGAAAAATATTGCTTTATAATAAAAGGAGGATATTGAATAAAGCCCAGATTTAATACTCAGCCTAACAGAACACCCTGATGAATGTAATTGCATTTTAAGCATTCTGATTAAATTTTTGATCCATATTGCATTTGTTTTGCTTGTGAATCTTTTATGAAAAAAAAGTGTCTGGAGATTAAAGGATTAGTGAGTTCTTAAGAAGCCGGGCAGCTGCTAAAGCATCTGAATATCCTCGCTTAAATAAGATGGTTGAAAAACTGCATAAATCTCAGCTGTTACAGTGAGTGATATGGCTAAAACTAGAATAGTGAGAGGGAAATGTTCTAGGGAAAACTTATTTCTGTAGTGGACAACATGAATGATATTCACTGTAAATTGAAAAAAAGTCTATACAGTAGTGTAGTTGAAAAAGCATTTATCAGCTATGTTGATTTGTTAGGAATAATGCTTTTCCTCCTTTCTCACGTCTTAGGCTAATTGACAATTCAGGGAATATATAAAGATTAAGAAATAATTTGCATGTTCTCAGATCCTAAGTGTCATTCATGTCTTTTGATAACCAGCCAACAAAAGGGCTAACAAATTAGCATAGCTATTTTACCTTGGAAGAGGACAGGTTTTTGTCATTCTGACAAAATATCAGGTAAGATAGAACAAGTTTGCAACACATCAGTATGTTTTGTACAATATTCAAGTTTTTAAACAAGTGGTCCAACGTAAAATATAAGGAGTTCCCTTTTGTGTTCAGGAAAGTGTTTCTAAATCCTTCCAAAGATACATGTGCTAAAGACAAATTGAGGTTCCCATTCACAAAGAGCTAAAAATTATATATATTTCTTAAATCTCTAATTATGGTCCCCACAGGCCTTCAACCTAGGGTCAGGGCAATCTGGTGAACTAGTGAGAGTTTTATAGATCCCCTGAAAGAGATGAGGCTTTGGTAGCTGTGTTAGCTGGATGTTGGCACCCAAAACAGTGATGAAGAAACAAAAGATCTCGAAAACAAACTTATGGTTACCAAAGGGGAAAAATGTGGGGGGAAGTGATAGATTAGGACATTGGGATTAACATATACACACTACTATATATACAAGATAGGTAATTAACAGGGACCTACTGTATAGCACATGGAAATCTACTCAATGCTCTGTGGTAATCTATATGGGAAAAGAATCTGAAAAAGAATGTGTATATATATATATGTGTGTGTGTGTGTGTGTGTGTGTATGTATATATATGTATGTGTGCATATATATATATATATATATATGTGTGTGTATAACTGTACACCCAGAACTAACACAACATTGTAAATCAACATACTCCAATAAAATTAAAAAAAAAAGAAAAGAAGAAATTAAACTTAGAAATTCCTATTTGGGAATGATATTCTGCCAGTTCTCTATATGTGTTAATGACCTCTCATGGGCTTTTACCCACTTAAGATGGCTTTTACTGAACAGAGAAACTCTAGACCAATGGTTCTTAACCTTGGTTGCCAATTAAAATAATCTGGGGAAGATTTGAACAAATTCTGATGAAGGACTTTTTGTTTTTAAGAGGTAGTGGGATTAAGGGAAAAGAAGAGGGGAATTGAATCAGATTTAATTTGTCTGAAACATTGGTATCTTTGAGAACGAATATTCTAGCTTGCTGAGGAGCTGGAGTGCAGCAGAAGCTTTGGAAAGAATTTCCCCTTGACACTCACAAGGAGAGAATGGACTGTAAATGAAAAGAGAGCCCATTCTCAGTGAGGAGGGTACTGACTGTGCTTCCTTCAGTTCAGGGCAGAGCACCAACCACAGCCAACAATAAGAATTGCCTAAGAACATCATCATCGCCTCTGTAGAGTCCCACAGCTTTCTCCAGTGCAGTGCCCTTTACCTGTCCCCACCATGCCTAAAATGGCATTTCTGGAGGAACCTAAGAATAAACTCACTGTATGAAACGTGTGTTTGTGTCCATTATTTGAGTAATATCAGGCACTGAATAGCCATGGTTCATCATTGCTCAATTTAGTCTTGAGATTCCAATAAATTGTCTATGAAATCCAGTGTCTTTCCAGAATACTGAAGAAATACCTCAGTAACATACCATCCATTATTGTGAATGAACGAAACTAATCAAACAACAATTGAAAATATGTTAAACTATCATATTATTTATTTATTTTATTTATTTATTTATTTTTTTGGAGTACGCGGGCCTCTCACTGTTGTGGCCTCTCCCGTTGCGGAGCACAGGCTCCGGACGCTCAGGCTCAGCAGCCATGGCTCACGGGCCCAGCCGCTCCGCGGCATGTGGGATCTTCCCGGACCGGGGCACGAGCCCGTGTCCCCTGCATCGGCAGGCGGACTCTCAACCACTGCGCCACCAGGGAAGCCCTCATATTATTTTTATAAAAGAGTCAACTGTGATTCTTTAAGAGTTTTGAATTATAAAGTTTATTGAGAGTTTATGGAAAGTTATGAGGCCAATACATTGGCAGTATACGCACAGAGTTATATATACAATTACAGGGATTTTTAGACTCCTGGGTTAAGAATTACTAATTCGATGTGGCAGAAATAAAACTCTTTATCAAGAGATAAAGCTCTGATACTTATTATATTGGGGGTATTTAGCAAATAGCTTAATTATCCTTAGAATTAATTCATTTATTATTTTTAAATGAGATATATATTTAAATGATTATTAAAATAGATGAGAAAAATATGTAGTGCTATGTAAATACTATGCAAATCGAAAGTAGTGTTGCTAATAGTTTAAGTGATCTAAATGTTCACTCACTTTTCAGAAGTAGCTCTTCCTTTTAAAGACCTCTTTGCCCTTAGTATGATTTTTAGAATACTATTGCGATTAATAAATATTATTTTATACATACCATTCATAAATATTATTGTGATTAATAAATATTATTTTACATATGCCCATTCATCTAGTAAAACATTAGTATTTTCATGTGTCACATTAACATGGGAGTTGAAATAGAGCTATTTCCAGAGTTTTATTTGACAAAATGTATTACTATGTGTGAGGCACTGTAGTTTGAATAAACAGAACATCAACATTGGTGATAAACTGAATTAAAATCCCACTTCAGACTCTTGCTCTCTGGGGAAAGCTGGCAATTCATTTTAAGCTTTCTGAATCTCATTTCCTCATTTATGAAATTATCATCATTAATTTAAAAATTACTCTTATTAATACATTTAACTTATTTAGTACATTAAATTTATGTGTTTCCTTAGAAATGCTGCCAATCCTGCTTAGGTTTTTATATGTACTACATTTATCAAGTACCAGTGAAATACACTATTGAATTATGGAAGGGGTGTGTTCATTTGCAATATTTATACATAACAAATAGCCTTTTCTTAGTATGTAAAAAAATTAAATCACATTAATAATTTTTATGCTAATCAAGACCTCACACATCAATGAAAGTGAAAGTAGAACAAAACTAAACTAAATAACATAAGCATAAAACTAGCTTAGAGATGTCTAAAAGCAATTTTTTTAACTTTTTTATGGCCATTGAATAACTTATTTAGAAGCATAACATATTTTAATATTTTTTCTTCAAAGTTCTATAAGGCAATAATTTAAAAAAAATAAATACTAAGTTTTTCTCATTTGGTGGTATATGATTACCCTTGGAGCTGTTATGCAAAACTATCTTGCAGACCTTTTTGGAACATCTTTTTTCTCAGCCCAAAGAAGTTGAAATTTTTAATGGATTTAGGGATACATCTGAAAATTCTAAGGGAAGAAAGATAGTGAGAATCAGAAAGGAAATATGAAAGCAGAAGCATATCATTCATATTCAAAATGGCATGGATAAGAATAATGTTATCTATTCCATGCTCTTTAAATTTTGCATAGTTCTTTCACATATATGAATTCTTATTACAACTTTTAAACATTTTACATATTTAAACATTTTACATATTTACATTTTAGATTTACATATTTACAAGAAAAGTATGAGTTGTCCAAGATTTTATAATTGTTAGATTTGTTTTAAAAAAAAGGTTAATTCAGTCTACAAATATTTATTGAGTGCCAACTACTAGCCAAACACCATTAGAGTCACAAGGGATATAACAATGAAAAAGACAGATATGACTCCTGTTTTTTTTGAAAGAATCCAAATGTATTTTCTTTGATTTAGGCATCTTTTACATTTAGGTTATTCAAAGTGGGAAATTAGATCTTGGATATAAGTAAACCTACTGTAGGGGAAAATGTATTCCTAGTTTTAAAAAGTATCCCTGAATAACTTAATAAATTAATATGTTTAGACAATGTTTAATTGTGGTTCCTTTGAATTTAAATATTATAATGTGGCATTGAAAAGACAGAGAAGATGTTCTGTGTTGTACCCATTATATTTGTAATATCACATCCATATAGATATTTAAACTGTGTAAAGCCATGCTAATTGAAACTACCTGTAATCGCATACAGGAATAACTTATTTTTTAAAAAGACTTTTCCCAGAAAAGATTTGGTGAATACATTCATCTCAACTCTCAAATGAATTTTCATATGTGTTTACCTATTTAAATCAGAAAAAAAATAGAAAACTTATTTATCTGAGATGTCTAACTCATCATATTAATAAGAAAAAATGTTTGCTAGTATAAACTTCATTACTTCTTGCCAGAAATTATCACAAGAAAATATTGACGATCTTGTTCCCTTTTGTGACATGTACAATATGTCAAAACTTTAAGTTATTTGTTCAGCAAAGAACAATATTTGAAATAATTCAAAACACCTTGTTTAAATGATTTACCTTAAGAGCAATCTGAAGGCAGGAACCTAATACAGGAATTGATGAAGTGTTATTTTCTGCCACTACTTTTTTAATAGAGATACGTTTAAGAATTTGGGGCAGGATTTTAAATAATACATGTTTCCTTAAGGATGATAATTCTGGGACATATTTGAAATAATCGTGGAAACATAAACTGTCAGATAAAAATGATCACATATAATTTTAACTGCTGACTTAACCATGACTAACTTTTTAATATTTGTACAGATTCACTAGGCTGAATTCCCACTGTTCAACTGTTGGATACCAAGCAGGTGAAAATAAGTTTTAATTCTAATCAAGTCAAACACAATTGGTAATTCTGCTTTAAAAATTATATGTAAATGTATTATTGGTATTTGAGAAGTAGATGAAAGTTATATTTCATTCAAGGAAAACATTTTTAAGGGTCTCATATAATTAAATATTTTTATAATTGTTTAATAGAATAATGAAATTAATGAAATTAATAATAAAATAATGTATAAAATATATTAGAGTATAAATTAAAATATGAAGAACATATTTTCAAAATATCTAAATATATAACCATTGTGATATACTTTGCCTTAATGACACATTTTATTTTCTCAGCCTTAACTTTAATATTTCAAATGATATATCTAATAATACTGTGTATTATGGTACTAATTTTGCTTTCTTCAAATAATTTTATCACAGTTAATCAAAGTAATTGACTATCAGGCATAATTTTTTAGAAGCATGATCAGAACGATCACGTGATGAACTTTGGTTGACATTGTTATAGTTGCAAAGGTAAATTTTGATTAATAATAACCGTTAATGTTGAAATAGCCCAATAGTCATGAAAATCACTCAGAGAAGTCCCCGCATCTATAAATGAAAGTGAGGTGCACTAGAAACTAGTAAAAGTGGCATTTGTCTAAACACAGTAGCAACTCATTTAGTTTGCCAGCTTTGAAAGTATTTATTGATTTGATTTTAATTTTTATTTATTATTTATTACTTATTATTTTAGAGGAAATTATCTGAAATTTTCCACATAAAGTAATGTGTTGTATTATTTCAAATTCTCAGTGCTCAAATTTGTATAAAACTGGCCATGCATATTTGAATTATATTATTCATTATAAAGCAATAGACCAATCCAAGCAAATACTGGTATATGCCATTAGTTTAGGGAATGTAGGAAAAATAAATTTTATTATTTAACTCTGTTAAAATGTCTAGTCTAAAACATTTGTTCAGTTGCTCACTGGAGCAATGATTTTTAAACTTTAAACTGGATTTCCCATTGTTTTACAAAAACAAAACAAAACCTATCTATGTGTAAATTGCATTAAAGTGCAGTTCTATTATTAGCAAAAACTTCAAGCATAAAACCTTGCTGAGGCAAGGTTTGTCAGTAATGATAGTGGACATAAATCTATATTGCATAGTTTACTTGATATTGTTGTATTTTTTTGCCAACTTCTTGTCAGATTTGATTAGATCCTCACAGTTCCTACTGCATAATAAGGGTGAAGAACTTGTACTAGGGGACTTACTGGCTCAGCCATTCTCTTGCTGTTTTCCTGTGCTTGCCTCATTAGTATTTTCCTCAATAGTTTTGAAGAACCTTTTTAAAGTCATATTGCTTTTCATAAGGGTTAGTTTAAATAAAAGTAGGTAATGTAATTTATAAACTCTCTTAACCAGACCCATCCTTATAAACTGCAGCAAGTTAGAATGTACTGAAAGCAAAAATGTCAAGTGAGAGCAAGGTAGGACTTCATTGCCAGTCTCTACTCTCTGCCACTTCAACTTTTCCCTTGAGATTCCTCCAACTTTTGTAGAAACAGAACTTTGACATATTCACCAAATAAGGGCCAAGTACATCAACATGGATGGAACTGGATATTATCATGCTAAGTAAAATAAGTCAGACAAAGACAAATATCAGATGATATGGCTTGTATGTGGAATCTTAAAAAAAAATATGATACCATTTACAAAACAGAAACAGACTCACAGACCTAGAGAATGAAGTTATGGTTTGGGGGGTCATGGAAGAGGGGGAGGGATAGATTGGGAGTTTGGGGTTGACATGTACACACTGCTCTGTTTAAAATAGGTAACCAACAAAGACCGACATATAACACAGGGAACTCTGCTCAGTATTCTGTAATAACCTAAATGGGAAAAGAATTTGAAGAAGAATAGATGCATGTATATGTATAACTGAATCGCTTTGCTCTACACCTGAAATTAACACAAGATTGTTAACCAACTATATTCCAATATAAAATAAAAATGTTTAAAAAGCTTAGCTTTATTTCTTCTTACTTTTAAGTTAAAGCAATGAATAGAAGGAGACATTCTAACATCATATTTCTTTAACCCATTGGATCCTTTTGTGCACACTTAGGAGAGCATTGCCCCATTTTGGGGGGACTGTTGCTCTAGAGATATGCAGAGAATAGGAGTGTAAACCATTAGTGTTCAGTAACACTTAAATCAAGATATGTTTTTAATTTACATTAGTGTTTTAAGCATTTTATCTCATTGTATCAATACATAGAAATGTCTCAGTATATTTAGAGAGAGATTTGGATTGTAGAAACTTTATATCAATGATTTTGCTGCAGAAAAATAAAATCAAAGACATGCAGTATTATTTTTATTGTTATGCTGATAGTGATGATGAATGATGACCCATGACTATTATTGTGTGGTTTGGATGCACTATACTATGGAAAATATATGCATCTGGAAAAATCTAGTCAAGCGTTGTTTGGGGACACAGCCAGAATATATTCTGAATCTTTTACCTTAATGCTTACAATATTTTCTCTTTATTCATCACATAAGTGCTATGTAACCTCTAAAGGTCAAGTTTTATTTCTTATTACATTTTGCATATCTATTCTCCACGAAAAGCTACTTTGTAAGTGAACTGCAGCTCAAGGCACAGAAAATATAATATAAGAGTAAAAAGTGACAATTAGATTTTCCTTCCCATATTTTACTTTTGTTTGTGGGAAAGCATTATGTAAAAGCCATCTTTTACTTCAATCCAAAAGGTGGTCCATTGTTGTATTAAGCATTAAGAATGCACGCACAGTAAAACTGCCCTGGCTTATTCAGTTGGTAAATCAGTTTTGCTTTTCTTTTTCCTTGATGTAGGCAAATTTCACAGTAGACTGTTTAGAAAATAACTTTTACTTTAGTGAAAAATCAGAGTTCACTAGCTTCAGTTCTGTCCAACTTATTTGAAGGTAATCCAATTTACACTATACTAACAAGAACTATAACCTCCAATTCAGTATAATCCAAATCACAGACTCGTTGATATGTTTCTGGGACTATCTGTCTATTTCAGTTGTCTTTTCAAACAATAAAATGTTTATCACTAAGAAAATTTTAATAATATATTTAATATTGTCTATACCTGATGCAATGTTACATACTGACATTTTTATATATTCTCACATAACCAAAAGTGCCTAGATATGGATTTTATTCATTTTTGAGGGTTGAAACAGGAAGAGCAATGGGAAAAATATCTTAAATATTTCATTTTTAATGTCTCATAACAGACATTTATAACAGCTACTTTCTACAATGTACTTGTCCCTAGTAATTAGTTATAAATTATTATTAATATATGTTAAGAAGTGAAAAACTTTTCTGCATTTTAAGGACAAAACTGTATTATATGTAATATTTAACACTTGTTTTCAAGTTACCACTTAAGTTAAACACTGAGAGGGAGTGGCTGAAGCAGAGGCTATGTAGAGGTGGTGATCATCAGTAGGTCTTATATCATTTTTAGATAGGATCAGTGCCACCCTATGCACACACATGCGTGCACACACACACACACGCATGGGAATTACCCACATGACCAAACTTTTATAAACTCACTCAAATAGGTTGATGTAACCTATAGCAAGTTGCAGTATGCTGAAAACAATCCCATTAAATGGTGGTGAAGCAGGTTCCACTGTTGACTTCCTCTCACTCTATCCCCACATTATCACTTACAATTCCATACCCAATGTACATGAAACATCATGGTCTAATTCACTATCTGAATGGTGGCATCTACGTCTGTCCCCTTTCAGACTGTCAGTGCTCAGGACCAGCTTCCAGATATGATTTATAGATAAGTCTATGACTGTCTTCTGTGCTAGTTCATACGTTTCTTTGTGATTCATCTCTATAACTTTGTTGCTCCACTGTCCCTCTTCATTCACCACCCACATAACACATGTGCACATAGTATGTTACCCACAGAAGGTGGCAATATTAGCTAATGGGCATCTAGCACCTGTAGAGATGGCAGGGCCTATGCTAGTGCTTTAACATGTATTTTCCATTCACAACAATGTGATTACTATCTCATTTTTATGGATGGGGAAACTGAGGCACAAAGAAGTTAAACACTGTTCAAGGTTACACACTTAATAGGAGGTAGATTCAGACGTAGGCAGTTTGGATTGATTTTAAATTCTTTTCTACATAAGCCCTCCAGTCTTAATATTTCCAAAAGAGAATCTATGATACATATCTGTGTTAAACAACTCTGACTGTCCATAATTTCTTCCTTTTATCTAATATAATGTTCCATGTTTTAGATCAAGCCTCTGGTGCTTTCTTTGGTGCAGAGAATCTATATAAGTGCCCTTTATATACTTAAAGAGAGTTTTGAGTCATTCACTTGTCTACTCATTCAATAACTCAAGTACTTTTAACCTTTCCCTTTAGATCTTATGTCTGAATTTATAAGCATTTTGGGGGCACTTTGGTGAAAACTCTTCATGTTTTCTCCATTTTTCTTAGCTGTGAATTGAGCAGACTCAATGCCAAATGTATTGGGTTTAAGACTAACCTATCAACAGTTTAGCATGTACAATATATGATACGGAATCATAGAATTTTTAACATATTTTATAGATTATCTTACAACACTTGAAGTTTAACCAACAAAATTATTATAATTAAATGTTTTTGGAGCCATATAAGTCATAAAGGTAAATGGTATTTTTCCAGTATTGTTTAATGGTGTTTTTCCTATGTTGCTTAAAATTGGCTTCCTTTTCAGTGAAGGGAAATTATTTTATCTTTATCTTACTTATGTTATGTTTAACTATTTGATTCCTTTTTTGCCTTTGTTTCTTACACATTATTCCTTACTAAAACTCAAACTATCTTATTATTTACTGATATCATTTTACATAGCTTTTATTAATTTGTTATTCCTATTTATTATCACTTACTATTTTTATTATTTATTAATTTATATTATGAAATAATATCTGACATGCTATTTTACAACTGCTATCATACAAAAAAGAGTAAGCATAACACGCCTAAAAGTTAGAAAGTCCTGCTCGCTAGTTTGGTCCTAGACTTCTGTCTGGAAACTTGTATTTCTGGAGTGTTCCCACAGTTCCCCAACTGATAAGAATGGTTTTCCATACCTGCATTGTTTGTGCAAAAACTGTGGCTTATGCTGCATACCTGCTTTTCTTCTGTGAGTCTGGAAGTCCTAGGCAGCGGGTACCTGCTACACAGCCAGCTTCATATAAAAACTTTGGTTACCAGACTCAAACGGGCTTCCCTTGATGAAACATTGTACACCTGTTGTTGCATGTTTATTGCTGGAAGGAGAATGCTACCTGTGTTACCCCTCATGGAAGGGAGAAAGCATAAGGAATTCTGCACATGGATTCTTCCATACTTTGCCTGTGTCTTTTTTACCTTATGATCTGGCTATATATGCTTACTATGGTTATCTCCAGTGAATCTCCAAATGTGGGGTAGTCATGGGAACCCCCAGCACAGCCATCATTTACAAAATATTTTCACATAATGAACTCACTTAATCCTTCCAATTACTTCATAAAACTCCATGAAGAAAGTGGAATATATATTATACAATGTATATTTTAAATAAAGAAATAGGCATAAAGATCTTCCATAATTTTGTTGACCTTATTCTATTTGTACTTAACATTTTTTTTTGTACTTTTAAGCAGGGCTAGACATATGTGATATTGTCAGTTCTCTCTCATTTGTCTTCTGTATTCTTCCCAATTCCAGTTCTAGGTATCTCCTTCACCAAACCTGCCAACCCCAAGGTATTTAGTGCTGTTCCTCAGATACACACTCCCACCTTCCTTGCAGGTCAAGCTTCCAAAGGCTTTGTACTTTTACTGTTGCCTCACTTAGTATTAATATTTGCTTTTTTCTCTTTTGATATATCATGACCCACTCCATGGTGCTGGATCTTCCTTAAACTGTATCTTAGCCAAGATATCCATAGACAAATAATTTATCTTTATCATAACATATCAAAAAATGCAAGTTCAAAGTCATACATAAAATATGGGAATTCGAAAAAGTGAAGAGGTGTGTAGGAATGATGACTTAGATTAAATGTTTTGGGATCTGCCTCAAATTAAGGATGACTCCACTCAGTAAATATGAGTTCTCTTTGATCTTAAGATGAAATTTTAGGGCCACCTAAAATAGAAATGTATTTGAAGGTCTAACATGCTCTCTTTTTCCCAGTCATCTAAAATTCTAAACTAATGTTTAAATATTCCATGCATGACTCTTTAGTCCTCTTCCTAAACACTGAAACTTAAATACCAGAGGTTTTAGTGAATGACATGCTGGGGGCAGAAAATATCATGGCAGGGGCCTAGAGAATCACATTGGAACCCAGCGTTTCTAGAAATTCATCTGGATGATTTATTCCATCAGTCATAAAAGAAATATTTTGTTTAAGTCTCATAACCTTTTGAAGAGTTGAATTGTTGGAGGATGAGTGGATCCGGTTAACCTGGGGGAACTAGGGTATTGACTAAATCCACTGAGATCCCCCTGCCATGATATAATATTCCATTAGTCTATCTTTGAAGGTTAAATGGACTTAAAGATCTTTCCCTAAAAAGATTAAAGAGACATATTCCATATGAGGAGATTGTAGGATCTCTCAGTAAAGGGTTGGGGTTAGCATGTTTATGCATTATAGCTCAGTGCTAAACTTTGGCCTATATCAGCTTAAGGAAAAGATTTTAAAGTATATTAATAAGTAAGAAAAACATCTATATGATATTATAGTTGGAGATTCAGTAACCCCTGGAGAACTTCAGATTCTCCCTAACATGTCAGCATCCTTCCTGATTTCCAATGTCACTTCAAGTAAGCAACTGCCTATTAGTCCATCTTTAAGTTTCACCCTTCCTCTGAGCAATAGACCCTAAGATCTACTGTTTTGTGAGATTCAGGTGCATTAACAAATTTGATAAATATCTACTGAGGTTTACTATTTCCCAGGCCTTGCATACAGCTTTTGTATTTATGACATCAAATTAGACAATATTTTTATGTTTTGAGAAAATTTTTGTTGGTCAGCTAGTTTATTTTGAACAAGGTAATACATTTTTCCTGTTCTCTTAATATGGTTTAATTAAAGAATATCTATTTTTTTCTTAAAATTACCTGTTTTCTTTTAAAAACGGACCCACTTATTGATAAAACCGAAATTCACACAGAAATTGCTTAAAAAAAACCTTTGGTGCAGGTTATCCATTCAGGACCTACCCCTTACCTGTGCTTAGCAGCTGCAGCTTTAATCAACTTCACTACTTTGAGATCTGCCCTTAGAATCTGAATTGTGGAGCAGTCTTGGTAATTTTGACACCTGCCTTTCCAGAGGACCAGAGTTCTCCTGCACTGTCTCCCGTGTTGCTTCAGGGTAAACTTACAACGTTTTCTTTTTGTTGTTTTGGTTTCATTTGGATTTTACATTTTCCTTAAAACTAGCCTATTTCAATTTTGTTATATGGTCATTTGTCTGATATCTTTGTACCATCCCTTTGTCCTATCATAAATATATTCAGCCCATCAAGGACATCATGGAACAAACTGATGTGATAGCAAATTGCTGCAGGATGACTTACTGACAATTTCATAGACAAAAGTTGAAAGGCTAGAAGGAACTCTAAAGGTCTACTCTACTGGTGTTCATAATAAATGTGCTGAATAGGTGGCTCGAGGTGGCATATAGTGAGCTGGCACACAAGAATATGCCATGCTTCATTTCAACCAGGGAAGATCTACTTTTATCTCTTAAATACACACGTTCCTCTAGAAAATTTTACTTCAAAACGTGGTTCTTTAAAGTAATACACTGTAAAAACTACTAAGTCTAGGGTAATCCATTCATTTAGTTTGATACTAGAATGTCTCATGATGGAAATCTGAATACTGTCAGCCAAAAATTCTTCTACTTGAATATTCATGCTAAGAATAAAACTACTGGAAGGAAAAAATTAATATATTTAAAGAACCCAATGTGGGTATAGCCAACTGGTTGCCAAACAAAACCCATTACCTTTTCTCTCTGCTTAACTATGCAGCTTTTTTTTTTTTTTCTATCCATCCCTCGGGGAAGATGATCCTGTCTGTGGTTCAGAGCTCAATCTAGCTCTAAACAAATCACGATAGTCCATTCTCCTTGTTAGATCTTGAATAGAGCATGAAGCTATACATGGAGATTGCACTGTAATTATGTCTAAGAGTTTTGAAATGAATTCTGCTTAGGGACTTCTAGGAAGGTTTTACCTCTACTATAAGATGAGACCAAATGGAAAGGGATCTACTTTTTCAATTGGTCGTTGAGAATGTCAGAGCAGAAAAGTGAAGAAAACATAAGATCTAAGACATGGTTAAGCGATTGAAGAAACCCATCATGCAAATGCATCATTGCTGGACGACTCAATATATGAAATAATACATTTCTTTTTTAGAAGCCCTTTGAGACTTTTTTATTGCACTTGACCCAAAGTCATCCTAACTGATAGGCTGAGATTGCCAGAGTGAAGATAAAAGGATTCTAAGATATACAGAGTATCTGCTGTTTGTCAGATATTGTACTAGGCACTTTTTAATATGTATTTTCATATTCTATTTTCCATATACTTGTGAGAGAAGTGTTATTATCCTCATTTCACAAACCAAGTATCTGAGCCTCAAAAAATATTTGATACATTTCTAAAGGTTTCATGACCGTTCATATGGAAAATTTGAATCCAGGGTTTTTTTATTTCAGAAGTCAATATATGACCCATAAATATATATTCTTTAGCCAATTCAATGCATAAAATCACTTTATTTTTATTGAGATATAATTGACATATAACACTGCATAATTTTAAAGTGTATATGTTGATTTGATACACATATTTTTCAATATGATTGCGAACATAGTATTAGCTAACATATCTATCATGTCACATAATTCTCATTTATTTTTTGCGGTGAGAACAATTAAGATCTAGTCTCTTAGAAACTTTTAAGTTTATAATACAGTATTATTGACTATAATCCCTATCTTGCAGTCTACAGTAGATCTCCAGAACTTATGTATCTACTACTTGAAAGTTGGTAGCCTTAAACAGTATCTCCCTGACTCCGCCACTCCCAGAACCTGGTAACCACCGTTCTACTCAATGTTTCTATGAGTTTGGCTTGTTTAGATTCCACATATAAGTGATATCATAAAGTATTTATCCTTCCCTATCTGATTTGACTCACTTAGCGTAATGTCCTCTAGATTCATCAATGCTGCCACAAGTGGCAGAATTTCCTTCTTTGTCATGGCTGAATAATATTTCATAGTGTGTGTGTATATGTGTATATATATATGGATGTATATGTATGTGTGTGTATGTGTGTGTGTGTGTGTGTGCACATTTTCTTTATTCATTCATCTGTCGACAGACACTGTTTCTATATCTTGGTTATTGTGAATAATGCTGTAATGAATATGGGAGTGCAGATAACTTTTTGATATTCTGTTTTCATTTCCTTTAGACATATGCCCAGAAGTGGGATTGCTGAATTACCTGGTAGTTCTAATTTAAGGTATTTTTAAAATTTTGAGGAACTTCCATGTTATTTTTCATAGTGGCTGCTCCAATTTACATTCCCACCAATAGTGCACAAGGGTTCCCTTTTCTCTACATCCTTGCCAATAATTGTTATTTCTTATCTTTTTGATAATAGCCATTCAAAACGGTGTGAGATAATATCTCCTTGTGTTTTGTTTTGCATTTCTCTGATGAATAGTGATGTTGAGCATCTTCTCAAGTACCAGTTGGCCATTTGGATGTCTTCTTTGGGAGAATGTCTGTCTTGTTCCTCTTCTATTTTTTTTTTTTTTTTTTTGCGGTACGCAGGCCTCTCACTGTTGTGGCCCCTCCCGTTGTGGAGCGCAGGCCCAGCGGCCACGGCTCACGGACCCAGCCACTCCGCGGCATGTGGGATCCTCCCAGACTGGGGCATGAACCCGTGCCCCCTGCATCGGCAGGCGGACTCTCAACCACTGTGCCACCAGGGAAGCCCACTCTGCTCATTTTTTAATAGGATTTTCTTGTTGTTATTGAGTACTGTAGGTTCTTTACATGTTTTAGGTATGAACTGCTTAACAGATATCTGGTTTGTATATAATTTCTCCCATTTTGCAGGTTGCCTTCTCATTTTTTAAAATTGTTTCTTTTACTGTGTGGAAGTCTTTTAGTTTGATGTAGCCCCACTTATTTACTTTTACTTTTGTTGCTTGCGCTTTTGTGTCATCTCAAAAAAAAAATTGCCAAGACCAATGACAAGGAGCTTCTTCCCTAGTTTTTTTTTTTTTTTTCTAGGATTTTTACAGTATCAGGTCTTACGTCTAAGTCTTTAATCTATTCTGTGTTAATTTTGTGGGTGGTGTAACGTAGGGGTCCAATTCTATTTTCTGTCTGTGGTTATCCAGTTTTCGCAGCACTATTTGTTGAAGAGGCTGTCCTTTCCTCATTGAGTATTATTGGCTCCCTTATCAAATATTAATTGACTGTATATGTGGGGGTGTCTTTCTGGACTCCCTATTCAGTATCATCAGTCTATGTGTATGAAACTATTTTAATGTTAACACATTTAGACAGGGCATCTGTTCTTTATCTCTTTTCAGATCTCCCCATTCCCTATTTTGTCTAGGATGACTCACATATTTACTTTACACTCCCATCACTATTTTGAAATTGCAGTCACCAGAATCTAACCCTGTCTAATACACAAGGATGCTGGCTATTTTTAAATTATTATTATTTTTAAGAAATTAGGTTCTGTCAGTATTTGATAAGAAGGGTTTTTGTCATTAAGAAATACTTTATAAGCTAAATCTGATTATTAGAGACTAAAAGGCTATTGTGAAGTACAATCATATTATATTTGTGACATTTCTTAAAGAGAAAAATGCCTTCATTTTGGTTTTAATAATGTGTTTTTGGGAAGAGTGCTATGTTACAAATATTTCTTATTAATTTGTACTATATAAACGACTGTTCTCAGTATTGAAAGAATACCCAGCCATATGCATCACTTAGAATAATCAACACTCTTTTCAGATCTATGACCTATATTTCCAATCTGTGGAAATGCTATTAGCAGTGTGAGATATAACAGTTAATATTTACTGAAAACTAATTTCAGTGCCTGGGACATGATAGGTATAAAAGCTACAGTAGCTACATGAATTTTTATATTCATATAGTTATTTATTTACCTTTTGTCATTTTCAAGCACAGACAACTGAAGATGTTCTTGGGAAGAACAAAAACGAGCGTGTCACCTTAGCGTGACACCACATTTGTCCTGTGATTGCAGAATTACTTGTTAAAAAGTAATTACTGTTAAATTACATGTTAAAAAGTTACTTGTTAAAAAGAAATAGAACTGGGTGTTTTGTTTTGTTTTGTTTTTAATACAGTGAAGACATTACTATTACTTTCAGTAATTGTCATATTTAATTATTTCATTAGGAAAAATGAAATTCTAATTTCTCTTAGCCTTTTTTTTTAGATACTAGTCCTATTGTTAGGGATAATAAGAAAAGATAGTTGCTAGGATATTTGATTCTTAGACTACTCATCAGAGAAAAGTCTGTTTTATGGTATTAAAATGATTGGTGATAAGATGGGGAAACACCAGTTTTTAACATCTTGTTAAAAATTGTTAAAATTTTTAACAAGGACCTGAAAACCCCTATCATAGCCCAGTCAATATAGAGACACAGTGAATAAGACATATAGTGTGAGCCTTCATGGGTAAAACAATCTCTTTCAATATTAGACTGCAGTTGTTTGAACTGGGCAAGAAGGATACCTTTCTTTACCCAGTAAATTCATTATTGTCAGTGTACTGTTATATACGTAGTAGCCACTTAACTCTGAAATCTTGAAAAGCCATGAAAGCATAATTGAAGCTAAACTGGGTTTCTTGATGACATTAAAAACTGAAATATGAGAATGCAACTAATTAGAGGGGTTGTAATTATGATTTGTATTCATTAACCTCCAAGTTTAGTGCTTTTTCATTAGCAAGTGGTATTTGGTGATTCTCCCTCTGCCCCACCGCATCCAGGTTAGTATGAACTTCTGATTTTTTTAACATATTTTCTAACCTATGTTTTAATGTTTTCCACTTAAATTTCTTTCCTTATGTATGTTGTTTCACAAAATAGATATCATCAGTGTTAGATTTTTACATCTTGTGTGTCTATATTAAAACACTCAGATGCAGGCCTTGTTAAATGTACTATGTCATAACCCTATTAGTTAGTGGTGCAAGATGAATAAAAATGTAATTAAAAGATCATATTGGGGCTTCCCTGGTGGCACGCAGTAGTTGAGAGTCCACCTGCCGATGCAGGGGACACGGGTTCGTGCCCCGGTCCGGGAGGATCCCACATACCATGGAGTGGCTGGGCCCGTGAGCCATGGCCGCTGAGCCTGCGTGTCCGGAGCCTGTGCTCCACAACGGGAGAGGCCACAGCAGTGAGAGGCCTGCGTACCGCAAAATACTAAACATTAAGACATCTTTGATGAAATTATTCAAATGTGAAAATTATACATATATTAAAAGTCAATTAGTTTTACTTAGGGATTATGTTTATTGCTCTTCAAGTATTCAGTGTTAACTCATGTTAATTTTTAGCGGCCGCTATACAATTAACTGAAAATATATTTTAAGTAGTAGGAATTTAAAAGATCAAAGATGAAGAGAAAGAAGCAAAGTAAAGCTTCACAATTAAATGAATCTGTAAATCAAAGGTATGAGATACAAGTGGTGAGAAAGGGGCCGTGGTAAATAAAGGGTGTCATAAGAAAAACCAGTTAGTTACCTGGCCACCTAAAGTAGGTTCCTCCAACTTAGCACCTTGTTTGAGTCCCTCATTTCTAAATTGGGTTGTTAATATACAGATGAAGAGAGCAGATATTATTTGTGTCTACAAGTTAATCAAATCTGAGGTGTCTTACAAAAACTGACAATTGGAATTAGCCATCTGAAGGGTATTTGGTGAGCATAACATCAGAGGAAAGATTAGTCATTCATTCAACAAAAATGACATAGTCCCAAAGACAAAGTTTATAGCCTAGTGATGGATTATGTTGGAGAATAAGTAAACTAACAAATTCAGAACAATATGCTAAACGTTAGAACATGGCTATGTACAAGTGATATGGACATACATTCAGAAAGCTTTCCTGAAGGGAGCGAAAGTTGAGCTGAGCCTTGATGGATGAAAAAATTATCCAAGGGCATGGGGGCTGTATTCATCCCAAATAATACTGTATAGTCACACTAGTAGTAATACTTGTCACTATTTACTGTGTGTTTAGTGTATGTCAGGCATTTAATATATTTTATATCATTTAATTTTCACATAAAACTTCCATAGTATCTATATTTTCTCCATTTTAAATTTGTAAATACAGATGAGTTAGACGAAGCAGACACATGTTAAGTTGCTTAAAATCACAAAGCTGTTGAGCTACAGAGCTGTGATAGAGCAAGCAGGAAGGGCAAGAGATACCAACAACCTGACTTATCAGGATAATTACAGAGTTCAGTTTATCTGGCATGAATAACTCACTCATTTGTTCATACGATTTTGTTAAATGAATAATTGGAGATATTGTGGGTAAGACAAACAATATTTGTTCTTAAAAATCTGGGCTTCCCTGGTGGCATGGTGGTTGAGAATCTGCCTGCCGATGCAGGGGAAACAGTTTCGTGTACCGGTCCGGGAAGATCCCACATGCCGCGGAGCGGCTGGACCCGTGAGCCATGGCCGCTGAGCCTGCGCGTCTGGAGCCTGTGCTTCACAACGGGACAGGCCACAACAGTGAGAGGCCCACGTACTGCAAAAAAAAAAAAAAAAAATATATATATATATATATATATATATATATATATATATATATATATATCACCTTCTAACAGTGAGAGGCCGATGGTAAACAAGTAAATGATCAATAAATTCAGATACTGGTATGTCCTATGAAGAAAATCAAACAGGGTGGTGAAATGGCAAATAAATGATAGATGAATAAATCACACAATGGGACACTCATTAGTAACCAAAATAAATGAACTAGAGTAGCATTTTACTATATGGATGAATCTCAACAATCTAATATTAAATAAAAACAATAAGTCCTAAAAGATTGCATGCAGCCTGATACCTATTTAATAAAGTTTAAAACAACCAAAATAATGTGTATGTTTGTGTGTGTATGTGTATGTGTGTGTATATGTATATTTTTTCTTCTTATAAATACATGTAGATGCAATGAAAGGACATAAAATGAAAGCAAAGGAATGATGAACACAGATTTCAGGTTAGGGGGGCAGAGGAATGGCTTGGCGGAAGTTATATATTGTGGATTATTGTCAAGGTCCTAGTTTTTGTTTTGTGTGGTGGGTTCACCGGTAATTAGTACATTATTTAAAATAACTAGTGAAAATAAAAAGTCAATGCCAAGATGAGAATGTTTCAGGACCCAAAGATTAAGGTTAATCCAATTCTATGAACCTGAGTTTCTCTCAATAAAAAGGCAGAGAGTGATTGGTGGGAACAAATTTCCTGAGGAGGTGTCATGCTCCTGAAAGCTCAACAAGGTGCCATATCCAGGCTGAGGCAACAGCCCTCCCAACAGAGGGAATGGCACATGATGCTGGAGTATGCTTGGCAGGTGTGAACAGGTGAGACCTGGGAAAAGCGAGTGTGGGCAAGAGTGGCAAGAAATGAGTCTCATTCTAGATGTGGATCATATTAAGCATTCTGAATCTGGCTTCCTTTTCAGTCTCTGCAAAATAGTGAAACTGAATAAGACATTTCTGTAAAACTCACCACTTCGTCTAGAAAAGCTTCCTTTTATATATTCGTTTCTGTGTGAATTTGTGATTTGTGTCTCAAGAATCTTAGAGACCATTTCTTAAGAAAACAACAACAACAAAGACTGTCTTGGATGTGTGCTAAGTATCTTGTCATCCATTTGATTAATTTACTTCTGATTTGAGCCTATCTCTGCAAGATTACAATGACCCCTTAGAACAGGGTTCCCCAACCCTTGGGCCATGGACTGGTACTAGTCCGTTGCCTGTTAGGAACTGGGCCTAGCAGAAGGTGAGCTGCAGGTGAGCGAGCAAAGCTTCGTCTGTATTTACAGCCGCTCCCCATTGCTCGCATTACCACCTGAGCGAGGCCTCCTGTCAGCATTATGGTAAGTTGTATAATTATTTTATCATATATTACAATGTAATAATAATAGAAATAAAGTGCACAATAAATATAATGCGCTTGAATCATCCCAAAACCAACCCCCCAACCAGGTACATTGAAGGTATTTTAAAACTTCCCAACTAAATTGAGCAAATCTAGCATATAATATTATTTTATTACCAAGTTTATGACTTTTTTAATTAAAAAATTGTATGTCAGCAAAATAAAAAGGTATTTTCTCCTACTGGATCAATTTTTAAAAATAAAACCTCAGGGGCTTCCCTGGTGGTGCAGTGGTTGACAGTCCGCCTGCCGATGCAGGGGACGTGGGTTCGTGCCCTGGTCCGGGAGGATCCCACATGCCGCGGAGTGGCTGGGCCCGTGAGCCATGGCCGCTGGGCCTGTGCATCCGGAGCCAGTGCTCCACAGCGGGAGAGGCCACAGCAGTGAGAGACCAGCGTACTGCAAAAAAGATTACAATAAATAAATAAAATAAAACCTCAGCATGTATACTGTCAGTTCTAATAAACTAAAAACAAAGAACTTTAATTTCCCCAGAACATGTCAAATTAAATATATAAGTATATTCACAAATTAATTAAGGTATGTATTACAATAATAATGAATAACAATAAAACAAAACCAACAGAAAGCCCTTCAGAAAAGAATATCTCTGATAATAGCAGTTGGGCCACGGATTTAACATATTCCTTAAACTATCAAGATTGCCTTAAGTAAAATATGTTATTACTTTTTTTTCATGAATGAAGAATCACTTGGACAGCCTAAGCATGTGCATTATTTGTGTTCTGGTATAGAATTAATCAACTTATGTTATTTGATATTGGCTTATCCTTTTATGGCTCTCAGAGTAGTGCCTGTTTGCTAAATTTGTTCTAGTTCTCATTCTGCATAACATTGTTATTAAGCAAAGTCAGGTCCATGTATTAATTCAACAAATATTTATTGAATGGCAGACACTGTTCTAGGTGCTTGGGAGGCACCATGGAATAAAACAGACTGAGATCTATGTCTTTGTGAAGCTGATATGTTAACAAAGGGAGACACACAATCATCAATAAACATAGTAAATGCTATAGTACATGAGAAGTTGTTAAGGGCTATGGATTAAAAAAAAAGGATAACAGGGACTGGTGACACAAGGTTTATTCCATAACTCATTATTAAGCAAAACTTTTGATCATCTACTATTTGAATGGTAGGTTCCATGAAGGCAGAAGCAATATATGTGTTTGCTTATGATTACAGCCTCAATCTATGGCACAGTGGCTGAACTACAAGAGGTGTCCATCATATGTGTTGGGAAAAAAATAATGAGGGGATATTATGCACTTTATGATTCTTGATCATAATACTGTTTTGTGCAAATCTCATTATATAAAATTAGTTCATTTCAAAATATCTCTGGAATATTGAATTTCAGAGTTTATATTGAATATATTTTAGTTCATTTTCTTAGATCTCAGTGGAAGCCCAAAAGCTCATCCTAAGTTGATCTTCATGTTTTCTTTGGAATAAGTTGATTCTAAGGAAGTTATATATAGACAGTTAATATCCACAATATTAGTGTGAATTGGAGGTTCTGATCTAAGGATGACCTTAAGGATCTTACATTAAATATATTTATGATGCATAACTATAAATATATTATGACAAATATATTATATTTCTACTTGGACTGTTTTAAATAATATATTTAATTCAGCTTTGTTTTATAGAAATTTTTAAAAATCTACTTTCCCAACCAGATTATAAACTCCTGGAGGTCAGGGACTGACTGTCATTAATCTCTGCATCTTCAGAGATTGCAGCACATAGCAGGTATTTAATAAAGTTGCATGAATTGCTAGATGCTCAGAATAATTAGATCATCAGCTAGGGACTAGAAACCATTTTGTTAAATAGAAAATTCCATAATAGTGTTACAGAGAATCAAGATTTAATATTTAATTTGTTGTTGCTAAGTCATAGAAGCCAGAAGAGACAAAAAAATAAAAGATAGGATTCATTTTGCTATTTATACAATGTCATCTTTTGCTCTTTTCATTGAGCCTGTTCAGAGTTGCTCCATTAAGGAAATAATGTCTCATAAGTATGTGCTCTCAATTGTGTAGTCTCATAAAAGCTTTGGAAGTAAGCATAAGTATGTTCATTATAGTTAACTACTTACTATCATTATGATGATGATAATAAATCTACATGTTTTAATTTTATTCAAACTATTCAGTGAACTTAATATTTTAAAACATAATTTGTTTTTCTACTAAAGTAAAAACATACAGTGATTTGTGATATGGAAAGCCCTGTCCCTTTTCTCCCTTATAGAAAAAAAAAAAATTATATCTGCTCTGTCATCCTGCAATAGTTTTGTTCCTCTCTTTTGATTTGCTAACTTTATTTAAATCAGTTTTTCATAATGCAATTGTTATAAGCCTTAAAACAGCATTACTACATGGCAAATAATATACAGAAGTTTTACTATACACTAATGTAGAATATAGAGAAATTAACAAGGTGAAGTCAATTACATGTCTTTTAAAGAAATTTACCATTACAGAAAATTTTGGAAGAAGGAAAAATAACGTATAATTATAGTTTTCCTTCTTTCCATTTTCCATTTTCCTTCTTTCCTTAGATCTTACTTAATTTTACTCATCAAATAATCATTGTCAAATTTGTATTTATTTTCCACTATAAACATATATTTTAAAATCAAATCTTTCTCGTATAATGAATTTAAAGAACTTCTGTATTCTATTTAGGAAACCAAAGTTTGTGAAAATACAAACTTTGAGTGGTTGTTTTAGGTAGTATTTTATCTTTTCAAGGAAAATAAATTAATATTATGGATTGAATTTAACTTAAAAGGGAAGTAATTTGGCAGATCATGTGTAAATGAAATAGTTGTCTAAATGGTACAGTTTGAAGCACACTACAAAACTCTTCTTGTCTAAATTGTTTCCTACCTTGGCTTTCCATACTGCCAGAGATACCCAACAGCAGACTTTTATTCATTAGTAATGCAGCATATGCAGGTACTCTTTGTCAAATAATAAGTATTGCTGGACCAGGTATAACATGAAGTACTCTAGTCCCTGAAGGGGACTTAGTTTACTAGATGTTGTTCTTCTACAGCAATTAGCAGAAAAGAAGTGAGAATTAGGACGGCTTAAACTTTAAAAAGGATTAAAGAAACCTCTGAAGTAGAAAATATTTTTTAGCAGTAATTCTAAAATGCTTCAGTGAAGCGTTCTTGGTAGCTAGAGGGTAACATGAAAACATTGGCCATCTGAAGTAAAGTACCCAGATTGGGTGGGAGTACTCCAAACAGGAGCTTGGAGAGTCAGCAGAGCTTAAATCACCATTCTGCAAAAAGTCCCAAAAATTCTTTGTCATAATAACTCTCAGCCATATTACTCATTCTGTTGCAGACATTTTCTTTTATATCCAATTTTACATTTTGTTTATTCCATCTCCCTTTTCTACTTTTCTATGAATGTAAATATTGAGTAACAATGACTTGGTCCTCAAATTGGGCCCTCAAAACGTAAGCGACAAACATGGTGAAAAGTGTAGCATTAACCAGTTATTACAAAAGTGTAAAGTTATTAGAGTACGTAAATTGCATACACAAATAGAAGCCCTATCTTTGATCATTGATATTCTTAAGTTGTGAAACTATTTGGAGTTAACATACACTAAAAAGCCTTAGAAATATGGACTTAACTTGCCACTGAGTTCACTGCAATAGTCTATGAGGAAGATGTTTTAAGTTAGATAAGATTGTTTAAGGTTCCATAGATTCTTCATTTTGGACTGAAGGTAGTAAAGCTAATTCTGCTAGGAATTATTGCATATGATATAAAATTTTTAAAAGAAACAATCTACGGCAAAGTAATATACCTTTATTTTTAAATGTAGATGTTCATAAAATGAGTGACTTTTTTCATTTGAAAAATTAATTTTCAAGGTGTTCTTATCCCTTATATTCGTTGCAGCTCAGTTACATAAAAATATCTGATTAGGCTTTCCATAAGCCTGGCATCTCACAATCCCAAAACCTAAAAACATCAACAATTTTGTATTTTCTGGTTATTTCCTTTCTGTCATTCTCTGTATGAATATCTTCACATAGTTGTTTTAGTTAGCTATTGCCCCCAAAATGATGCATCAAATCCACCCTAATAAAAGTCAGTAACTTAAAATCATTATTTATTCTTATGAATTTATGGTTAGCTAAAGATCTGGTCTGGTGATTTATACAAGGCTTGATTGGGAAGCTCTGCTTTAAGTGTCAGGCCTAGCTGGGATGGCCTGGGGCAGTTTTGCTTCATGCAATTTATTCTAGAGTCCAGGTGAAGGGATCACATCAGTAATAGTACTGGAGGCGCTTACCATGGCTATGGTACAGCCCAGAGGGAAGCAAAAACCTCATGCTGCCTTTTAAGGCCTAGGCTTAGAAATGGCACATTGTCACTTCTGCCATCTCACTGGCCAAAACAAGTCATATGACGAAGCCTAAAGGCAAGTGATAGGGAAATACACTTTTCTTACAGAGAGGCCACAACAAGAGTTTGGATGTACAAAGGTATAAATAATTTGGGCTAACAATTCAATTGACTACAACTGTAGTTATGCATTATTATATTATGAATAGCTATAAAATATTCCATCAAATACCCATGTCATATTTTCTGTAGCTCTTCCTAACTACTTAGACATTTATGTGAATTTTGGTTTGTTGGGTCATTTGCATAACATATCAATGAACACCTTTTTGGTTATAGTTTTCTTTGTATGCTACATTCTTTCACTAGGAAAGCTCCCCAGAAAATATATTATTTGATAAAAGTGTATGGATAAATGTATAAAACTCCTGAAAGTCATTGCAACACTACCAGCTGTGAGTAACAGACACTATTTCATTCCGCTTGCGCCAGCATGGGAAATATCTAATTCCTGGTTGTCACTGCTGATGTTAAGTAAGAATATACTAGCACCTCATTTTCTTTGCTATTTCATTGATTATTAAAAAGTTGAGCACTTTTTCAAATGTATTTATGAGTTGTAAATACCTGCTTTTGAATTGTCTGTTTAGATCCCTTACTCAATTAACTATTAGAATGATGCTTAATGATTTGAATGTAAGATATTTCCCACAAGCATCCCAAACTAAACTCCATCCAACAGTCAGCTCATCATGATCAACCCTTACCAAACTGGTTGGGCTCATCTATTCCAATGTTCAGTATTTACTCATTTATTAAAGTCAGAAATGTGGAATTTATTATTGTCTGCTTTATCACCCACATCTAAAAACAACAAAAACCTTTTTTGATTCTATTTCATATCTACTCATTATTCCCAGTGCCTTAGCCTAGTTCAGACTTTCCCCCACCCCAGGTTATTGCGATACTTTCATTACTGTTATTTTGGCCTCTAGTTTTCCCCAATCTATTCTCAGAATTGCTTCCAAAATCATTTACTAACATAAAAAATTAGAACATGCTCCTTACCTTCTCAGAATTATTTGATGTACTTTATACCTAAACCTCTCATTATACTATGAAAACAATTGAAAGCTTTGTGAAAGTCCCCCTGCCAGTCTGCTCCATCTTCTGTCCATCTGCCCTTGCCTCATTCCTGCTACACGTACTCTAGAGACACAGAACTACTTTTAGTGGTTACTAGTTAGTACCACCTTTCACACCTCCATTCCCTGCAAATGCTGGGCACCTTCCCAGAATGCTCACTCCCTAGCAGTCCCTGTGCCAAATGCCTGTTTATTGTACAAACTTCAGACCAAAGCTTTCCCTAATTCCCCCTAGCAGATTTCATAGTCTTTTTTTCTCCATTCACTTTGTATATCTCCATTATAGCATGTGTCTTTACCTGTGGTAACATATTTTTGTCTTTTTCTTTATTTGAAGAAAGTTTTCCTTGTAATGAGAGACCATGTCATTTCATTTTTATACCTCTAGCTCTTAGGACAAGTTCTGTCACACAGTAGACATCATTAAATCTTTCCCCAATTTGCCAATAAATTAATAATAATTGAATTAATAAATGAAAAAATGATTTCATCTAAATAATCACACATGTATTCTGGGCTACAGGTAAATACTAACAAGGGAAAATTTTAGGTAAGGTTTGAATCATATTATTTGGGTCTTATAGCATCTAGAAATAATACTTAAAATTGGGCTTTTAAAAACTAATATTATTCTTCACTTCCAAACTTGATGAAAAAGTGAGAAGAAAATAAATTTTAAATAGTACTTTTAGAAATTTGAAACTATATGTTATTTTAGAGCAGATATTTTATAAACACATGTGGGGAAATGTTCAACTAGAGATAAGAATTATATTCTCCACTTTTTGTTCTTAGTGGCCCTACTAACCCTCCCACCTACAAGAGAACTGAGCACATCATTTCTCACATAATTTGTCTTCATTATGGGCCTATGGAATACATTAAAAAAATTCAATGTTTCTTTTCATAAATCTTTAGTTATTCAAGTTAATGTAAATATGTAGTTTAGCTTTAGTGTATTTAATCCAAGAACTAATATCTGAATTCTCATTTTTTCAAAAGTCACATATATTACCTTGAACGAAAAGAAAGATTGTCTTTATTTCATGCTCATTTCAGAGTAGTTAAAAAATAGATAGGCTTTTCATCATTTAGAGACTATTTCTAATTAGTATTTTATTGGAATATACTTCTGTCCCAATCACCACACTTCTCTAAGTAGCAAATGCTAGTAATTCAAAACTCAGCTGAGACACCTCCTGGTGTATGAAGACTGCCAGACTACAGATGGCTGTCTCTCCTCTGGGTTCTCAAACTGTCCTATTTTAGCTCTGACCGTACTGTATCTGACTTTGCCATTAGGCAGATGGTAGAGACTGTGTTTATCATATCTGTATGCATTACAACTTCTCTGCTGATAGGCCACAGATATGATTTGTCTTGCACAGTGTCTCCTAATCATCTAAAAAAGTTTCCTAATAATTAGATATAAGAATTTCCCATTTCTTGGAAGAAAAACAATTTTGAGGCTTATTCAACCTTGTGTCTACATTCCAGTAAATGTGGCTGGAACCATGAAGCAACTTCAACTTTGAGATAAAGCGTCTGGTCTCCAGTTTGTCACAGTCCCCATGCACACATTTTTTCTTGTTTACATTACCTGCCTCCCCACTGTTGTCACGTGGATTTAGGGCTCCTATAGACAGACTGTGTGAGTCAGTATCTCAGATCTGTCATTTAAGAACGTGTGGCCTTGGCCAACTTGATCTATTCATTCATCCATGAAATGGGGGTAATTATAATATCCTGCTAATGGAACAGTTGTGTGAATTAAATGAACTAATGTAAATAAAGTACTGAAACAGAGTACTGAGTATATCCTTCAAACAGTATATATTTATCCTAAGATATCAATTTTTGTTTGATTGTGATATGAAGAACTTTGTAAAGTGAGGAAGCTAGCTATTATAAAACATTCTTTAATGGAAAAGATAGGAAGAGATATATAATGTGTAATGTTCTTTATTAGTTAAGATACAGATTCAACTAAGAAATAATGAACCACATTAACAATAGTAGCTGTAACAAGATAGAAGTTTTTAACCCTCTCCTAAAGCAACCAAAAAACTCATCCTATAAGAGTCTACAGCTGATATGTTGTTTCCACAATGTCGGGGGAAACCAGATTCTATCCATCTTGTGCCACCACTATCCCATTGTATGTTGTTCTCATATGTATAATTGAAAATGGCTATTAACCATGTACCCTTGGGGAAGAACAGAAGAGGAAAGATACAGGCTCATACCTTAACTTTAAAAGCAAAATCCAGAAGCAGTACACCTTACTTCTGCCCACTTCACCCCACTGGTCAGGACTTTGTCATGTGGCCACACTTAGCTGCAGGGAACACTGGGAAATACAGTCTTTAGTTTGGTGAATACATGGTCAGCAAATCTCTATTACTATGGAAAAAAGGGAGGGAAGGAATTTAGGGAAACAGATAGAAATCTCTACTACAGCATCAGAAGGTGAAGTATAAATCTACAATACCTGTCCAAACTTTTGTCCTGGAAAATAAAAACTATCTATTTTTGCATGGTTAGTATATATGTATATATTTGATATTGAGTAGAGTAATAATCAGATATATCACTATTATGCCTAAGGGAGGTTGACTAAAGGTTTTAGAACTGCTCCCCTGAGCCCCCCACAATTGACAAGAGGGTACTATGCTCTGTTGTGGTTTCAAATTAGAGAGGTTCCCTGTGTCTTCCCTGTGGTCCTGCCTAAATCTATTGATATATACAAAACTCAGTATCAGTTTAGTTCCAGGACTCTAATTATTTGAAGTCTTGAGATAGATACTAAGCAGACCCTGGGTCTTCATGTATGTTTGAAATAATTGATCAGCCTTAAGAATTCCCCCTGTAACTTTGTGAGATGGACTTTTCAAAGAAAGACCCAACCATTATGATCAAACAAGGAAACTGCATTCTCACATTAAAACAATCTACACTTATCCAGGCAGGCTGAGTGTAATTAGTTAGTTGGAATCAAGCCAGGACATTGAGGCAAACACTGCTACTTTCCCTGAAAGGTGCCTTGGGATTTTTAATGCCACTTACGGTCAAGCCTGGAGTTTTGCATCTCATGTAGAAAATAGTACCTCTGGGAACATAGCATTTCCAGCTCCATTACTTGCTAACTACTGACCATGTTTCCACAAATAGGGGAAGTAAATGTTAAATACTGATCGCAATTATTTTTTCTGTGAAATCACAGCTTGATTATTTTTTCAGGACAGTTCTGTGTGTTTTATGAGTGGTGGTGCTTGTTGTTGGTGATGATCGATTAGTTTTATATCATTATGTTATTCAAAACTAGTTGAGATGTGCAACTTTATTTTCCAATGTCACAAACATGTTAGATAATTTTTTTAAAGTACTATTATTTTTTTTAATTTTAGAAACATTTATCAGTGTTTCTTTATAAATGATACACATTGATACCTTTATATAGTAACAGTATTTTTTTAAGACCAATAGGATTTTTACATTTTTATCAGCTTTATACACCATAAACAAAAATACAGAAATTTAGTTGTTTGCTACTTGCAATGAATTAAACATTTTCTGTAGAACTTGTCACAGTAATGGAGTTTTTTTTTTTGAAAATGGAATATTAGAAGAGTTGAAATTCCTGAAGGGAAAAATTCTCTTTATGTTCTGTTATTATTTCTTAACATTTTTTGACAATCTCTAGAAATTTGATTGATTGCTTTTTTACTTTACTCTCTTGAGAAGAAGCAAACTGCTGATTTTTTTTTTTTTGCAAAACAAGGAAACATAACACCTGAGGAAAGTCAAATACTTTTCTTTCTATAGTAAAGTTACTTTATGAAAAATTATAGTTGGTCTTATAAAATATTTTAATAATCATAGCACTTTATATTTTTCTTTACCAGAAATTTACAGTTTTGAAATTTAAAATGTATTTAAACTTTGACTTTAACTTTACCATTTGTAAAGACCATTCATATAGAGAATGTCTTATCCTTTTTAAAATAATAAGACCACGATACGGTTTATTGTGAGGGTAAAATGAGGCACTATTTACAATTACTCTGGGACAAACAGATATTAACTGACTGTGGATATCAGATGTATGGTCATACTACCTGTGGAATGTTCAGTCACCGTTTATATATTCATGTGTGTGAATATGTAATTGATAAAAGTCACGTGGTGTAATGACTATGTGCACAGGTTCTAGAAACTGCTATCACTGTACTCTGACACTTACAATAATACTGGAGTATTATTTAGAAACTTTCAGATTGATTTAGTTGGTTGTTAAGTCAGATATTATAAAAGTCCAACTCAAAGACTATGATTCAGCAGCTGAGTGAGTTTCTACCTGTTTTGAAGCTTTCATGTTAATGCCTCTATATTATTCTACTTATTTTCTGTGTAATTACCTATAATTTTGAATATTTAATTTTAATGTCTTCACCTCAATATCCTGCATATATTACATATATGATGTAATTATAAGCTATATATCATTATGCTTACAGTAATTTTATACACACACACCCCTTACTGTTTAGCAGTAATTATGATATATTCATATCCATCAACTCATTTATCCTTATATAACACTACAAAGTAGTATTATACATTTTTTCTGATGAATAAAGTGAAGCTCAGAGTTTTACTAACATCATCTAGAAGATAAGTAGGGTATTTTGTTCCAGTATTTTTGTACATGTATGCATTATGAATATATATGCCTAAGGTATATTTCAAGCAAACATCACTTAACTTGTATTTAGATTTCTGCTATTTTTAATTGGTGAAATCATTCTCATATTTTAAAACTATTTTAAAACATGTTTACAATAGCTGCATAGTACTTAGCATATATACATGCAACACAGTTTATTAGTCCAGTAGTGCTAATATTTTGCAAATCTCCAATATTTTGCATTTATGTATAATATTCTCACAAATATTTGTTTATTATGCTTTTGGCAAATTCTCTAATTAAAAGAGAATTACTAATTTAAGATTCTTGATGCTTATTGATGAATTAATTTTGAGAGTAGTTACAGCATTAGTATTATTAAATATGTCAGATTTATAAAAATAGGAGACAAGTGACAGTGTTTCTCAAAGGAATTGAGACATATTTCACCATCCTTTCTTTTTTTATTATAAATTTATTTATTTTATTTATTTTTTAAATTTTTGGCTGCCTTGGGTCTTGGTTGCTTTGTGCGGGCTTTTTCTAGTTGTGGCGAGCGGGGGTTACTTTTTGTTGTGGTGCGTGGGCTTCTCATTGCAGTGGCTTCTCTTGTGGGGCACAAGCTCTAGGCTCGTGGACTTCAGTAGTTGAGGCACATGGGGTCAGTAGTTGTGGCTCATGAGCTCTAGAGCACAAGCTCAGTAGTTGTGGCACTCAGTAGTTGTGGTGCTCAGTAGTTGTGGCACATGGACTTAGTTGCTCTGCAGCATGGGAGATCTTCCCGGACCAGGGCTCGACCCATGTCCCCCTGCAATGGCAGGTGGATTCTTAACCACTACACCACCAGGGAAGCCCTCACCATCCTTTCTTGAAGAACTAAGTCAATTAACTTCCACATGCCTTGAATTTCACAATTTTTGGATAGGGATAGCAATATAGAGTCAATGGGAAAATGTCCCTGAAAAAAATTTTTATTTAAATATTGATGTTATTAAATCTTAATTGAACGCAAGAGTAAATGGGAAGCACACAGAATTCCTTTGAAGAAGGCAATATGTGAAATAGGAAGAACATTAAATATTTCCTGTAACAAACAATGATATAAATGCACAATGTGTCATGGAAATGATCCCTGTTGGATTTCTTTCTATTTTTTATCTTTTGAGATTCAGTATTTCAGAGGTTTCAAAGGAATGCAGTATTACAGCTCAAGAGCCACCTGCCACTATGATTTTAACAGCATATTATCTTGGCCTCAGGGATCTCCATTATATGTGGCCATTATTGAACTGTTTCAGCTTGTTTTTTCTCTATGTATTTTTCAAAAAATAATACCACACGGTTAAAATCATCAACACTCTGCTTTGCCTACTCTACCTTATTTAGCTGTCTCTTCTAATGGTTATCAATATATGTTTGAATGTCTTGAATATGATTATTTTTGTTTTGTCAGTTTTAGACATTATCCATTGAACAGAATATATTAACAACCTTAACAATTTTGTTCTTTAACTATTTGAAATATACTATATTTCTTTGCCAAAAATTGAAAATATACAGTATTTACATTATTATAAAATTTTTTTAAGATTTTTTTGATGTGAACCATTTTTTAAAAAATCTTTCTTGAATTTGTTACAATATTGCTTCTGTTTTATGGTTTTGGCTTTTTTTGGCTGCAAGGCACGTGGGATCTTAGCTCCCTGACCAGGGATTGAATCCATACCCCTGCATTGGAAGATGAAGTCTTAACCACTGGGCAGCCAGGGAAGTCCCACATTATTATAATTTTTTTAAAGATCATTTGTGGCAGAGACAAAAAAAATATATAATTATATTCATTTTCTTGTGTAGTTTTTTTTTCTTTGTTTTTCCTCATGTTTCTATTTGGTTTCCATTATCTTGCAGTACTTGTTTTTATTATAGTCCAGTTGTTGCTAAACTCTTCATAATATCATACATTCTATCAGTCCCCTTTTTCCTGGAGTTCACTCTTATTTAACTCTCAGTTTTACTTCACCAGAAGTATTCATTTCTCTAAGTTAGCTGCATCCTCATACTTCTCTTTACAGATTTCCTGGGCTGGGTCCTGCATCGCATATTTTCCACTACTTTCCTTTGCTCCCTTGTTGTCCTGAAGAATACCTTCATATGTGTTCCTTAGAAAAATCATAAGGAGAATTTTACTAGGTCCTTTAATATCTAAAATGTCTTCCTTCTATACTTACTTATTGATGGTTTAAATTGATGGTTATTTGGGTTCAAAATGCTACATGAAAAGCAATTTCACACGGTATTTGAAGTATACCTTTTAACATATAGTCTCCCTGCTGAGAAGTCTGATGTTATTTTGCCTTTATATCTTTGATATTTTATTCTTCTATGTGTTCTTTGTTCTTTCTTTCTGGAACCCTTAATTTTGATCTTCCTAGATATATCCTTTATTTCTTTAATTTTTTTCTCTTATTTTTCTTCCTCTGCTTTTTCTACTCTCTGGGAGAGTTCTTCAATTTTATGTTCCAATACTTCTATTAAACCTTTGTAGGAAATGATATTTGTCATTTTCAAGAACATGTGTTTCTTCCTTGGTTGTTTCTTCTTATAGGATTCTAAGTGTGTTCATTTTTTACACATTTACCCCAAATTATCTGAGGATACTAACTATATATAATTTTGAAATTTCTACTACTTTCTGAATTATGTTTATTTGATGTCATTTTCACCATTTTTCAAAGTCTTGGTGTTTAATATTTTTAGGATTATTTTGAATGATTACATTAGCAGACTATGGTAAATTAATTGGTTAGAAGCAAGAGAATAAGGTAGAAAACAATACAGTTATATAGTCAAGAGGTGATATAGTTTGGAGAAGGGGCCAGCCATCTCTTGAAGCACCTAAAACAAATCAATGTAAATAATATGTGTTGGCAAAATATTTTAAATAAACACTTATCTCCTTTCTCTATATTTGTCTACACTCATACTCTCTCATACATGTTTTCTCCTTTGACCTTGAATACTCTGTATTTTCTCCATTAAACTCCTTTCCAGAAACTATTATTGCCCTCAGGTATTTGGTTAGACAAATCTTTGTTCTTCTCCAACTCTTCTAAATAGAGTCAAGAAACAACCAAACAAACAAACTTGGGTTTCAGGATCACAGACCAACTTCCAGCCTATGGCTGGTAGAGCCTGCATAGAGTCCTGTTGAAATGGCTCTAACTACTGCTCAGAGATAGAAGTAACACTCACTATTAGGGATGAAAGTTTGATGCAGAAGGACTCAATATAACCACATCCCTCCAAAATGGACAAGAAAGGGAGGCTACAGCACAAAAAAAAAAGAAAAAAGAAAAATAATCCCTGAGATATGGAGTGAGGGGAAAGAGCCCGTCTCTTAAGATTCTTGTGTCCTAAGTATAGAGAAGAGATCAATTTTTGCTTCACAATTTGATTCCTAGAAGTCTTCTGACTATTACCTGGTGTTTTTTAGAGTAGAACAAAAAACAATGGGCGGCTAAAATTTCACCTATACCCTACCCCTGGCTGAAAGCATCCTAGTTTGTCTAATGTCAGTTCTTGGAATTTATTTCTTTTGAAAGTCTAACTAATGGAATGGCTTCCTTGGAATTTTTTGTTTTGGCCTGTTGATTTCAGTGCTAGTGGGATCTCAATGTCACTCAATTCATTTCTTTCTAAAGAAGAAATTCTATATATTGCACAGGAATCATCTTTTTTTTTTTTTTAACAAAAGCCCATTCAGAATTATTAAAAAGACAGATTAAACTTTTCTTTCTCCTTTTCTGCCTCTACTCGCCAAGTATCAGGTATATATCCTCACCGTGCTGATTAATTTAGGGTTAATAATGTCTGGGAGTATATTCCTAACTGCAACTTTTTTCTACTTTTGTCCCCTTTATCTAAATTGCAATTTAACTTTCCAGTGTCCTTTAGTCTAGTTTTCTTTGTGCTATTAAGTTACTCTTGTAAACATGACCATGCTAATATGACAGCCGGTTACTGGATTTCATCTTTCAGGTGACCTATAAGTCTTCACCTGTATAAAATCCACATGACTTCAGTGGTCAGAGTATGATGTACCATGGTGATATTTCAGCAGCACACATACCAAACCTTATTCTATAACCAGAGGCTTATTTCACCTCTATTACAACAAATGAGGATCACAAAATGAATGAAGAGGTGGTATAGAATTCATTGCCTGCTCAACTCCATTCTTCATGAAACTGTAGGGGCTTTTTACTTCTTTGCTCTCTCATAAATTATAGAACTGCCTCATCTTCCCTTTCCATTCTCTGTCACTAAGTAGAGGAGTTGATAAGACTTGATCAATGAGATACAATCTCAATATGGTTATTGGTGTAAAGGCTTGATAATTATTGAGCAACTCTAAACTAGATGTGGTAAACTGCTAGTCAAAGAGCATAACTGGACCACTGCTGTGCTTGGCATGTACAGAAAATGTTTAAAAATTTGGATATTTACCAATAAATTCTGGATTTCTGGCCTCCATGAAGAAAACTAAACTCTGGCAATCCTGAGCTCCCGTTGTCTCTTGGTGACACTCCTTGAAGCTAGGTGGCCACTGTGCCCTGTAGTTGCAAAAGTGTCCTCATTTCCACCCGTCCTACCCACTCCTGTTTCTTGAGCCCTCCTCCCCTTATCCACTGAAGGCCAAGCCCAAGGAGACATTTGAGTTTAAGACAGAATTCTGCTTTTTGCAAACTAGAGCATTTACAAGAGGATGCATTGTAGAATTCATTATCGTTTAGACCCTTTAATAAAGATTTAACATAAGCTGTTTAGAAAAATTCATAGGAAATTTATTTAGGTACTTTTATAGGAAATTTATGATTTTGGTTTTTATAATATTTTTGCTCATTTTTTTCCTTAGAATGTAGTCTTTTTAAAATTTATTACATGAGTAATGATGCACTACTTTGGACTGACTTCTCTTTGACTACTTCTGAAAAGAAATGTTGCTTCTGATAAAAAAAAATAATTTGATACATTTTCCTATTATAAATATGCATTTGCCACCTGTCAGTCAAATAGACTCAAAACTGCTTATTAGCAAAATTGAGTGAATAAATGGATAAAATGTATAAGTAAATGAACTTCTACACTTTAGGCTGTCTACATTGTGTGGAAGGATTTTCCTTGAAAACGTGCCAACTTTTTTTTTCAACTTGGATCCCATCTTATTATCCTAGCTGTAATTAGAAATCTTGTGAAATTAAGAACCATTCAATTCAATGAGTTTTCAGCATCGGAAATTTGCCCAGAGGCACCCAGCCGATTGGTCTGCCCAGAACTGGTTTTTCATAGACTTCTCCCTCCTCTCCTCCTGTTCATTCTAAAAGGGAGTGTCTCTTCCACTTAGCTAATTAATTACACCTGCCAACACGCAGATGGTTCTGTAGGCTTTGAAGCACGGAAATAGCTAGGTGCACATTAGCTAGCTTAAGCTTCCTTCAGTTGCAATTTAGATTATAACTCTTGAAGCTCCAGAGAAAAGAAAATATTAAATGACTACAAAGGGAACAACATTTAATTTTTTTTAATTTCAAAAATGTATTTTAACTATAAAGATAATATTCTTTTTTTTATTTCTGATCTCAGCACAAACACACTTTTAAAATAATTATGTTTAACATCTAGTTTGGAGCAATATTTGCCAGATGTTACCATCTAATTGTTCTAAGCTTTAAAGTAAAATGAGAATAGAGGGCCAGGGCCACTTAGAAAACTGTTAGGAACAGTTCTCAAAATATGATAGCTTTTGAGTAAATAATACGTTTGTTGTTGTTTAATTATAAGGAAAAATGTATATGTAACAATGGTAAAAGCAGAACTGAAGGCACTAGTGGTACTCCTGCTAACATTCCCAATGGTAGTACAGATTTCTATGCTGATCAAGTTGATCTTCCTTTTTTTTGTCTTTCTTTTTCCCCTTGTATCCGAGACTAGATAGCTTAAATTAGAGATTATCACAGGAGATTAATTTTTTATGTAATTCTACTTTATATGTGAGAAAATTTTAGTGAAGGACTTTATATTTGGAAAATAATGAAGTCTTTGAAATTAAATATATCCTTTTGTTAGGGGTAGAATAAAAATTCATCTATATATAATATATCACATTCTTATCTCTTTTCTCAGTACATTTATGAAATTAATGTAAATAATATTAATAAAATGTCCCAAACTCCCAAGTAGAATCACCTCCCTCCTTTTCCACTATTAAAATTAAAAATGTTACCTGATAGACATATCTAAAGATGAATATATTAAATCATATCAAAGAAAGGAGGATAATTCTTTTTTTTTTTTTTTTTTTTTTTTGTGATACGCGGGCCTCTCACTGTTGTGGCCTCTCCCTTTGCGGAGCACAGGCTCCGAACACCCAGGCTCAGCGACCATGGCTCACAGGCCCAGCTGCTCTGTGGCATGTGGAATCTTCCCAGACCAGGGCACGAACCCATGTCCCCTGCATCAGCAGGCGGACTCTCAACCACTGCCCCACGAGGGAAGCCCAGGAGGATAATTTTTAAAAATTTATGCCCCAAGAAAATATTTTGGTCATCTTATAATATCGAGTGGTGTACAATTCAATTCAGCACTGTTACCTGCAAAGAAGATACCTTGATAAATCTACATTTTACCATTTGTTTTAATTTTGAATTCCTTTTCGTTTGATCATGTGAGCTTTACCTCACTTGCCATTAAAATGATTAGGATTTAAACTTAATGCTAAAATAAACTTTCATTGATTTGATTTCATTCATTTGAATGTTTTGCTCTTTTGCTCTCTTTGTATTAATTGTTCAGCAACAATTAATAGGAAAAAACATTACATGGAAAATGCAGATTTGTTTAGGAGAACCAAATGCCCTACACATTTAAACTACCCATTTTCATATCTTTAGAAATGCAGTTGCAAAGCACATAGAGGCAGATTCTACTTTGGCTATGATTTTGGATAAGGTAATTAAAAATCATTTTACCCTATTCATTAAAGTGAAGCTTCCAAAAACTAAGCACAGGTAGAGTTCCCACAGTACTTGAATATAATAAAATTGCCTTTCATTTCTTTAATTCAGTCTTTTTACTGAATTCAAGGGCTTTTCCTCAAATAGACTGAATTCTTGAAGTTTTATTGTGCTGCCTTTCCCTATTGTCTACTTTCAACAGAGGCAAAAGGAAAGCACCTCCAATGAAGAGGTTGGGATGTAGTCCAAACATCTAACAGAGCCAGGATGTTTTTTTTTTTTTTAATACACAGTTTTTCATGCAGAAAATATACCTTAAAAGCATAATTTTACCTTTCAACTCAATAAAGTATTTTCTAAAAGACAAGGGAAATTACTGTGACTTCTTAATTATACTTAGGAGTAGAGTACATAAGCTAGAGTTATGCTCCATCTCTACTTAAACTTTTTTTTTTCCTTTAGATTTCTCAGTCTTTTCTTCCTATTATGGAGGGAGTATAGAATAAAAAGTTTAAAAGCAGGATCCCAACTCAGCAGTTAGAATGAGTTGGAATCACATTTCTCTAGAACACTTACCAGTTACTTACCTCTCTAAACTTGTTTTCTCATCTGTAAAATTAGACTAGTAATTATTAGCTCAGAGGACTTCTGTAAGAGATACAGGGATACATTGAGAGATACATTGGATTATAAATATATTCAAACAATGGCAGTATTACCAAGAGGTATTAGAGTGAGGTGATTAACAGCGGGCTTTGGAACCTGATAGGCCCTTGAATCCTAGTTTGATCCCTGTCTGTGTGTGAGGCATTTGGCACCTTGCTTTATTATTCTGTGTCTCCTTTTTATGTCTTCGGGGTATAGGAATCCCACCCAAAAAAAGAAAATTCTGAATTTAGCATCTTAAGTAATTTTATGAGTTTCTAGAACATATATTATGCTCCTAAAAGGGCATCTAAAACTTATATAAGTTGAAAATAATTGTTAAAAATGAGCAAATGCAAACCTGCATATTCTAACTTGGCCAATAATCCTGCCCCAATTTAGCTCTCTCAAAAGTGTATTTACAAGAGGGAACAGAGATAATTATCAAGCAGGATAGAAGAAATCAGTTTACCAGAGAGCTTTTCTTATCTTCCTCTTAATAGTCATAATAACAATAATAATAATAATAATACATCAATTGAATGCTTGCCACATAACAGACACTGTGGTGAGCATTTACATGTATTAACTCATTTTCTCCTTACAATTTCCCTGTGAGGGAGGTAATATTAATATTTATATCCTCATTTTATAGATAAGGGAACTGAGACTTGGGGAAGATAACTAATGTTATCTCACAGGTGATCTATGGGGGTGTCATGGTTACCCAGTCTGACCCCATAGCCTGTGCAGATATTTACATCCCAGTAGTTTTTCCTTCTTGAATGTCAGCTTCTCAAGTTGACTGAACCATCTGACATGGTTAGGCATCTTGGCACTTGGGTCATTTCTTCATGTCCATCCTAAAAGAGAAGCCAGATATCCCAGATAATTTTTTTTTGGGGGGAGGGTTACGCGGACGTCTTACTGTTGTGGCCTCTCCCATTGCGGAGCACAGGCTGTGGACGCGCAGGCTCAGCGGCCATGGCTCATGGGCCCAGCTGCTCCACGGTATGTGTGATCCTCCCGGACCGGGGCATGAACCCATGTCCCCTGCATCGGCAGGCGGACTCTCAACCACTGCGCCACCAGGGAAGCCCCCCCCTCCCCCAGATAATTTTTAAATCATACTTATTAACCCTGAAAAAATGGAAGCATCCTAAGATAAAAGTATATCTTAATTTAGAAGACATGACAAATACATGTTACAGAGCTACACCATTGAATAGTGGAGCCATCTGTTATGACATCAGATGTCACAATATGAAAATAATGAGAGTGGTGTTTCTAGGAGCCATAGGATATGGAAGAGGACAGCTCAGTTTACTTGTCCCTGCCCTTTGGATTTTACCCTGATTTCTATGAAGCACAGTGGTGGTGGCAACCGAGGTAAAGGTCACCTGGAAATTACCAGCAGAGACTTTGTGACCTGTGAACTATGTACCAACCTGAACTGAACAGAAGGAAATCTAACAGTTCTAAGCACTGTCATGGAATATAGTTACAGAGATGACAAGAAATGACTCAAAGGATTAACCCAACTAGATATTCAGGATTACTCATTATAGGGGAAATAATGAGTTACAGAATTTATGATCTTGTCCTCAGGAACAGTTTATCTTATGAAATACAGATAACCCCAATTTTTATTAGTCAACTTTGCAAGTACATTTAAAAATATTTTAGCTTAATATATCTAGCTCTAAAATTATTTTGCCAAACACCATGCTTAACTTATGAAAATTTTGTATGATTCTCAGAAGTTTTTATTTGGTCTTCTTTCCTCCCAAAAGATCCAATACTTTATTCAATGTGCACATATGTTTAAATACTTTGAACAAAGGTGGCTCCTGAACTACATTCACAACACATTTTGAAATAGCTAAAATTTTGTGAGGACCTAGTATGTACCAGGTGCTTTATATACATAATTGTCATTCTCAGTGTAAACCAACGAATTAAATATTATTATTCCTATTTTCTAGATAATAGAATAGAAACTTAAACTAAATTGTCTGAAATCACACAGGTAAAATAGCAAAAATATGCTTAAAAAATAGGAACTAATCTACAAACAAATTGTGTCATATTCATATATAGGAATAGTACACAATAAAAATGAACAAATTACTAACATAGGCAACAGCATAAATAAATGTCAAAAATACTATTTTAAGTAAAAGAAGGCAAGAGAAAAGTATACATACTGTGTTATTACATTTATATAAACTTATATACTGGCAAAACTAATAATTGTGGTGATAGAATAGTGGATTTGGGAACATATTATTAGGAAAGAGCAAGGAGGAATTTCTGGAGTGATAGAGATATTCTGTGTCTTTGTCTGGGTGGTGGCAGCATGGAGACAGATGCACAAACACCATATACATGTACATTTAAAAAACATAGAATTTGGGCTTCCCTGGTGGTGCAGCGGTTGAGAATCTGCCTGCCGATGCAGGGGATACGGGTTCGTGCCCCGGTCCGGGAAGATCCCATATGCCACGGAGCGGCTGGGCCCGTAAGCCATGGCCGCTGAGCCTGGGCGTCCGGAGCCTGTGCTCCGCAACGGGAGATGCCACAACAGTGAGAGGCCACGTACCGCAAAAAAGCAAACAAACAAACAAACAAACAAAAACAGAATTTAAGGTTTGTGCATTTTCCTGCATGTAAGGTATAGTAATTTAAAACTTTATACAAACCAATCTAACTCCAAAGCTATTTCTCTTTCTATTTTGCCATGATATCTGATATTTCAGGTTTTGAAATCTGTGCTTTACAAAATGATGGCTACTCCTATTCAATCATTCTTTTTCTAATTGTCTCCAGATTAAAACTCTACTTAAAAGAAGTCAATGTAGACCTACTTGTAGGTTTTATAAATGTTCTAGAATCTGCTTCTTTGCACTCTTATTTTATGACTTCTTTATTTTGTAAAATTTTGTCTTTATTTATTATCTTCAGCATTACTTTAACATATAGACATTTTAGCAGAGACACCCAGGTCCCCAAACCATGTATTTGTTATTTTTAAATAACCTCTTAAAAATCTTGAAGCTTAAAATCGTATTATAATCATTTTACAAGATTAAATCATTCTGCTTTCTCTTGCTTTATTTTTTATTTGCAAGTCTTAACTTGCCAGCAACAAACACATACAGCAATATTATTTGTTACTGTCATCAAGAGAAATCATACTTTTCTGAAATACTCTAAAGAAGTAGTGAAGAAATCACACATTGTGAGAAGAGTTATTAAAACTATACAAACTAATATCGTAGGTGATATATTTGAAAGTGACCTTGTAGTTTATCCTAGGCTTATTGTATTAAAGCCTGTAAGTAAAAGGGACAAATCATTTCTGGGCACTAATATGACTTTCCCCCTTATTGGTAATGAAAACATTGAACTCTATGGATTTGTTCTACTGAAGCAATTACATTTTCTGGAAGGTTGAAGCAGTTATTTAAGAGGATTGTTGTCTGTAATGAAGGCTTTCTGGTTGATAGGGGCATACTAATATTTGATCTTTATGTAAAGGAGTGTTCTATTTTAATAACAAGAAAATAGTGAATTTTTCATTCTTTTTTATATAATTTTGATTGTGTTCATCTCTTTTATCAGAGAGATATTCACTTAATGTGAATTTTTACATCCAACTTATAGAAGCCATACTTTGCTCTTTATTTTTATAATTATTGATATAGTTTTAATGTATTTTTCTAATATATTGTAAAATATCATTTTCAAAACATTGAGTCAGATCCCCCCTCCCAAAATTAAACCGTTAGGAGGGTAACATCTGGTATATTAATTACTCAATTGTTTCCTAATAACCTCAAATAGAGATCAGGTTTATCTCAGTACTTTGTAAATGTTTCACACATAGGAAGATCCATTTTTAAGTAAATGGAAATAAACCTCTTGACTTAAAAAATTATACTTCAAAAATAGTATGCAAGAGGCCAAACTTTATTAATCGTTGGGGAGGTACAAATTAAAATGATACCACTTAACACTAACCAGAATGGCTACAAAGAAACAGATAGAAAAAAAACAGGGGTTGACAAGGTTAAGAAGCAAGTAGATTTCTCATACCCTATGGTTGGGGATATAAATCGGCAAAAAGCTCTTTGGAAAAATGTCACTGTGGTACAGCAATTTCACTTCTACTTATGTCTACAACATAAATGTGTACATATGGTCACTAAAGTCATATTCTAGGATGTTCCTAGCAGCACTATTTGTAATAGCCCAAATGGAAAATACCCAAATGCCCATCAATGTAGAATAGACAAAACATGCAATACCATACAGCAATGAAAATGAACAATATGGGTGAATTTCACAAACATAATGTTGAGCAAAAGGGAGTCAGACAAGAAGAATGCAGACACTATTATCCCATTTATGTATAAAGTACAAAACTATGTGAAAGCAATCTTGCTCAAAGCCAGGATAAAGGTTTCAATAGGGAGTGAAATATGAGGAAGGCTTCTGTCATGCTGGAGTGTTCTGTCTTGATCAAGTGCTGAGTACAAAAGTGTGTTCAGTTTGTAAAAACACATTGCATATGATATATGCACATCTATGTATGTATATTGTACTTCAATACAAATTTTGCAAAAAATCTTTATGCCTGTTCAATTCACAAGATTTATGTTTTATAAGTATATATAAGATGCCAAGAGATTTCTTTTGAGTCATTATGGCAAAGACTGCTTGTTGTCTCCCAATTCCATTATATCTAAGTTTTAAATTTTAGCTAGTCATATAACACTCAGTACAGAGACTGTGATTCCCTGCTTTTCATGCCCACCTGTGGCTCCATGACTGAATTCATACCAATGAGATGTAAGTATTGTATAATTGTCTTGTGGCTGCTTGCAGGGATCCTCTTTAAGAGACAACATAATCAGTGAATGGCTATTTGAGTAATTACTAAATATAAAGTGTAATATAATCAACAACTGTGTGACAGATCCTATGATTACAATATTCCCATTATAGAGTTGAACAAATGGAGTCTCATAAATATATACAAGGTCACACATCTAGCAAGTGAAAAACTAGATTTTGAACTTAGTTCTACCCAGTTAACTACATTTAATATTAGTGCTTTCATACTCAAAACCCTAATAGAGAAATATTAATCAATCTCTCTACACACCCACCTACCTATAGTATAGCTATCTCTCTCTATCTTTCTTTCTATCTTTCTATATATCTAGCTATAGTATACAATACATTATGACTTTAATATGTAAGATGGATTCATGGAGATGGTAGGTTAGAATCAAAACGTTGAATCTGGTATGAGATAATAGAACCTAAATTAAGAAGGAGCAGGGAATATAAAAAAGAATGGGATAAATTAAAATAAACATTATGAGGATTTTATTTAGGGTGTCATGACTGACTAAATATTGAGCTGGAAATATTAATTATAAATCTCAAGTTTTGAGTCTAATTGACTTTTACAGCATGTTATTTTGATTGTAATGGAAATAAGGACATACAGGGGGAGTACAAGTTTGGGAGAAATTATTAGAAGAAAAATATCAAACACGTTGACACACATAGAATTATATAATGAGGTAAGAGAACAATTTGAGAAGGAAATTCTGTATTTGTAATTTAAAGCCAGTTACAAGACAAAATTTATTTTTAAATTTTTCCAGAGAATATGAATGTTTAAATGGATTACTACTTTCCTAATGGATAGAAATAACTGATACATTAAGATCACACAAACTGTATTCAATATTTTATGTAGTTTATAATGTAAACATCATCTAGTGCATAAGGAGAAGATATTACAATTATGTTATTAATTAAGCAACTAAGAACTTTTTACAAATGTTAGTCATGTTATGAAGATGTCAGTATCATTATAATCATCAAAACCATTTGAATTTCTACTATGTGCTTGACACTTTCTTTGGTACCAGGGCCACAGAAAGATGTATGTCATGGTTCTTATCCTCTAGAGACCTACATTATGATAGGGGAGACAATATACAAAAGAATAAAGAAGATAAGGTAGTATTTTTTCTGTTAGATGAATGGTTCAGATAATCAATATCATAAAAGTTAGAGGCAATTCAGCTCTGAAAACTAGATGGTCATAGTAGACTTCTCAGCAGAGCTAGGACTCAAGCTACAATATATTGAAAGCTGAGAATTGTTTTGGATCCTGAAGTATTAGTACATTGGAACATTATGGAGAGAATTACTAAGCTCCATTCAATTGAAATCAAGATATTTTTGCCACTATTTTCTATCTTAACCTAACTTTCAGTCAATGAATCTAATAATTTCTTCTTGAAATTGCCTTGCTGTGTTTGAAAAACTGTCCACTGTAATTTCCTAACATTCGGTATCCAGTATCCGCATCCTTGAGCTTTTGACTCTGATCATCGAGCTGAAATACAGAAGGTTACATCACTCATTTACATTATCACCCTCTCCCCACTCCCAATACAAATGTGACATTTCAATTTTGCACACTTCAACTCTCCTTAAATCATCTGTATAAAAACTTCAAAGCTTGATTGATGATGAATGAGCCATTGTCTCCTCAAGCACCCGGTTCTCATTAGCCTTTAGAGTCTCAACTTATTAATAATGAACCTTGAGGGCTGACCCAGTGGGGTAGCAGCAATTCATTGTGCTCCCAGCTGAAAGGTCTGGGTTTGGGAAAGATACAGGAATCTCTGGCCTAAGTCCATTCCAGAGATGATGTATTAAGTATCACAGGTAAATGATGTGAGCTATATTACTTTTGTATCATTATCTGCCAACAGACTTTCGTGGCTTAAGGTGATGACAGTGAGAAAGATACATTACTTTATGTCTGAGAAAATCCAGTAACTGCTTCCTGTAGCTTCATCTTGAATATGGGCTTTTGCCACTTTGGACTTTGACTTCTTGATTGTGACCTTTGGCTTGGATAAGCAATAGAATTCTGATGTATGCATTATTCAGACATTCCCAATTAGACAAGTGCAATATTTCTAATCTTTATTTACTTTTATTATCATTTTAATTCTAAGGTTGACCTGTAAATGCACCCATGCAAAACAAGACATTTAAATACGCAGTCAGGGATTAAGGTTAAGTATTTCATCCTTGCTTATTAGATATTTCTTATATCATTGTGCTTGTAGCTTTGTGAGTAAAGGTAAAATGTTTACTATTGATACTGATCACGTAAACTAAAGTGAAATATGGCTAACTGCATTTAAAATTATAACCTTTATTTTTTAAAAAGAGAAAGACATTCAGTCTTATTTATGAATTGTGCTTGGGGGTCAAAGCAATTTTGTTGACTCCTTAAACCTAGTAAGAAGGCCATATTAATCTGTATTTTCAGCAGGGATGCTTCATTAAAATCAGGCTATTTCTTACAGGGCAGGGGCAAAAAACAACCTTGATTTAGTATTTTATCACATTTTCTTTTGCGAGGATATATTTGCAAAATGTCAATGATTCTCTTAATGGTAACTCATCCCCCAAATTCACTATAATAACTAGCATTTGAAAAGAAATGAAAAGCACAAAATAACTATTTAAATAACACAAACATTTCCTTCTTTATTAAATTCATGCAGATGAGAATCGAGGGAAGAAATGGTTAAATGTACAAACTTTGTGGATTGGATCGCTGAGATACAAGTACTTTACACCTTCTTTAAAATGTCATATTGACACTTTACAGCTTTCTACAAAGTAATTTAAGGAAAAATATGAGGTAGATTTATGGTTCAATATAAAAACATGCATTTAGACTTTTGTGTAGCACACGCTAGGTAATTTGTACAAGTTTGGGAGAATTTTATCTGTCTGGGATAGCTCATAATCATCATTATTCACCTGATAAATGATAACTGAATGTGGTACACAAAATAGGTTTAGGGATACCAATGAATATATCTAAATGTACCTTATAAATATTAAATGTACTGCCTGCAGTAATTTTGCACATTATCAATTATCAGCATTTTATGTAATAAAAGCTATTTCTCTTTCAACTTATAAAAACTCTAACCTCAAAATTATATATGTATTTCATTTTTTTATACTCCAGATATTATATTTTCTTTTATGAAGCAAACATTTATTGTGTATCTGGCTTGTGCCTTGCATGATAGACACTGGGGATAGAGTTTTGAACAAAACAGAAATGACCCCTGGCTTAATGAAATGTTGGACCAATAAAAAATCAACTGTAGGGCTTCCCTGGTGGCGCAGTGGTTGAGAGTCTGCCTGCCGATGCAGGGGACACGGGTTCGTGCCCCGGTCTGGGAAGATCCCACATGCCGCAGAGCGGCTGGGCCCGTGAGCCATGGCTGCTGAGCCTGCGCATCCGGAGCCTGTGCTCTGCAAGGGGAGAGGCCACAACAGTGAGAGGCCCGCCTACCGCAAAAAAAAAAAAAAAAAAAAAAAAAAAAAATCAACTGTAGAGTGTTTATGGAAAAAAGATAACTTTCATTCTTACTTTGATTTTGTCAGAATGTAATTTAAAATTAGGAACTATAACAGAAGTTAATTGATCAATGTTGGTGACAAATATCAGGGTACAATTTTTTTCAGTTCAATTTAACAAATATTCATTGACTAAATATTGCTCCAAGTTTGATGCTATAGATACAGCACTGAAAAATAGCCCTTGCCTTCATGGAGTTTAGTCTAATTATTTCAGTTACAAATCATGTTTATTTATTTTCTTTCTTTTTTTACTTGACTTGCATGTATTAATCTAGTAGGAAGTGTTTGAGACACAAACATATTTAAGTGTTTAGTGGAGTTTTTTAAGAAATGAAATTATACATTTTTTCATAGAAAGTTGTATTTAATATATCTTATTATATTTAATGGTGGCATTTTTAAAGGAGACATAGTTCTGTGAACTTGCTGGAAATATTTTTATATAATATGATAAGAAAATTCATAACAGATTTTCTTCTACCAATTGTTTCAATGACCAAGAATCTATTTGTGTCTCTCTTTATTTACTGTGATATATTTCCTACAGGGAAAGTGAAATTCAATGTAATGAGATTACCTTGAACTTCTTAGTTATTCTACATTTTGAGTCCTTCCACACTTCCAGGCATCCTTGTTTGAATATCAGTAAAGTCTGGGTCTCATTTGCCTATCTTCCTTAGAAACTGTCTTTTTGTCACCGTCTTAAAATATAATTATTAATCATTTTATTTCATGCTAAAGGGATAGAAACTCTTGGTGTAACAAAGATGGTACCTTCTAATAAATCTTTAATAAAACTGATAGAAACTAATCTGTTTGCAAAGGTAGATTTAAAGTACAGCTGGACACTTTTCTGGTATCATCCTGGATTCTCTTTCAATCTTTGTCCCTTTTTCTAATCTAAACATATAACTTTAAAAAAGCCTTTATAATCAGTGAAGGCAGACACATTAGCTATCCCTTTTGTCCAGCAAATAATCTGTGTCTTTTAACAACTTTCTTGCAGGTCAATACCTTTCCTTAGAAGTTGCTTAATCCAGCAATAAATCTAACTGAATATTTCCCACATAACCATATTAAATTAATATTTTAACACTGTATAAACATAAAATAATGTAAACCATATAAATGAATAAGTGCAATTTTGACATTATTTTCTGACACGTTTAAGTAATCAAGTTGATCAAAAGAAAATATAAGATGAAATGTACATAAAAACTTCTATATATATCAATAAAATATACACTTTCTGACTGTGAGGTTATGACATTCAACTACAGATTATGGTCTAAAACAAACATAACAGAAAAAAGACTATTTTCAGGGAAAATATACATATACATTATTAAATGCTAAAACTTTACAAATCCCCCTGATCCAGAATTGCTAGCAGATGTTGGGTTTTGAATTCAGAATAAAAGTCTCATCCAGATTGATCATGATTGTAGTCTTAATTTAAAAATTTAACATGTAAGATTATACTTGAATTATTATTGCCTCTTTTCTAAATCATTTTCCAAGTATAAGCCAAGCTCTTGAACAGAATATTTCTAATAAACAAATGTCAACATTGGTAACAGATTAATTTTTATCAAAGAACAGGATTTGATGTGATTATTATTCAGTATAATATAATTTGAGTCTATTTGAATATTTTTAGATAGGAAGTTGTAGATGGATACTGTGATCCGTCAGTATGAACTATTTGAATTAAAATGTAACTCCTGAAAAATATACTCTTTCTACAATGTTTGAGCTATTACCTTTTCTCTTCACATTCTTTTTTAAGTAGAACTTTTCCAAATGTAGACTGAAAAATAACCTTCATTTCCTGGATAGCAGTCAAAATCTCCTTTCTTTGTCACCTAATGAAGAATTATTCCTAGAGCAGAAGAGCATCACCTAATGTCTCATGAGAAAGCTATTAGTATGAGATCGTCACATTTCTTAGATAGAGACTTAATGTCAAACATTAGTGTAGAAATCCATCTTCACAATCTTTATTACATCTTACATCTCCCCTCTGCTTTGATGAAGGTTGTATTGTTAGGTCATGAAAAGGAATGAACTGGGTTTTAGAAGTAGAAAGATGATTTAATTTCTTTGTTTTTTTTTTTTCCCCCTCACTTGAGGAAATGGATCCAATAGTCAGTGAAAGGAATAATGATGGAAATGGGATTGATTTTAAATGTGGAAACCCCTGAAATGTCAAAATTAATCTCAAGGATTTTATATATGCAAAGTAGTAAAGCATTTTATATGTGACCACCAATCTTACTTCCACAAATACCTATTTTTATGGTATTTTCCATTCATTCTTTTTTTTTTTTTTTTTTTTGTGGTATGCGGGCCTCTCACTGTTGTGGCCTCTCCCACTGCGGAGCACAGGCTCCGGACGTGGATGCACAGGCTCAGCGGCCATGGCTCACGTGCCCAGCCGCTCCGCGGCATGTGGAATGTTCCCGGACCGGGACACGAACCCGTATCCCCTGCATCAGCAGGCGGACTCTCAACCACTGTGCCACCAGGGAAGCCCCCATTCATTATTTTATGCCCCTTTTTGGTTTAAGGGGACTCTTAAAGGTTTAGCTTGGGATACTGAACAGGAGAGATGATTTTCTTAAGGCCAGCACAAGAGATGGAGTTAGTTGCCTTCCCAGTATCATGGACCTCTTCTTCCTCAGTAACACCCCTGCACATTTGGCTTTTGTTGTTTGAATAACAATATGTTCACCTACATACTTGCTCACTCAACCTCTTTTGCAGTAGGAATGGCCATGGGATATTGTTCTGGCCAGTGTAATGCAGACATAATCCTTGGGGAAAGCATGTCTTTCCAAATCGAAAGTTGAAGCTTCACCAGGAGGAAGTCTCCTGCTTGCTCTTCTGTCTTTACCTTGCCTTGAATTCAAACAAACACCTTTAGATGCAACAGCCATCTTATGCCTTGAATGAATAAAGCCAACATACATAGCAGGTTGTGGGTACTGCAGAACAGCTAAACTAATATCCACACTGCCTCTGATAGGTTTCTTATTTTGTGAGAAAAATCATCCCTTATCTATATAAATTACTTTTAATTGGACTTTTGTTATTTGTATCTGGATGCTTTATGGACTGATATATGATTTCTTTTAACTTGTTCTTGTATTGGACAAGAAGAAAAAATGTGGTAGATATTGAGTAGGAAGATGCTATGTGTATTTCTCACCAATTTCTTAAAATGATACGAATAGTATTTTCAGAGGGAATATCTACTTTTTTTCTGGATAACCTAAAGCTATCTCAATGAGAATCTATGTATATGATCAGCCATTGTTCAGAGAGGACAAGTTAGTTGATTAAGGCTAGAGTAGTGAAATAGAGAATCAAGTAAAACTTGGCTCTGATACACATAATCCCACAATCTTGCCCTTATTCCAATGAACCAGAGCGTTTTTATGATATCTTGCTTTGTGCTGTTCTTAACGAATAATTGGCAATTCTGTTGACTACATTTGAGATGAACAAAGAACACTTTTGTGATTGAAGCATTAATTTTGGCTTCCACTTTGTGCTAATTACTTACCTAACTGATTCCTGTCAATGTCACATTGATTGAAACAATATTTTTAAGGGAAATTTGACAATTGTAGCAAGAGTCTTAAAAATATTCACAATCTGTCTTAAAAGTATTCACAATATGTGAATGTTGTTTATAGAAAAAATTTAAAGAACTAATCAGAGGTAAAAAAGTTAAATTACCATTAAGAAGGGATTGGTTAAATAAGTACTGTTTAAGTTATACCCTGACATATTATATGCTTGGAAATAACATAGAATAATATTTAATTACCATTGAATACTCACCAGTTAGTATTAACAAAACTAGCAGGTTATGAATATTATATGCAATATCATTCCAATTTCAGAGGAAATAAAAAAAGACTGATAGCATCTGTACCAAAAAGTGAAGTGTGTTTCTCTCTGAGTGCTTGAATTATGAGTGGTTGTTTTCTTTGTATTGTTCAATGTTTTCAAATTTCTGCAACCTATATGGCTCAGGAAAAAGATATTTTTAAAGATATCTTGGCTATTAACAAAGTAACTGTAATTTAACACTGAAAATAGCTTAACAGTAAATCATTTTTATTGACTACCTTTTATCATCAAAAAGTTTGACAACAATCTATGTTTGTTTGTTTGTTTTAATACAGAAATCCTAAATGGTGGAGTCTATGTAGACCAGAACAAGTTTCTTTGTTATACAGACACAATTCATTGGCAAGATATTGTTCGGAATCCATGGCCTTCCAACCTGACTCTGGTGTCAACAAATGGTAGCACAGGATGTGAGTACATTATCCTTTTTAATGTCTCAAAAGATTCTTCTACCTCTGTTTTCACAAGAATGGCTTATGTTTATCATGTCATTAATAGTATTTTGAATTTTGACTGCATCCATTGAAATGTGTAGTTATGTATGACAGGACATTCTTTTTGCTTCTAATTAACTCTCTTTTTATAATGATACTCCCCCTTTACAAATTCTCATTTTCTTAACCTGATCCCTTTTGCTAAATCTAAATTATTTTACCATATTTCTAATGTCTAAGCATGTGGCCCATTGTCCATAAACTTAAGGCTGGTGTGTAACTGCTACTTCAACTCTTTGTGACTCATACACCACTGAGAAAAAGGTAGTAGTACAAAAATGTACTTTCCTATTAACTGAAATTTTTAGATAAGAAATAAAACCAGTGAAAATTTTAGAATTGCTAAGCCTTCATTTACCCCTAAAATCTTCATGGTAATACCTTATGACAATTCTAAACACTATAAATAGAATGGAGAAATATATATTTCATACCGAAGAAATATATATTAAATTCTGGTTTTAGTCATTAGCCTAATAAACTAGCCAATTTCCCATTCTTAAAGTGTATAGTATTTCTACAACAGAGGATTTATTAGATTCAAAGTGTTTAATATGGTTAAATGATAAGCAAGTAATATTTGAGCTCTTGTTAAAGGCTTTGGAAATTATTCTGCTGGGAATCTGTTTCATTTTCATACAGCAGGCTATGTTGTCCCCACATTTATTATTACTGACATATGTATGAGAACAAAATCTTTATCAATAATTACCCTGTGTTTTATATTTCTCATCTATTATTATATGTTTCCCATCTGAAATCATAACTATCTTCACACAGTTCAATGATTATTTGCAATACTACTGATTGTGTTATAGCACTTTTGTAGGAAATCAAATTCCAAGGGACAATTATTAAACTTCTTGATGGTCCTAATAACAGAGAAATATGAATATACTTGACCAAACTGACAGCTGTGTTTCTAATAAGTGTCTAAAACTTTCTTTAAAAAGTAAAGTAACATAATTTGCTTGTCACCTTTAAGCAGAAATTTGTATGAGATATCATCTTTGTTCAACAGTGTTCAAGTTGCATACCTTGTAAAATTACATGTGAATGAAAAACTGTATCTGTCCACACTAACAAAGCAAATGATGTGCTTCAGACATGGCTTCCAATTTTCAGTCTGCCCATACCGTAGTAAATTTTATATGAGGGGGGAAAATCATAATGTTTGGATAAGATGAAAGGCCTACTGACTTTCAGATTATTAGTTATTAGCCTATAATGCATGAATGAGATCAGGCAAGAATAAAGCCCAAGACAGAAGCCAAAGGGAATGTGTCCACCAGCCTTACAGTATGTGGAGCAGGAAATGTGTGAGGGATTTACTGCACTTTCACAGATGGTATCTCTTTGTGTTATTCTTTTGAGGGCAAATTTGGATGTTTGTGGCTATAATTAGGCACCAGTAGCTGAATTTTTTTTGCATGCAAATAATTGCAGGTACAAAAACTATAAATGCAGAGTAGAATCATAACAAATGATTCTTTACAGATTAACCACCAATTGCTTGTTGAAGTTTTATTCTTTACATATGAGTTTTATTTGCTGACACATTATATACAGTGCATGATACCATATCTGATAATAATATATTGGCTGGTCTTGAATATTGGTTTTCCATGGCTTTATCATGAGTCAGTTTCTTCATTTACCTTCTCCCCATGGGTGATTACTGGCAGTTCTCATGGTTTAAATTCAGCTTCCCCACTAAGTTCCAGAACTACCCATCACCAACCAATCAAATCACCCAAGTTAAGACGTTGGTAGGCATCACTGAGTTCACCTTATCTTTGGTTCTTGACATTTATTTAATTGCTAAATCATGCCGAATTTGCCTATTTCTTCATTGTACGTATTTTTAAATACCATTGCTCTAGTTCAAGACTTCGTCTGTTGCCTGAATTCTTGGAACAACCTCTGAATTCTTAATATTTTTTGAGGCCATGACCCTTGTAGCAGTCTGGTGAACCCATAACCCCCTTCTCATAATATTTAAAATAAGTAAATAGGCTCAAAATGAATATTTTATATCATCAATTAATATGTATAAAATCAATAAATTTATAAAATAAATTATAAAGGATTACAACAAAATAAATTATATTGAAATACACCTATCAGCATACTTTATGTGATATAGTAATATACTTCTTTATTATATTACGTAAAGTATTCTAACAGTGGGATTAATATGTAATACAGTTTGAAATAGTAATTGGCATAAATATTATTTTAAAAAGGGAAGTCACTTTAACAAATGGTGTTGGGAAAATTGGATAGCCACAGACACAAAAATGAAGTTAGATTTTTATCTTATGCTATATATAAAATTAACTCAACATGGTTTAAAGACCTAAATGTGAGACCAAAACTAATGTAACATTTCTCCCATCAAGTTCAAGAACCTCATAAATTCTATCCACAGCCCCTTTAGGGGCCCAAGAACCCTTGGTTAAGAGCCCTTGTGTTTAACTACTCTCCTTGCCTTCAGTCCTGACAACTCCACCTGACAAAATGCCAGCACGAGCTGTATTTAATGGAAATCTAACTATGACCCTGTCTAAAAACACTGTCACTGCAACTGACTAATGTAGGGTCAAAACCAACGACTTGGAGTTTTCAGCAGATTCCTACTTATTTTCCCCCTCTATAGAATGAGTTCTTAAAATTTCTTTGTCTGCACTGCCCTTCCTCTTTTGTTTGCGGGGCAAATTTTATTCATACTTTAAGATACTCATCAGTTGTTATCTCTTCTAAGAAGTGTTCTCTTCTATAAGCGAGATTAGGTAACTTTTCCTGTGTAACCCTATAATAACCAGTGCTGAACCCTGGCATTGTCTCACTCTAAAATGAAAAGTCCTTGTGGACAAGGTCCAATTCATCATCCTGTCCTCTGTTCTAGCACATGATAGATGGATAATAGATATATCCTGAATAAATAGATAAATAAATGAAATAGATCAGGTCATAAATAGGAAAATCAGATGATTCCAAGTTATATTTTATTCCATCCATCCCTTATATTTAAGAGAATGGATGTGAAGAATAAATTATAATCCACAGACAGGTATTTTATCCATTTCAAGTCTATTTCAGGTAAAGATGGCAATACACATGTATACGCTTAATTTAATTTATACTTATATAAATATGTTACACTATTTCTATTAATTATATTTATGTTCTATTTATATTTTATTATATTTATAATAATTATAAGATAAAATACGTGTCTACTTTTCCTTTAGCGTTTGGAGACACTGATTTGTTTAATAATTGTAAATATGTTCAAATCACACAATTTTGACAAAGAATTTAAGGATAATTGATTCTTAAGTGATATTTTGCAAAATATTTCTTAACGTATGCTTTTGGGTTTTGGTACAATACTAATTCTTTTTTTTTCACCTCTTTATTGGAGTATAATTGCTTTACAATGTTGTGTTAGTTTCTGCTGTATAACAAAGTAAATCAGCTATATGTATACATATATCCCCATATCCCCCCTAGGTAGTCACAAAGCACCAAGCTGATCTCCCTGAATCTAAAAAAAAAAAGAAAAAAATGGTTCTGGTGAACCTAGCGGTGAGACAGGAATAAGGACACAGATGTAGAGAATGGACTGAGTACTAATTCTTAAAGCAGAAAAGTGCAATGTTTTCAAGAGCAACCTGGCTTTTTATTGACATACCTTTTGTCTATAATTGAAACAATGAAGAAAAGCTTTGAAGTGTGTGGAAAAACAATTTTTAAATGATACTACTTCTTTCAAAATATGTTATTTTGGAATATTTTTAACCAAATTGTATTTCTCAAAATATTTGAGATACTTCAGTCTAAACTTTAGCAGGAAAAAGTAGAGATGAGTGCCTTTTTTCTTGTACAGATCCCTAGCAAGACTTCTCTAGCATTCTAACATCCTTGAATAGTTACATCAATAGGGCCTATTCAACAAGCTGCCCTTCAAAGTGAAAAAAAGTCATATAGTGAGTTATGTTTCACTTACCTGGAGCTTTATAATAACACTCATCAACATGAGAATATCAAAATGATGGAAATTACTTGCCCTCGAATAATTAAGCAAATGGGAGTATATCAGAACCTGAACATGGAAAAATAGACAGTGATATTTTCCAAGGAGAAGATGTATAGTTAAGAAAATGGATTTAGGAGTCAAACAGGCTTGTTTGAAATCTAACATTGCCTCTTACTAGTTATGTGACCTCGGGCAAGTCACTTATGCTCTCAGCACCTCCATTTCCACGACTATAAAAGGAGAGAGTCAAGAGCTGAGCTGAGCTGCTAGATTTCATGGTGGTCAATTAAGACAATGAACCAATAAGAAGGTAACATTCAAGCTTTTAGTCACTTAAGATAATAGTATAAGCAAGAAGCTGCAGTAGAAAAAGTACCAAGTCCTCCACCGTGCCATTTTTCACCATGGAACAGCTCCAGGACAGAGTCAGATGGATCAGACTGATCAACACAAACACAGGAAATTGTCTCACTGCTGAGGGAGCCCCCAAGCAAAGGCTCCTGCCTGAAGTTTTATGGATCTGGGGATCAGAAGGCAGGTGGGAGGGAGAGGGGAAAGGGCTGAGAGTGGGAAAGTACTGAGTAATGAGCCAGAGTGGAGAAAAAGTATCTTCAGGGTTCCCCCCACCCCTCTAAGGACATTTCAGCAAAGGCACCCAAGGCAGGCCCTTGGTAAAGAGGCCTCCTAATGGAAGCACCTGGGCTAGGAATGTCAACATACTTAAAAGCATGGCTTGTCAGGGAGCCCTGAGTCCTCGTTGATTGCAACTCCCTTCAGAGACCTCAGCACATTGACTGTGCACCACCTCTGCTGTAAGGAGGGCTGCTTTCCTCTGTGAGGGATGCCAGGTAAAGCCTTCGTAGCTACCTATGGTCAGGCTTGAAAGATCACACATAGGTTCTTGGCTAAGAGCTTATATTATCAACTTCTTAGGGTTATTATGGATTATTATGAGGAAGAAATGAGTTAATATGAGTCAAAATTTGAGTGATTTCTTGTAGTAAAGGAATAAAGTGTCTTCTGATTATGATTTGTTTTTTTCATATGACTTGACCATATGTGGACAGAATTATTTTTATATGTGACAGTTATATTTTCATTATATATTAATTAGTTGACATTCTATTATGTTTCTGTTTCATGTGTGTTTTAGCATCCAGAAGATAATATTTCATAGCTTGATCTCACTGAGACACTGAAAGCTACAACACTCAGATGCTGCAGAGCCTAGTCTTTTTTTTAGTTTACACCAGATGCACCTCTCATTCTCAATTGCTTTCTAAAACCAAATACCAGCTAATGACACAGTGGGAGTGTGGGGGAATTGGAAGATTCATAAAAGAGCATTAAGTTCACAAACATAATTTGAAGATTAATCGTTTGTTTAAACCAGATGTTCCGCCTGCATTAAAACCATTAGTAGGGCTTCCCTGGTAGCGCAGTGGTTGAGAGTCCGCCTGTCGATGTAGGGGACACGGGTTCGTGCCCCGGTCCGGGAAGATCCCACATTCCGCGGAGCTAGGCCCATGAGCCATGGCCGCTGAGCCTGCGCGTCCGGTGCCTGTGCTCCGCAACGAGAGAGGCCACAACAGTGAGAGGCCCGCGTACTGCAAAAAAAAAAAAAAAAAAATTAGTAAAACTTAAAACTATATTTTTCTTTTAATGGCTCTTACATATCTTAATAATTGTCTGCTCCTAACTAATACTGCATGTTGTGTCCTATCTAGATAATTTTGTTGAACTAGAAAATAATCAGATGTCAAAATACGGTTAAACTTGATTTTCTTAGTTTATCACCTGTTGTTACTCCTTCAGTGTTAAAATAGTTACGTAAAATACATGCACTCTTCAAAGTTTAGGATTTTGTAGTAGAATAAAAAACAAAATTTGCCCACAGTGCATTTCAATACAGCTTCAGTTTCTGTGTATTATATACGCACATATCCACTTTTATATAAATGCATATATAGAATCAAATTATGCATATTGTTTTTAAAAGTTTTAAGATAAAAGTTTTAATTAGGGAAATAGAAAAATGTAAAAAAGCATTAGAAAGCCTAAATGAATCTGCATGAACCCAAAAGATGTATAAGAATCTTTGAAAAGATGTATAAAACAAATTCTTCATGAATCTCATCTGATAAATCAAAAGAACTAAAAATCACTTATTGAAGTCAGATGCAATTTTTCTAAACAAAATATTAGCAAACAGAACGGAAGCTAGGAATATATTTTTAAAAAATAAGCGCAAGTGGCAGTTCTGCCTTTATTTATTTTATTTTTTTTTTTGCGGTATGCGGGCCTCTCACTGTTGTGGCCTCTCCCGTTGCGGAGCACAGGCTCCGGATGCGCAGGCTCAGCGGCCATGGCTCACGGGCCCAGCCGCTCCGCGGCATATGGGATCCTCCCGGACCGGGGCACGAACCCGTATCCCCTGCATCGGCAGGCGGACTCTCAACCACTGCGCCACCAGGGAGGCCCTGCCATATTTTTTATCTGTTGGTGAGAGAGCAGGGACTTGAATCTGACCCTTATCTGAGAGGGCCTTTATCATTATATTTATAAGAAGAGGTTTTCCAGGTTGACTGAAATTCACTCCAGGATAAATTGTTATGTAAGAATGTTACAAGATACAAGCACAATGTATCTGCTAGCTTGGTTTTCTTGTTCTTTAGTTTCCTGGAATAAGAGTGCATTGTATCACTTTTTGAATAAATTTTTTTATGACAAATCTTTATTTTTATCAAATGCAATAGTTTTCTTTCAATTAACTTTTTCATCAAATAGTATATGTACATAAAATTAAAGAAGTATGATCTTTGCTTTCTAGAAAGTGATAGAATATTCCTCAGGGGTACTTTACCCCAACCCCAGGTGGCAGATTGGAAGAGTTCTCCCACAATAGACGTTTCCTAGCTCAGCTCAGTTCTCATATTTATCATGCATTTCATGGGGTATTTTATTTTATTGCAAATCATATATATATGCATTTTCATATAATATATACTTATAAAGTAAACACATTGTATAAATGTGTGTACACACACACATACCCTTACATATACACACACTGGCCTCAATAGTTTATGATTATAAATTAGTTTTCACTTTCCTTTTACATATAAACCACCTAAAATCTGGAATAAGTTCCATAGTCTCTCCACTCTGGCTGTGTTCTCTTACTGCCAACCCCAGCTTCTCCCATAAATGACTACAGTAAACCTCACAGCTGTACTGGGTACTCCCTCACCTGCTCTGAAGACCCACTATACCCCCAATTTCTTCAAAGCATAAATGAGATTAGTTATTAACATGATTTTGCTAATAATAATAATGTTTATTGAGGGGCAGAAAGGACCAAACTTGACTTTTGTGTTCCTGCTCTTGTGTTGTAGGTGAGGATATCCCTACCTATTGGGACCCTCTGACCATTTGTAAACCTTAAGAACCGACTCTTTTATTGTCTCCTAGTCTTTTTGTCCCTTCTCCAGATGAAGGCTCATTTCATTTTCTGTTTCTGAATTAGTAGAAACATCAATTCATTGTGTAAGAAAATGCCCACTCCAGGCATCAAACATAATGTGGCTTCCTTAGAAAGGTTTTAGTAGTACATGTCCCAAAGCATCATTTCTTTAGTCTAAAATTATATCATGTCAGTAGTGTACCGGTAAATGTTTAATAACCTCTCTTCACAAAATAAAGAAGAAAACATGCCAATTTGTAGAGTTTGCTGATTTTCATGGTGTAAAATTCCTAATGTTATCCCTTTTTAGCAACCAATGTGGATTTTGGAAGAGACACCCACTTAGCATACATTTAGGTAGTATTTCCAGCATAGAGAGTCAATAGATGTGAACTAATCAGGAAATAATGAATTTTAAGTATATATTGCCTTTTTAAAATAAAATTTAAATTGTGGGTTTATATATTTTAATATTTAGTAATGGCCGCCTTTAAGAAGCAGCTCTCACAATTATAGAAAATCTGACAGTCAGCTAAGTGCACTATTACCATGTGTGAACATCAGTAGCCGTGTGTAGGTAATGCTGGGCTAAGCCCAGTACAGTGCTTACCCTTTCTCCCTGTAAGGATGCAAAAATAAAATTAAGCCTACACATCATACATGGTATGAACTGATCATGGACCCTAGTCTCCTCTGGGGCAAATGGTAAATAAACAAACACACACATGCACACATACACACAACTCAGGAAAGAATAAACTCTTTAGAGACAGGCCAGTTTAACTCAAAATTTATAGAGGAAAATATCTTCAGGGTCATATTCTGCTAACATTTGTCTTTTAAATTATTAAACAGTATACTTAGCTTCTGCATTCATGTTAACTTCTTACACTCAAGATTTCCTCAAGAATAATAGATAGAAGTTACCTGTCTGTTTAGCCTTTCGCTAAAAGGCTTGCTTACAGAGTAAGCCTCTTTTACACTCTCAAAGTAAACTGAATTTCTGCCTCAAAGATTGACTCCTCTGTATCCCACAAGCATACTGCTCTAGCTCTTAAAATGTTCAATTTTCTACCTTCAAATATATCTTCATGACCATAACTTGTTGGAAGGAAATAGCAGAGATGTTGTGTATCATGATCTAGCATTACAAAAGGCAAGGGTTTTTATGTCCAATGATAAGTAGATTAATGGTTTCCAAACTTGGACATTTGTTAGAATCTACTCCCAGAGATTCTCACTGTGTAAGTTTGGTTTAAGGATGGGAGGCTACCTATCATCAAAGTTCTCTAATTGATTCTAGTGACAGGTTTAAGTAACACTGATCTGGTGTAGGATTTCTATGCTAGCAAAATGATTAGCAAAGCCTATTATGATTAAGACATCTCAGACCTATGCTGATTCAAAATTGATGTAGAATGCATAGACTTGCTGCAAATGAGCGACCACCAAATACATGAGTCCCCTCTTAGAGAATATGTAGCGCTCTGTTGTCATATGAAACTTCCTTCACTAATTTCATTAATAACTATAGCAATGCTTTAAGGGCCTGTGACCTTTTGGGCCTGATATATGACACATACTGAAAGAACTCTATTTCTAATTCTTATAGAAATTCTGTAAGGTAGATATTAAGAGCCCCATTTGGGTTGGCTGAGAGAAATTTTTAGCAATAAGGACTCGCTTTCTTCCAGTGAATGGTGTGAAAAGATCAAAATTTTATGAAATAGCAGGTCTCTAGGGTTCAAATTGTCAAGTTAAAGGCAGCCATCAAGATTTTATTGTTTGTCTGAGATTACTTTAGATTTTAACAAGTCTTTTCACTTATGGAAATTTTCATTGAAAAAAATATCATTACTTAACTAAAAGTTGCTGATATTATGAAAATGGTTTTCACACTGTTCAGAATGGAAAAAGGCCATGCAATCAAAATAATCAGCTTTTCTTTGAAGTAGTAACTCCTAACATTTTTAGAAATGGAAAGTTTTTGGAATTGGAGATCTTTAGCCATGAATAATGCCTTTCTTATTGAAAAAAAAAGTAATAAGTGCTACACACTTTGTTTGAATTGGGTAACAATCACAGGAGATCTAATAAAAGTAATATAATCAAAAATAAATCTTTCCCAAGTGTTTTATAGATGGGTGAATGGATAGGTAAAAGGTGGTATACACGTACAATGGAATGTTATTCTGCCTTGAAAAGCAGGAAAACACTACAACCGGGCTGAACCTTGAGGAAATTATGCTAAGTGAAATAAACCAGTCATAAGAAGACACATACCATATGATCCTTACTTATATGCAACACTTAGAGTAGTCAAAATCATAAAGACAGAAAATATAGTGGTGGTTGCAGGGGCTGGAGGTGCAGGGAGAATGGGGAGCTATTGTTTAATGAGTATATTTCAGTTTTATAAAATGGAAAAAGTTATGGGGTAGATGGTGGTAATTGTTATACAACAATGTGAGTGTATTAGTACTCCGACCTGTACACTTAAAAACAGTTAAATGGTAAAATTTATGTTATGCATATTTTTCCACAATAAAAAAATATTTAAAATGTAAAGCTAGGAACATTAACATAAAGTGACTGTCACTAAGAGACCTCTGGTGATCTTCCACATTTTTTATTCTATTTTTTCCACAATTTAAAAATATGTCCCCCTATATAATGTTTTGAGTCATCTTGCTATAAGAGGATTTGCAAATAATTCTAAGCTTGGAAGAATTAGGTGTAGGGGTTGAAATGCTAAGTTGATCAAAATTGATTTAAACTTTCACAAAGTTTGAGACTTATCCAAACCAAATAAAATTCTATGTGGACTCAAATAAGAAGTACTTAATTAATGTGAAAGAGATTACAGAGCATTCCATGGTTGATTTTTTTTTTAAACCTAAAGCCCTGTTTGTACACTGGTGTTTAAAGCAACTATGTAGAATTGAATGAAAATTGTGCTGAATCCACTCAGTTTTACCCTCTACTATTTTTCTCTGATTTGTTTACTCTGTAATGGGTTAAAAGTGATTATGTTTATGTTTGTGTCCTGTTCTACAACCATCATTCATAGATTTCCTTACCACTCATATGCTTATTCCTGCTTACTAATGTAATTGTTTTCCTGAAACTCAATTGAACAATGAAGTAGAATTTAAAGAGCTTACATTTTCCTTTTCTTCTCTAATTTCTCATCACTTAGAGAAAGCTAGGAACTGAAAGGAAAAAGTAACTGAAAATGGTGTATTCAGGTTCTCCCTTTCATACCATTTGCAAAGAAGACGTTTCAGACGTCTTCCCTCCCCTATCGGTTCCACTCACTATGCCACTTTTATTTTGCAGTTTGGAACAGAGGTGGGCGAAGGACTGCTAGTTACGCTGGAGGGTTGGAGCAGGGGAGCCGGCATCCCTACAGTGAGCTGGGGGAAGATGAATAAAGAGATCAAGCTGCTAACCCACTTAGCAATCTTTCAAGCCTAGATTGTTGCAAGCAACCCTATGCAACTTTTATTTAATTCTTTGCTGCCTGGCACGAACAAATTATGTTTTATTTAGAGGTGATGCTTTTGGCAATTGTAAGTGCTCTTTCTAAGCAGGGAAGAGAAAATGGAAAGGAAATTACGCAGTGACATTTCTCTTAAAGTTCTCCTTTAAGTATATGTAAAAGAAATATATAAAAGAAAAAAAAAACTTGATAAAAAAATGTACAAAGGAAAAGTCATCTCAAAATTAGGTGTCCTGATAAGCCACTTTTATTCTCCTACTTCCTCACACTTTATTAAACTAAGATTTTGATCTAAGCAGCTTTTTAAAAAATATTTTCTATAGAATCAGTTCAAACTCTGTACTCGGGAAGTAGAATACATCATCAGAAGAACTACCTATATGCCCAAGTTACTAGTTACTTTGTTGATAATTAACTATTACTAGTTAATAGTTAATTATCAAAATGAGTTTTTCAGAATAAAGAAATTTGTTTTGCTAGAAAGAAATACAATGATAAAACTAAAAGATTTTTTAAAGCAATAAAATGTTGGATAACCAACACTTCTTCATTTCTAAATTTTATTTAGTTGCATAATTTTAAATATCAAATATTTTATTGAAAAAAATTTGCTGTGCATTTTTAGTGGAATAAATACACATGTGAAGTTCCTTATGGTTGTATAAATGACAGGTATCTTCCTGTTTGAATCAGTAGAGAAAGGTAAATTAATATCATGTAGTTTTGTAACGTTCTTATGAAATAATAAATTATTTCTACTAATCCACACAGTGGACCCAGACATTTTATCTGAGGGAGAAAAAAAAAAAAAGAAAAAAACACAAAACATTGTTTCATCAACAGTAACTTAATTTAGAGTAAGAATATATATCACTTTAAAAATATTTGAATGGATAATCATAGAGAAAAATTAGATATTATTGTTCTTTCTCTCCCTTCTTTTCCTACCTTCTGAAAGCTTTTACCTAACCCTATTCCAGAGCAAAGCTCCCTGCATCTTCATTCTCTTTGCACAATTATTCTTCTGCTTCTTTGCCTCAGATGGTAGCCTAGTGGCTGAGCTCAAGCTCTGGGTTTCTACATGAGTTTGAATCTTGACTCCAAGAGTTTCTTCTAACTGTAATTTCTTAACTGTCATTGCTTAGCTCCTTTATCCTGCATTTTTCTCACATGAGAATTAACTGAGATAATAAATGAAAATGTTTAAAACAATGCCTGCCACATAGTAAGTGCTCAATAAATGTTAGTTGTTGTTAACATTTTTAATGTTTATAACTGAGATAGCTCCTCGTATGAAGCACTGCTTATTCTGTGTCCTATCCTAATGCTGGGGACTGTGATCAGCCTTCTCTTAGCTCCCCAACAGCATTTATAAGTAAATATGCCTCTGACTCTGTGGGGATGGAAAGTGGGATGGGGAAGGACACCATTTTTAATGCTCTTCACATCCACTTGTAGTACCCCCTCCACCCTGCTCATTGAAGTCATCTGCTAAATACTGCTTGCTCCTCAGGTACATCAAAGATTTTAGCAAGTGACCCCAAATCATCTTTTAACTCCATGCAAGCCATTCCGTACGTGACTTTGAATAACAATGCATTTTTTTGCACCTTTAATAGATCTTTATTGTAGTATAATTGCTTCACAATACTGTGCTAGTTTCTATTGTACACCAAAGTGAATCAGCCATATGCATACATATGTCCCCATATCCCCTCCCTCTTGAACCTCCCTCCCATCCTCCCTATCCCACCCCTCTAGGTCATCGCAAAGCACAGAGCTGATCTCCCTGTTCTATGCTGCTGCTTCCCAGTAGCTAACTATTTTACATTCCATCGTGTATATAAGTCAGTGCTACTCTCACTTCACCCAGCTTAGGCAAAGACAAAAAGGCAACCCTCAGAATGGGAGAAAATATGAGCAAATGAAACAACAGACAAAAGATTAATCTCCAAAATATACAAACAGCTAATGGAGCTCAATATCAAAAAAACAAACAATCCAATTAAAAAATGGGTGGAAGACCTAAATAGACATTTCACCAAGGAAGACATACAGATGGGCAAGAAGCACATGAAAATATGTTCAACATCACTCATTATTAGAGAAATGCAAATCAAAACTACAAGAGATATCACCTCACACCAGTCAGAATGGCCATTATCAAAAAATCTAGAAACAATAAATGTGGGGAAAGGTGTGTTGAAAAGGGACCCTCCTGCACTGTTGGTGGGAATGTAAACTGATACAACCACTACACAAAACAATATTGAGGTTCCTTAAAAAACTAAAAATAGAACTACCCTATGACCCAGCAATCCCACTACTGGGCATATTCCCTCAGAAAACCATAATTCAATAAGTATGTGTTAATGATCTCATTCAACATCCTTGCCTACTGGTTTCTTGACCTCCTAAAATCCATTGAACTTACTCAGTATTTGCTCTAATCCTATCAAAACCAGGCCTTCTTGGGACAAAGTTAAAGTTTGTCTTCCTATGTGTGTTTTAATCTATTTTGTGTGCCCTGTCCTCCTTTGTCCAACATGACTATTCTATTCTTGTATCTGTTAACAGAAATAAGAAACTTAATTATATCGGTTAAGAGTGTGTAATCTGGAGCCTATATTTCTGGGCTCTAATCCCAGGTCTATCACTTACTGTATGATCTTGGGCAAGTTATTAAGCTTCTCAGGACTCAGCTTCCTCATCTGTAGTAGTATTTTCCTTCTAAGGTTGTCATGAGAAATAAGTAGCTTAGAATGATGCCTGCTACATGATAAAGTTGCATTATATCTAAACTATGACTAACTCTTTAATATGCCAGCTGATGAGGACTTTGCAAAGGAAAACAATAGGTATATATGCAGTAGTTTACAAATCATTTATATTTTTTCTATAAATAATGGATCAGTTTCCAGATCTATCTAGTAGATATCTATCAACAAGAGATTCCACTGAAATATCTTGTTGATGGGATAATATTTTAAAAATATATTATAAATCCATTAATCTTGAGTTGTAGTTTTTGTGTGTGAACTTCAAAGGCAACTTAATGAAAACATTTTATGCCAAGACATTTTAGGCTTATTACTTACTGTAATGCCTTTTGGGTCACTTTCTTATAACCTTCATCAATTTTAAAATCACATTTTCATTCCTTAGGCTTACAGTGGCATTTTAGAAATGTATCGCTTTGTTAACGTTGTTGTTTTGATTTTAAGTGTGAGGACTTGGGGGAGGAAAAAATATATGTGTATAAAAACAGCTAAGTCCTTTTGGCAGATGAAAGAATGGTAGGAACATAAGATGAGGCTGCTGGCTGTTATACCTCAAAGAGTTTGTTTAATATAGTGCCATGGATCTACCTAATCTTTTCCAATTTGTTACCTATTTTTCTTTGTCATCTGTCTCAGTGATGTCTCATTTCCCCAACTGACTGCTGCAGGCTAGCAATCTGTAACAAAAACTCAGTCTCAATCTCAGATATAATAAAAAAAAAAGGAGACCACAAGATTAATGGCCCCAGCCATAATTATAAAGACTCAAACCACAGACATTATAAGACCTTTCAAATTTTACTCAGGGTGGAAGAAGCTGGGTTATCACTATAGTGTGAAGATATTGGTCTCGTAGTAAAGAAAATGTTGTGTTATTTGATCTGGAAAGCCTACTCTGTTCTGAGTACTGTTAGGAATTGTGGAGACGAAATGGTTTCTTCCCTTAAGGAGCTTGTAATAATTTAATCCATTTCAGTTTTCCCTTGATAATGCCTATTTCTTATTAATGCATAGAGGAGACAGGTCTATTCTTGGAGCTGTCAAGTAGAAGCCAGATGAAAACAGGCTGCTCTTGGGGGCCATGTCACACACAGATATTGGGAATTTTGTAATGTTCATGGTGATGTAGAACCAGTATATCGCTTCTCAAGTAATGACTACTCTGACAGGATATAAGTGACAAATGTGGGAATATTTTAGGTCTTCCTTTCCCACCTGCTCAAACATTCTGTGTCTGCCAGCCTGATATTTCCAGCACACTGGACCAAACTGTCCCTCACACCTCCAGACACACACACACACACACACACACACACAAAGTCCTCTTAGAATGTTGCATTGAAAACTTTGGATATCAGTGCATTAAAAAATGGACAGAGGGGCTTTCCTGGTGGTGCAGTGATCGAGAGTCCGCCTGCTGATGCAGGGGACACGGGCTCGTGCCCTGGTCCGGGAAGATCCCACATGCCGCAGAGCGGTTGGGCCCGTGAGCCTGTGCGTCTGGAGCCTGTGCTCTGCAACGGGAGAGACCACAACAGTGAGAGGCCCTTGTACCACAAAAAAAAAAAAAAAAAAATGGGTAGAGAATCATATAACCAGAGAGCTGAATGGGATAAAAACTATTTAGGGAGAATGGCTAAGTCAATCAGTGCCATAATAATGATACAATGGGGGAGAGTAGAAAGATGAAATTTTTGTGACGGGAAAAGGCATGGAGAGAGAGAAAGAGAGAACTTGGAACTTAGGATTGTGGTGAATGAGACACTTCAGAGAGTGAGAGTTGAGAAAATATTTGAATCGTGGCCATGGGCAATGCTTTGGACCCCATTTAAAATACCCTTTGAGAGGAGTAAAGTTCTCTCATGTGAATTTTGACTGTTGAACCATGCTTCTCAAATGTGAGACTACTCACAAACTGAACATGTGCATGTTTATGGTTCCTCAGGGATCCATTAGCACCTCTGACTAGAGAACTCACAGATGAGGGTTATGGGATACAGTAATCCAAAGTATTTTGCCACCATGGGTTTCTCTTTCTGTCACATACCTTGAAGTAGTCTCTGTTCTCTTTCCCTTCCTTTATGCAACTAAGCAAAATATTCAAGAGTGAAATATTCAGTAGCAGAGTGAACTTTCACTGCATTTGGATTATTAGTAACATTCCTGCTGAGACTATGACTTCTCAAACTTTGCTGAAGCATGCAGAGACCTCTGAAACCCACTGTCCCTGCCTGCCGAGCCTGTCAAAGTTCCTAAGGTGTCACATCCTCTCTTTCCTATAGCTTGACTGTGGTACCTTAGTGATCATTTCAACTCTGCATAAATGCTTCTGTCTCCAGGTTACTTCATTTGTCTACCGTGTCACCTCTGCTGACTGTCTCCATCTTTTTGTCTCACTTTGTTTTTCTTTATGTTTTTATATACAGTGTTATGAGGGAGGGAAAACGGAACTAACATTGATTGAAGCTTATGATGTGCCAGGCACTTTGCATATGGCATTCCACTTACTCACTCCTAACATATATAGTAAGTATCATCATCTGTATTTTATAAATGAGGAAAGTCAGCTCTTAGGTACAGTTTGTTGCCTAAGGTCCCACTAATTGTAAATAACTAAAACTGAATGCAGATAAAAGTGATATCAAAGCTTATGTTTTCTGCATTTACCAGCATATATATGAACTCTTAGAGCAGTAAATGACAAAATTGTAAATTGGTTGTGTATGCAAGAGTATTTTTAAATAATAGTATTTTTAAATATTTTATCTTCTCTCAACCGGGGGTATAATTTCCTATTACAATTATAACTGCCAATTGCTAAAATGTGTTTATATTTAATTGACACTTATTTTAGCCCCATTTCCAGTTGAACCTTAATTTAAAAATAATAGAAGCAAGTAAATGTCAATTAGAAATTAAAAAATGGACAGGAACAAAAACTTTTGACAAGCAAATATGCTAAGTATAAAAAGTTCTGACATGCTGTAAAGGGAGTAGTCTCTTTTTTCCATTTAAAAGCTGCTTTCTCTTTTCTTACCTATAAAATGGAACAAATAATAGTATTTATAATGTTATTGTGTAATTAAATGAGATACTATGTGGAAAGCCCTTAGTCTACTAGTTAGAACATAGAAAGTGCTCAATAAATAGTAGATGATGTGGTAAGGTTGATGATGTTGCTGCTGCTGATGTCTAGATTGGATTATGCAACATAGTGTAAGCCTCCATGTATAAGATAAACACTTAAAAATATATACAGAGAGAACTTAACTAACTGGACTAAGGAATGACACAGTAACAGAGTGAGAATTGAAATTCTTACCTGTCCCATGCCAGATAGACTCTGTGTTATGTGTATATCTGTCTGTTGATATTCACATGAAATACTGATTTAAAACCATAAATGCAGGAATTTTACACTGATTCTTTTAAATTTCTTGTTGTTACTTTTGACTCATTTTGCCTACCAAGTGCTTTTAAAATCTGAACCGTTATCCTGTGTATGAGCAAGCACTGCTTCATCCAGATTTGTGTCATTTTCAAAAATGGTAAGCATATTTCATTGTTTTATCCAACTCAGTGATTAAAACGTCAAATATGATAGATATGTACAGAGGCCTTTGACACACCACTAGAACCAGTAGATCAATCTAAGCCTTCCAGGACATCAATCCTTTTATCAAATGTTCTGATACATGTGCCAGTCATCTACAGATCCAAACGTTGGTTCCAGATTCCATCAGTGTTTTCCAGAAGTATATAAAGAAAGACATAGTCAAGTTCTTTCTGATATCCAAATTGTCCCTCCGTGACCATTAAATCTTTAAAATATGACATGAAATTAGTGATATTAGTGATATTTTCTAAATGTGTATTTTCATTTAAAGATATATATTGATCTCCTGCATATCCTAAGTATTCCATAAAGCAAAAAAGTTAATTGAATTTTAGTTTGTCTGTATAATGGGAGGTAAATCCACCCCCCAAAAAATCACATTTATTTAACATCACTTGCAACTGTACAGGATAAAATATAGAGTGAAAATAGAATGTTACAAAACTATATAGAGTATTACATTAACTTAAAAACAATTATATATACTTCAAATAAATGAAAAACACCAAAGTGCAAAGTTTATGCATGATATTTATTTTCTTCTTTTACACTTTTCATTTTATAGCACTTTAATTTGAACATGTGTTAGATTTAAAATCTAGCAAATCCATCTGAAATATTTAATACAAATAGTGTGGATAAGAGAAGACCTCACTGAGAAGTGGCATCTAAGAAAAGCAAGGAAGCAGGTGAACCATCTGACTGCAAGCTATCAGAGAAAGAGATGTCCAGGGAAGTAAAAAAGACGGTTCCCTAAGTGGGTCATGCACCTAGTTTATGTCCTAGAAACAGCAGGAGTGAGAGTGAGAGGAGTGAGCCAGAAGGGGAATAGCAGGAGGTAAGGTTATGGAGGCAAGAAGGAGAGAACCAAGTATTCTAGTGTCTTGAAGACCATTGTAAGGGACTTGGCTGTTAGTCTGAGAGAGACGGGAAGTTATTGGGATTTGACCTAGTCTAAGGACATCACACTGGCTAATATATTGAGAAGAGATTGTAAAGGATCCAGAGTGGAAACAAGGACACAAGTTAGGAGGTTATTTCATTAATCCAAGCAAGAGATGACAGTGGCTTAGTGGTGCAGGTGGTGGGAAATTACTGGACACTAGATATATTTTGAAGTTAGGGTCAACTGGATATGCTAATGAGTTTGGATCTGGGATGTGAGAGAAAAAGGGTTGCTGAGAATGACTTCAAACTCTCTAACATGAGCCTCTGGAAGGATTGTGCTGCTATTGACTGAGACGAAGAAGGCTTTAAAGAGATAATTTTTTTGGTGGGGTGGGAAGATCAGTGATTAATTTTGGGACATGTAAATATTTAAAGGCCGGCTAATCATACAGGTATTGATCTTTCATAGACAGTTTGAAGTATAAACTTGTTTGCACATGGTCTGGGCTGGACATATAAATTTTGGAGAGTATCAGCCTATTAGGGTATTTGAGTTAATATGCATAAAATTCTTAAAATGTTTCTGAAAGGGCTGCCACCACATAAGGCTGAACAGGCTGTACACTGCAGACCTTCAAGGGGGTATCATCTAGATAGACTACACTCTGAAGGATTGTCTTGGCTGTTTTTGGTGGCCCTGGTAGTTCATCATAAGTGCTCATAAATCTACCCATTCTTATCACTGTAGTTGGTTGCAAACAGCAGACAGATCTTAATATATTAAGTCTGCTGGTAAGGTTCCCCAGTCTGTTCATACCTCTTATTTATATGTTTTAGAAATACTTTTGACATTGATTGGAGATAATTATGTTCCTCAGTGGGTGGAATTCCTATATTCTACTCTGTGCTCACAGCAATGAACAGTGATAATTAATGTTTTCTAATTGCTTGATTTGAAAGAAATGTTTGACAGTATCAAATATGAAATCTTTCAGTTTTTCAGGAAAAATACTTAATTTTTTCTTATAATGTGAGTCAAATTGTTTTGCTGATAGTATGACTTTTACAAAAGTATTTGGCCCCTTTGCTATTCTCTTTGAAGTTTTTCTCTGTTAGCTTTCAGGAGTTTGAAGGTATGCTGGGAGATGTATAGAAGGTATGGAATAGTAATATAGACAGCATTATATCAGATCTTTATATTCAATAAGAAATACAATTCCTTTAGTATGTTAATGTCATTTCTATCAGTCACTCTTATTATCACATGAAACTGTAGATGTAAGCGATAAGTACAATTTTAAGCTTTAAATAGATTATCATCAAATTTCTTTTTGACACTGAAATTTGTGTAGATCTCACCATTCTCCTTGAATCTATAGGTAGAAACATCTAAATTCAGCATGTTAATAGAGTACCTGTTTACCCTTATGTATGATTTAAGAGGTTTTTAAAATGGCACTCTTTTATTTAATTAATTTATTAATTAATTTTATTTTATTTTTTGCTGCGTTGGGTCTTCAGTGCTGCACGTGGGCTTTCTCTAGTTGCGGCAAGTGAGGGCTGCTCTTCATTGCAGTGCACTGGCTTCTCATTGCGGTGGCTTCTCTTGCTGTGGAGCATGGCTCTAGGTGCGCGGGCTTCAGTAGTTGTGGCACGCAAGCTCAGTAGCTGTGGCTTGCGGGCTCTAGAGCACAGGCTCAGTAGTTGTGGCACATGGGCTTAGTTGCTCTGTGGCACGTGGAATCTTCCCGGACCAGGGATCGAACCCGTGTCCCTACATTGGCAGGTGGATTTTTAACCACTGCACCACCAGAGAAGTCAGAAAAATGGCACTCTTATAAGTTTTGTACCTTGGGTTTCTGCAATTATCATATCTACTCTAGATTGATTTGTGTTTTCAGAAGGCCTCAGAAGAAATGAAAATTTACTCAGTAGGCTCAGTACTTTCAAACCTTTCACAATTCTGTGTGCCACATTAACTCTTAGTCTATCAGCTATTTCTCTATAATCCTATCTGAAGTGGTACTGGGCTTGGAGATACTGTGTGCTCTGGCAGTCACAGATTAGTCCTAGGTTGCTGAGCCTTTGAGGAAAGTGTGGATAGAAGTGCTGCAGACTAAATTTGATATATTTCACCCTTCTGTCCAAAATTAATCTTGATCACATGATCATATATGCTCTTTTCAATCCTTTGGCTTTAGATTGCTTGAAATGAGTAACAATGAGGTTGATATTATTTATTTATTTTTCAATACAGTGATTAGTAAAACATTTTAAACAACTAACTCCTAATTTAATTTACTGCTAGATGAAAAATTACACATATATATATTTTTAATTTTTAAATTTGTCTTTCTAGTTAGTGAAAATACCTGCCCATCTTTTTTTCTGAACAGCAAAATGTATAACAGTAAAGTTTCCATTCAATAATTCACTTTCAAATCATAGATAATATAGGAAGATTGAATTAAGACTAGAAGAAAATGTAAGCTCAATTTACAGGATAAAAGTGTGAGGATGAATAAACACATAACAATGAGAACTGTCAGGTAAGAATAAGGGAAGTTTAACATCTGATTTAAAAAAAAGCAATTCCACATTACATTAATATTATTAACCCTATTAATATATCATTTGCTGGAATCATGTTGTGACTTTACTATCATATGGGTGATTCATAATAATTTAAAATTGAAAATAAAAACTACGTATTTTCTAGGACTCCTGGGGGAAAAGAAAATACAAATTGATGGAAATATATTCACAAATCAGAGTAAATACTGAGAAATGAGAGACTGCTAGATTTTTATACTGTTTAATTCTGTACGTTTGGTCACCAAGCATCTGATCAGATCTAATTGTCATAAAATATGGCCATAATGTTAATAGAGTTTGGAATTATATGCCAAACCATTATTTTTTTATATATGCTTTGTTGTCTTGGAAACATTATCATTAGAATCCCTGGGATTGCTTTTTATAAATATGAATTCCTATACCTCATTGCAGACTATAAAATCAGCATTTTGCACAAGGTACTCAAGTGTCAACACTAACTTTTAGGAAGCATACTCTGACACCCTCTTCTACTTTGCAGGTCAAACCACATCAATTCAAAGCTCAAAAACCTTGACCTACACCATAATACCTGTACAGAGTAAACACCAACCAAGACTTTCAAGACACTTTGTAAACTCATACATCAAGCTGTTTCTGTGCAAACTGCTCAAGGGACCATAAAATATTCATTATGGTCCCAAAGAGTTCTGCTTATCCATGCCTCTGTGTTGTTGCTTAGGTAAATCTTTCAGCCTGGAACTTTTCTTCCCTCCCGTTCTCTACGGGGAAAACAAGATATCCAAGCCCAATTGAAATGCCCATCCCATCTGGAGAACTTTTTTTTTTTAATCTTTTTTATCTACTTTATGCATACTTATGTTTTGATTATTGTAATCATTTGCCCATATTTCTGCCTATTTCCTGGTCCTTGAAAGCTCCTTGAGGGCAGAACTCTGACTTATTCATCTTTTTATTGTCTGGCCAAGAACAGGAGCTGGTTTAGTGTAGACTTTCAAAAATGTTCCACTTCCCTTTTTTAAAATTCATGGTCGGGCCTCCCTGGTGGCGCAGTGGTTGAGAGTCCGCCTGCCGATGCAGGGGATACGGGTTCGTGCCCCGGTCCGGGAGGATCCCATATGCCGCGGAGCGGCTGGGCCCGTGAGCCATGGCCGCTGAGCCTGCGCATCCGGAGCCTGTGCTCCGCAACGGGAGAGGCCACAACAGTGAGAGGCCCGCATACCGCAAAAAAAAAAAAAAAAAAAAAAATTCATGGTCATAAAAAAGATACTGTTCTCTCACTCTTCCCCAGTAAATGTAGTGTTAAGAGGTCAAGAATGCCAACTTTTTTTTTTTTTTTTTTTTTTTGCGGTAGGCGGGCCTCTCACTGTTGTGGCCTCTCCCCTTACAGAGCACAGGCTCCGGACGCGCAGGCTCAGCAGCCATGGCTCACGGGCCTAGCCGCTCTGCGGCATGTGGGATCTTCCCAGACCGGGGCACGAACCCGTGTCCCCTGCATCGGCAGGCGGACTCTCAACCACTGCGCCACCAGGGAAGCCCGAGAATGCCAACTTTTAAAAGAACTGAAAGAAGAATCCAGGGATGTAACTTCAACACTTTTAACTAGAGGCAGGTTGAGGATGTAATCATTTATGGTTGTCAGTTACTTTATATTTTGTAACTCTTAAACTGTCCTGGCATATTACTTGCAGAAAGCAGTACAGAGGTACAAGTTAAATCCCATCTCTGCTGTCAGGCAGTTCCAAATAAAAGCAAAACTTCCAGCATGATTTTATGACTCTTAAAATTATCAAAGTGGCTCAGGGACTCTAGCTCCTTAAAAAAAAAAAAAAAAAAAAAGAACAAGAGCTACATTTTTAGTAACAACTGCTAGACAAGCATAAAAATGAACTTAGCTATATTTGCTAACTTCTATGATGAATAATGCATTGTCAGAGGAGATTGCCTGTGAATTGAAATAATGCTTATATGCATTAATCAGCACTTATTTTTTAAAATTAGTTGTTAAGGTGACAAATATTTGTTTAAATTTTTGTTTTATTCTATAGTTAAGATTTTCAATTGGGTCAGATTGACAGGAGGTAGAAATATTAATTTAAATAACTATGCTATCACTAAGCTGAATGGAAATGTCAGATTCTTATTTTTATTAAAAACAATTTTTTTACATCTTTATTGAAGTATAATTGCCTCACAATGGTGTGTTAGTTTCTGCTTTATAACAAAGTGAATCAGTAATACATATACATATGTTCCCATATCCCCTCCCTCTTGCATCTCACTCCCTCCCACCCTCCTTATCCCACCCCTCTAGGTGGTCACAAAGCACCGAGCTGATATCCCTGTGCTATGCGGCTACTTCCCATTAGCTATCTATTTTACATTTGATAGTGTATATATGTCCATGCCTCTCTCTCACTTTATCACAGCTTACCCTTCCCCCTCCCCATATCCTCAAGTCCATTCTCTAGTAGGTCTGTGTCTTTATTCCTGTCTTACCCTAGGTTCTTCATGATATATTTTTTTCTTAAATTCCATATATATGTGTTAGCGTACGGTATTTGTCTTTCTCTTTCTGACTTACTTCACTCTGTATGACAGACTCTATGTCTATCCACCTCACTACAAATAGCTCAATTTCATATCGTTTTATGGCTGAGTAATATTACATTGTATATATGTGCCACATCTTCTTGATCCATTTATCCGATGCTGGGCACTTAGGTTGTTTCCATCTCTGGGCTATTGTAAATAGAGCTGCAATGAATATTTTGGTACATGACTCTTTTTGAATTATGGTTTTCTCAGGATATATGCCCAGAAGTGTGATTGCTGGGTCATATGGTAGTTCTATTTGTAGTTTTTAAAGGAACCTCCATACTGTCCTCCATAGTGGCTGTACCAATTCACATTCCCACCAGCAGTGCAAGAGTGTTCCCTATTCTCCACACCCTCTCCAACATTTATTGTTTCTAGATTTCTTGATGATGGCCATTCTGACTGGTGTGAGATGATATCTCATGGTACTTTTGATTTGCATTTCTCTAATGATTAATGATGTTGAGCATTCTTTAATGTGTTTGTTGGCAGTCTGTATATCTTTTTGGAGAAATGCCTATTTAGGTCTTCTGCCCATTTTTGGATTAGGTTGTTTGTTCTTTTCTTATTGGGCTGCATGAGCTGCTTACAAATTTTGGAGATTAATCCTTTGTCAGTTGCTTCATTTGTAAATATTTTCTCCCATTCTGAGGGTTGTCTTTTGGTCTTGTTTATGGTTTCCTTTGCTGTGCAAAAGCTTTGAAGTTTCATTAGGTCCCACTTGTTTATTTTTGTTTTTATTTCCATTTCTCTAGGAGGTGGGTCAAAAAGGATCTTGCTGTGATTTGTGTCATAGAGTGTTCTGCCTATGTTTTCCTCTAAGAGTTTGATAGTTGCTGGACTTACATTTAGTTCTTTAATCCATTTTGAGCTTATTTTTGTGTATGGTGTTAGGGAGTGATCTAATCTCATACTTCTACATGTCCCTGTCCAGTTTTCCCAGCACCACTTATTGAAGAGGCTGTCCATTCTCCACTGTACATTGCTGCCTCCTTTATCAAAGATAAGGTGACCATATGTGCGTGGGTTTATCTCTGCACTTTCTATCCTGTTCCATAGATCGATCTTTCTGTTTTTGTGCCAGTACCACACTGTCTTGATTATTGTAGCTTTGTAATATAGTCTGAAGTCAGGGAGCCTGATTCCTCCAGCTCCGTTTTTCGTTCTCAAGATTGCTTTCGCTATTCAGGGTCTTTTGTGTTTCCATACAAATTGTGAAATTTTTTGACCTAGTTCTGTGAAAAATGCCAGTGGTAGTTTGATAGGGATTGTATTGAATCTGTAGATTGCCTTGGGCAGTAGAGTCATTTTCACACTGTAGATTCTTCCAATCCAAGAACATGGTATATCTCTCCATCTATTTGTATCATCTTTAATTTCTTTCATCAGTGTCTTATAATTTTCTGCATACAGGTCTTTTGTCTCCTTAGGTAGGTTTATTCCTAGATATTTTATTCTTTTCGTTGCAGTGGTAAATGGGAGTGTTTTCTTGATTTCACTTTCAGATTTTTCATCATTAGTATATAGGAATGCCAGAGATTTCTGTGCATTAATTTTGTATCCTGCTACTTTACCAAATTCATTGATTAGCTCTAGTAGTTTTCTGGTAGCATCTTTAGGATTCTCTATGTATAGTATCATGTCATCTGCAAACAGTGACAACTCTACTTCTTCTTTTCCAATTTGGATTCCTTTTATTTCCTTTTCTTCTCTGATTGCTGTGGCTAAAACTTCAACAGCTATGTTGAATAAGAGTGGTGAGAGTGGACAGCCTTGTCTTGTTCCTGATCTTAGTGGAAATGCTTTCAGTTTTTCACCATTGAGGACGATGTTAGCTGTGTGTTGGTCATATATGGCCTTTATTATGTTGAGGAAAGTTCCCTCTACGCCTACTTTCTGATGGGTTTTTATCATAAATGGGTGTGAATTTGGTCGAAAGCTTACTCTTCATCTATTGAGATGATCATATGGTTTTTCTTCTTCAATTTGTTAATATGGTGTATCACATTGATTGATTTGCTTATATTGAAGAATCCTTGCATTCCTGGAATAAACCCCACTTGATCATGGTGTATGATTCTTTTAATGTGCTGTTGGATTCTGTTTGCTAGTATTTTGTTGAGGATTTTTGCATCTATGTTCATCAGTGATATTGGCCTGTAGTTTTCTTTCTTTGTGACATCCTTGTCTGGTTTTGGTATCAAGGTGATGGTGGCCTCGTAGAATGAGTTTGGGAGTGTTCCTCCCTCTGCTATATTTTGGAAGAGTTTGAGAAGGATAGGTGTTAATTCTTCTCTAAATGCTTGATAGAATTTGCCTGTGAAGCCATCTGGTCCTGGGCTTTTGTTTGTTGGAAGATTTTTTTATCACAGTTTCAATTTCAGTGCTTGTGATTGGTCTGTTCATGTTTTCTATTTCTTCCTGATTCAGTCTTGGCAGGTTGTGCATTTCTAAGAATTTGTCCATTTCTTCCAGATTGTCCATTTTATTGGCATAGAGTTGCTTGTAGTAATCTCTCATGATCTTTTGTATTTCTGCAGTGTCAGTTGTTACTTCTCCTTTTTCATTTCTAATTCTATTAATTTGAGTCTTCTCCCTTTTTTTCTTGATGAGTCTGGCTAATGGTTTATCAATTTTGTTTATCTTCTCAAAGAACCAGCTTTTAGTTTTATTGATCTTTGCTACTGTTTCCTTCATTTCTTTTTTATTTATTACTTATCTGATGTTTATGATTTCTTTCCTTCTGCTAACTTTGGGGTTTTCTTTTGTTCTACTTTCTCTAATTGCTTTAGGTGCAAGGTTAGGTTGTTTATTCGAGATGTTTCCTGTTTCTTAAGGTAGGATTGTATTGCTATAAACTTCCCTCTTAAAACTGCTTTTGCTGCATCCCATAGGTTTTGGGTCATCGTGTCTTCATTGTCATTTGTTTTTAGGTATTTTTTTTAATTTCCTCTTTGGTTTCTTCAGTGACCACTTCGTTATTAAGTAGTGTATTGTTTAGCCTCCATGTGTTTGTATTTTTTACTGATCTTTTCCTGTAATTGTTATCTAGTCTCATAGCATTGTGGTCAGAAAAGATACTTGATACAATTTCAATTTTCTTAAATTTACCAAGGCTTGATTTGAGACCCAAGATATGATCTATCCTGGAGAATGTTCCATGAGCACTTGAGAAAAATGTCTATTCTGTTGTTTTTGGATGGAATGTCCTATAAATA